>NC_091069.1:55815645-56118467 GCF_032405125.1 Capricornis sumatraensis
TCTCTTCACTTTCTGCCATAAGGGTGGTGTCATCTGCATATCTGAGGTTATTGATATTTCTCCCAGCAATCTTGATTCCAGCTTGTGTTTCTTCCAGTCCAGCATTTCTCATGATGTACTCTGCATATTAGTTAAATAAGCAGAGTGACAATATGCAGCCTTGACATACTCCTTTTCCTGTTTGAAACCAGTCTGCTCTTCATGTGCAGTTCTAAAGAATGGGTTAATAAAACATAAATATCGGAGGACTGAGCTTCTAGAGGAAAAATACGAGGGTGTGTGATTAATACGATCATCTTGCTGTGAGAAAGCTGGGCAACAGTGACTCTAGGTTCAGCTCAATTCAGTTCAGTCTCTCAACTGTGTCCAACTCTTTGTGACCCCATGGACTGCAGCACACCAGGCTTCTCTGTCCATCACCAACTCCCAGAGTTTGCTCAAACTCATGTCATAACTTTGAGTTGGTGATGCCATCCAACCATCTCATCCTCTGCCGTCCCCTTCTCCTGCCACCTTCAATCTTTCCCAGGATCAGGGTTTTTTCAAATGAGTTAGTTCTTTGCAACAGTTGGCCTAAATACTGGCGCTTCAGCTTCAGATCAGTCCTTCCAATGACTATTCAGGACTGATTTCCTTTAGGATTGACTGGTTGGATCTCCTTGCTGTCCCAAGGGACTCTCAAGAGTCTTGTCTAACACCACAGTTTGAAAGCATCAATTCTTCGGTGCTCAGCTTTCTTTATGGTCCAACCCCCACATCCATATAGTCAAAGCTATGGTTTTTCCAGTAGTCATGTATGGATGAGAGAGTTGGACCATAAAGAAAGCTGAACTTTAGGTAAATGGGCGGGGAGGTGGGGTGGCAGGGAAGGTTAACTGAAAAAGCAACAACAACCAAGCAAACAAGACTATTTCTTGAATAAGTTGAGGACACTGTCACATCTTCCCTTCCCCAGCTCTCCCTGCTTGGGATCCCCAAGCACTCTACTTGTAAGCCCATCAGTCCCAACACTGTAGACTTGGTAGGGGGTGAGCCATGTGTAATGAGTACAGGGACTAGGCTCAATGCATTTGCAGCTCTTGAATCACAGCCTTCACCTAGCATCCTCTCTGCTGGGCTGCTTCTCCCTTCCTCTGCTTTTGATTCTCCAACTTACAGTACAGAAATCTTCCCCTAAGCCTAGTACACAAAACTGAAGTGCTCACATTAACTCTTTCCAGGCTCCTCTCTCAGAGGGACAGGGGAAAGCAGGGCCTCCTTTCCATTTCAATTTATTAGTTTTGTCCTTTCTCTGAATAGATCTACACTGCCATCTGCCTGAAACTGAGTACTGACATTCATCTACTTCCACTGTGGCTGAGCCGCAGTCACCATATCAGAGCTCCCTGGATAGTCACACCTGTCAATATCAAGGAGGCTACGATCCTTTCCAATTAATTCTACATCAGGGTCAGATCCTTTGAGGTCCAAGCTTCTTCCCCCTTCTCATTGCAAGTTCACTTTGCAGACAAGCTCAGAAACTTATGACATAAGCTTAACAAAGGGAGACCTCTAACTGAAAAACAGCATTGTTTTAAAGATGATCAAATTCAGTTTTCAAATCTCAGTTTTTGTATAAGACTAGGGTGAGAAAAATCTTCTATGTAACAGTCAGGTGTTAGATGGGAGATTATATGTATCTTAAGGGCTTCTATCAGTTTCTTAAAATTGCTTGTGGGTGAGTGCTCAGCTGCTTTAGCCATGTCCACCTCTTTGGGACCCTATGGACTGTAGCTCACCGAGCTCCTATGTCCATGGGATTCTCCAGGCAAGAATACTGGAGTGTGTTGCCACGCCCTCCTCTGAGGGATCTTTCCAACCCAGGAATTGAACCCGCATCTCCTGCATTGCAGGCAGTTTCTTTACCCCTGAACCACCAGGGAAGCCCAAAATTGTTCACATAGTGTCATTTATTAAGAACTTGAAGTTAATACCTTTGTGATGTCATACTTTGATACATTGCTTTTTTAATCATGTAGTTCTTACTTCTGCCTTTTAAGTACATATTGCCATCCAGTCTGAAAAGTAACCAGTTCCTCTTTCTGAGATTCATGTTGGCAAAGCTTAGCATCTGGCTTTCTTCACAATTTTATGTTTCATCATTCTGTAGAAGGCCATATATCTGCACACATCCTAACAGCTGGTCTCAGTTGTTAAGGAAGAAGTTGTATCTTTTAAGAAATATATTTTGATCACCTTCTTAAGAACAGAAAATGAGAAGCTGAGGATATGATCCTTAGGATCTAAAGCAAAAATATAACAGGTAAAACTGCTCTATATGGAAAAAAACATGAACTGGGGGGATGCTAAGAAAAAAAAGGTCAGGAACAGAAAGGTGAGGAGGGAGTAATATGGAGAAAGCTGAACCTTGAGCTATGGAACAGCAGTGTAGTGTTAAGAATATGAGAACTGGCATTAAACTTTTAACTGTTTGTCTTTCTGTAATGTTTGTTGTTGTTGTGTTAGTTACTCAGTCATCACAGAGAGTCACTGACTCTTCGCAACCCCATGGACTGTAGCCCTCCAGACTCCTCTTTCTGTGGAATTCTCAAGGCAAGAATGCTGGAGTGGGTTGCCATTCCCTTCTTCAGGGGATCTTTCCAACCCAAGGATTAAACCCAGGTCTCCTGTATTACAGGCAGATTCTTTTCTCTTTTTAAAAAATTATTTCTTCATTTTAATTGTAGGCTAATTGTTTTACAATATTGTAGTGTTTTTGCCATACATCGTCATGAATCAGCCACGGGTGAACATCTTTTCCCTATCCAGAACCCTCTTCCAACCTCCTTCCCCATCCCATCCCATCCCGCAGGGTCTTCCCAGTGCACCATCCCTGAGCACCCTGTCTCGCATCGAATCTGGACCAGTGATCCGCTTCACATATGATAATATACATGTTTATTTCTGCCCTATGTTTTCTTTTCCTTCTACTAACCTTGGGGTTCTTCATTTCTTCCTTTCCTAGTTGTTTGAGGTGTAGAGTTATTTATTTGAATTTTCTCTTGTTTCTTAAGGTAAGCTTATATTGCTATGAACCTTCCACTTAGCACTGCTTTTACTGAATCCCATAGGATTTGGGTTGTTGTGTTTTCATTTTCATTTGTTTCTATGCATATTTTGATTTCTTTTTTTTGATTTCTTCTGTGATTCGCTGGTTATTCAGAAGCATATTGTTTAGCTTCCATATGTTTTTATATGTTTGCATTTTTAATTTTTTTTTTTTTCCCTGTAGTTGACCTCTTACCACATTGTGATCAGAAAAGATGTTTGGAATGCTTTCAATTTTTTTGAATTTACCAAGGCTAGATTTATGGTCCAGGATGTGCTCTGTCCTGGAGAAGTTTCCATGTTCACCTGAGAAAAATGTGAAATTCATTGTTTTGGGGTGAAATGCTCTATAGATATGAGTTAGGTCCAACTGGTTCACTGTATCACTTAAAGTTTGTGTTTCCTTGCTAATTTTCTGTTTAGTTGATCTCTCCATAGGTGTGAGTGGGGTGTTAAAGTCTCCCACTGTTACTACTGTGTTACTGCTAATTTCCCCTTTCATACCCTTAGCATTTGTCTTACCTATTGTGGTGCTCCTATGTTGGGTGTATACATATTTATTATTGTTATATCTTCTTCTTGGATTGACTCTTTGATCATTATGTAGTGTCCTTCTTTGTCTCTTTTAATGGGCTTTATTACAAAGTCTATTTTATCTGATATGAGTATTGCTATTCCTGCTTTCTTCTGGTCTCCATTTGCATAAAATATCTTTTCCTAGCCCTTCAATTTCAGTCCATATGTGTCCCTTGTTTTGAAGCAGCAGGGGGTATTGTTTTTGTATCCATTAAGCCAGGCTTTGTCTTTTGGTTGGGGCATTCAACCCACTTACATTTAAGGTAATTATTGATAAGTATGATCCTGTTGCCATTTACCTTGTTGTTTTGGGTTCAAGTTTATAAACCTTTTCTGTGTTTCTTGTCTAGATAAGATTCTTTAGCATTTGTTGAAGAGCTGGTTTGGTGGTGCTGAATCCTCTCAGCTTTTGCTTGTCTGTAAAGCTTTTGATTTCTCCTTCATATTTGAATGAGATCCTTGCTGGGTACAGTAATCTGGGTTGTAGGTTTTTCTCTTTCATCTCTTTAAGTATGTCTTGCCATTCCCTTCTGGCCTGAAGTGCTTCTATTGAAAGATCAGCTGTTATCCTTATGGGAATCCCCTTGTGTGTTATTTATTGTTTTTCCCTTGCTGCTTTTAATATTTGTTCTTTGTGTTTGATCTTCATTAATTTGATTAATATGTGTCTTGGGATGTTTTGCCTCGGGTTTATCCTGTTTGGGACTCTAATAGATTTCTTGGACTTGGATGGCTATTTCCTTCCCCATTTTAGGGAAGTTTTCAACTCTTGTCTCCTCAACTATTTTCTCATGGCCTTTCTTTTTGTCTTCTCTTTCTGGGACTCCTATGATTCAAAAGTTGGGGCATTTGACATTGTCACAGAGGTCTCTGAGGTTGTCCTAATTTATTTTAATTTTTTTCTTTTTTCCTCTCTGCTTCATTTATTTCCACCGTTCTATCTTCCACCTCACTTATCCTATCTTCTGTCTCAGTTATTCTACTGTTGGTTTCCTCCAGAGTGTTTTTGATCTCAGTTATTGCATTATTCATTATTGATTAACTCTTTTTTATTTCTTCTAGGTCCTTGTTACACATTTCTCTCATCTTCTCAATCCTTGTCTCCAGACTATTTATCTGTAGCTCCATTTTGTTTTCAAGATTTTTGATCATTTTTACTATCATTATTCTGAATCCTTTTTCAGGTAGACTCCCTATCTCCTCCTCTTTGGTTTGGTTTGGTGGGCATTTATAATGTTCCTTTACCTGCTGAATATTCCTCTGCCTTTTCATCTTGTTTAGATTGCTGTGTTTGGGGTGGCCCTTCTGTATGCTGGAAGTTTGTGGTTCCTTTTTATTGTGGAGGTTCCTCCCTGTGGGTGGGGTTGGATGAGTGGCTTGTCAAGGTTTCCTGGTTAGGGAAGTTTGTGTCAGTGTTCTATTGGGTGGAGCTGGATCTCTTCTCTCTGGAGTGCAATGAAGTGTCCAATGGTGAGTTTTGAGGTGTCCATGGGTTTGATGTGACTTTGAGCAGCCTGTATATTAATGTTCAGGGGTATGTTCCTGCATTGCTGGAGAATTAGCATGGTATGCCTTGCTCTGGAGCTTGGCTTTTGGGTGGAACTTGGTTTCAGTGTAGGTATGGAAGCTTTTTGGATGAGCTCTTGTCAATTAATGTTCCCTGAAGTCAGGAGTTTTCTGGTGTTCTCAATTTTGGATCTAAGCCTCCTGCCTCTGGTTTTCAGTCTTATTCTTACAGTAGCCTCAAGACTTCTCCACCCATGCCACACTGATGTTAAAACATCTAGGTTAATGGTGAAAAGATTATCCACAGTGAGGGACATTCAGAGAGGTTTGCAGAGTTACATGGAGAAGAGAAGAGGGAGGAGGGAGATAGAGGTGACTAGGAGGAGAAGAGGGGGAATCAAAAAGGGAGAGAGAAATCTAGCCAGTAATCAATTCCCTATGTGCTCTCCACAGCGTGGGACACCCAGAGTTTTACAGAGTTACATGGAGAAGAGAAGAGGGAGGAAAGAAATAAAGGTGACCAGGAGGAGGAGAGGGGGAGTCAAAAGGAGAGAGACAGATCTAGCAGCCAGTAATCAGTTCCCTAAGTGTTCTCCATAGCCTGGAATACTCAGAGAGATTCACAGCATTGGGTAGAGAAGAGAGGGGGAGGGAGAAGATAGAGGTGACCTGGGGGAGAAAAAGGAGAGTCAAAAGGGGGACAGGGCAATCAAGCCAGTAATCACACCCCTATGAGTACTGAAGACTGGATTCTTAAAGGTACAAAATTGGTAACAAATATCAAAAAGCAAAGATTTAAAATCTAGAGTAGAGGTTAGACACTCAAAACTACAATATTAAAAAGCAAAACAAAATCACAAAAATTATTATATATATATATGAAATTCACTTTAAAAATAGGGTCTTTCTTGCAAGGTAATAGTAGGTTATAAAAATGAAAATTAAAGGAGTAATAAAGGACTTAAAATTTAAAAAAATTTTTTAAATGATAATAGAAAAATACATCTAGAAATTTCTCTGGAGCTGTTGAGGACAATGCAGGGTCAGTTCTGTTTCAAATAGTTCCTTGTTCCAGCTTATACTTCTTCTCAAGGTCTATAGGCCCTTTCCAATGTAGTCGGTGCTAACTACAGGGTTTTAATCTGCCACACCTGTCACTTCCAAACCGGTCCCCTCTGTTTATTTTGGCTTCTGTTTGCAAGTCTCTTCAGTGTCTAATTTCCACCCTGAACAAGGGTGCAGAGGTGGTCACTTATTTAGGCTCACTTGTTCAGTTGTGCTGTGGGGAGGGAGGAACACTGCAAACAAATATCACTGGCATGTGTGGGGAGTCCTCACAGTGTCTGGCCACACTGAGATTGCCCCCAGTCACAGTATGTGTGCTTTCCCAGTCTACACTGCTCAGGCTCCAGGTTGCTCTACAGGAGAACTGTCTAAAGCGGGCCCTGGGTTGCATGCACTTCCCAGGTCTAAGCCACTCAGGTTTAGGTTCCTGGATATTCCACAAAGGCACAGATTTGGTTTTGCCTGCATTTTGTGCCCTTCCTAGGCCTGCACAGCTCAGGCAACTAGGTGCTTGGTGAGTGCACTATCCCCAGGGAGGGCAGTGCGTCTTATCACCTCCCACTTCCCAGCCACTCAGTTTCCTGGGTGCGCAGCGGGAGCACCGTCTCAGGTGTGCCCTGTATCTCCTCTGGGGAGCTGATCTCTGGCTGTGACCCTCCCAGCAGATGTCAACCATCCAGGATCCCAGGAAGACTTGGTTAGCAACTGGGAACCTGCTTTCATTTTGGTAGAGGATGATGTCTCTGGGGCCAAGATTGCCCCTTGCTGCCTCTGGCTGTTGCCGCCTGCCTCTCTGCCTCCTGCCGCCTGCCTCTCTGCCTCCTGTAGGGGATGGGCCAGTCCATAGCCAGCTAGCTCTCCTCTGGTATTCCCTCAGTCCTTTGTTCTGTGAGCGGGTTGGCAGTGCCCTATGTTAGGGCTTTTCACGGGAAAGTTCTCTCTCTCTCTTTCTTTTTTTTAAATTTTCTCTCTGGCTATCCCACAGTTTGGGTTGCTATCTCACATTAGCTCCCTCAGATTGTGCTCGGGGCATCAGGCCTGGTCCTTGCCCTAAGCAATGCAGGCCACGATTCCCTATTCAGCCCCCACTTGCTGGAGGCAGATGCGAGCATCTGGGCTACTTCTCCACTGAGTGTTGCAGTTAGACCCATAATCTGTGGGTTTTATTTTATTTTATTTTTTCCTCCTGATTATGTTGCCCTCTGAGATTACAAAACTTCCCCACAGACCGAGTGGTGAGAGGGTTTCCTGGTGTTTGGAAACTTCTCCTCCTTCACGACTTCCTTCCCGGGACAGGTCTCTGTCCCTAATCCTTTTGTCTCTCTTTTTATCTTTTATATTTTGTCCTACCTCCTTTCAAAGAAAATGGGCTGCCTTTCTGGGTGCCTTTGTTGTTGTTGTTGTTGTAGTTGTTGTTGTTGTTGTTGTTGTTGTTGCTGTTGTATTATCCACACTGAGCTAATTTGGTTCACCAACTAGAGATGATCCCCTCTACCCTCCATTCTCTACCTCTAAACTCATAAACTTTCAAATATACTGTTTTAAAAAGACTACTTTTCACTGGGCTTAGAATTCCTAAAGAAAAGGAAAAATATTAGGATATATAAATTCAAAAGATATTTGTCATTGATCATCATTTAATTCTGTATATAAAATTATGAATAACTAATACTGAGAATCTTTAATGGAGAGTCCTGCCCCCAAGGCCACAGAAGCAGAGCCCAGAACCAAGGTCATCTTCAAAACTGACTGAACCCCTTTGTAAACTTTGCCAAAAGCCCCTTTATCATTACCAGCAGGTTTCCTGACCCCATATTAGGCAAAAATGCCCACCTCAACGCTCACCCTATAGCACCCTAACCAATTATCTAACGCCAACCTTAAGCAGGAATTTTCTTTGTCTTGAGGTTATAAAAATTCTTTACTAACCCATAGAAAGCTAAGTGCAGAAGAATTGATGTTTTTGAACTGTGGTGTTGGAAGATTCTTGAGAGTCCCTTGGATCACAACATGACCCAACCAGTCCATTCTAAAGGAAGTCTGTCCTGAATATTCATTGGAAGGACTGATGCTGAAGCTGAAACCCCAATACTTTGGCCACCTGATGCAAAGAACTGATTCATTAGAAAAGACCCTGATGCAGGGAAAGATTGAAGGCGGGAGAAGGGGATGACAGAGGATGCGATGGTTGGATGGCATCATCAACTCAATGGATATGTTCAGTTCAGTTCAGTCACTCAGTCATGTCTGACTCTTTGTGATCGCATGAACCGGAGCATGCCAGGCCTCCCTGTCCATCACTAACTCTCGGAGTTTATTCAAACTCAGATGGCATCACTGACTCAAAGGACATATGTTTGGGTGGGCTCCAGGAGTTGGTGATGGACAGGGAGGCCTGGCATGCTGCAGTCCATGGGGTCACAAATAGTTGGACACGACTGAGAGACTGAACTGAATTGAACTGAACCCAAGGAAAAGTGTCAGCTCTCTCTTGAGCTGACTCACTCTTCTAACAGTGTCTGATCAGCTCTCCCTGGCCTGTCAGGAGGTGTTGGCCCACTGCACTCACAGTGCCCACATTACCCCTACTCTTTGTTCTTAATAAACTCAGTCATTTCTGCAAGACTCTGTGTCTGGAATTTTTTTTTTCCAACCTGTGTTCATACTGCTACAATGTTTAAGAGAGAAAAGAGAGTATTTTCATGGATAATGGTGAAGAAGTGCCATAACTAAAGGCTCAGCTAAAACAGGATGTGGAATTCTGACACTATGGACCTTTCATCACTGTTCAGTTGCTAAGTCATGTCCAGCTTTTTTTGACCCCATGGACTGCAGCACACCAGGCCTCCCTGTCCCTCACTGTCTCCCGGAGTCTGCCCAAGTTTGTGTCCATTGAACCGGTGATGCCATCCAACTATTTCATCTACTGTCACCCTCTTCTCTTTTTGCCTTCAATCTTTCTCAGCCTCAAGGGCTTTTCCAGTGAGAGGCTCAGTCGTGTCTGACTCTTTGCAACCCTATGGACTGTAACCTGCCAGGCTCCTCTGCCCATGAAATTCTCCAGGCACGACTACTGGAGTGGGTTGTCATTCCTTTCTCTAGGAGAATCTTCCAAACCCAGGGCCACCAAGGATGTTCCATGGACCTTCATGAGAATCAAAAAACAAGGTGCTGGCAAAGATGTTTGGAAGTAAAAAGAGGAGAGGGAAGGAGACTGTGTCTGTGTATAATATGACCTAGAAATGGAACTTGAGATCTGCCTTGGGGCTACCTTGTGTCTCCAAGGAGCATGACAAGGATATAGTATGTGTTACTCAGACATGTGCATGAGTCTTGCCACAAAAAGTCTGCCTTCCAGATTGTCCTATTAACTCTAGATCTAGTCTTTCTTAGTGTTTAAAAACATGAATCAATGAAATATACTCCTCTTTACTCCAAAAAATAAAACTGGTTGCTTGATTCAAATTCCTGCCTGGTACACATAGGCTTTGATTGTATGCTTCTGACAGTGTAAAGAAAAATGCTGTGTAAGGAAAGCTGTTTTCACTCGGTGGGTTCCTTTAGTATGCAGGAGATGAGTGGAGCTAACACTACCTCCTGCTCTTATTTCCTGCCCAGTTTGCTCATGCTTGTTTCCCTGGGATTCTAAGAAATTCCTGTTTGGATGACTTTGAGGTATAACTCTGTCTCAAACCATCAGAACACACCCAAATGCCTCAAAGTGTATGTTTGCAGTGAGGGTTCATGAAGAGAAGAGTATTTTAAAACAGTCCATCTTGACTGTGGTCAGCACTATCCAAGGATGACTTCTGGAGTTGAGGTTTCTTGATTCCTTTAAAGTATAGTTTCCCCAGTCTGCTACCAAACACTCTGACTTAGAATGTAGGGGTGGAGTCCAGGTGTCTGGATCTATAAAAACTCCCTGTATGATTCTGAATATATCCAGATTTAGGAATTATATCTTAAAACATTCTTAGCCATTGACATTTAACAACAGTCTGCCTAGGAAAGAGTCCAAGGAAATAACCCAAGTCTCCACAGTGATTTCATAACTTCAAGGCTCATACAGAAGGAGAGTTATCTCAACTATACCTTGATACAATCAAAGAGACATTTCCATAATAACCATGAGACTTCCCAGTGGGGACCGATAATAAGTATACAAGTTAACTGTTCAATAAATATACATAGCTAATTTCATGATGTGGATATAGTCATTTTCAAATGATCTATTTATAGTCTTGGTCTTCTCTGGTGGCTCAGATGGTAAAGAATCTGCCTGCCATTCAGGAGACCCGGGTTTGATCCCAGGGTCAGAAAGATCCCCGGGAGAAGGGAATGGTTACCCACTCCAGTACTCTTGCATGGAGAATTCCATGGACAGAGGAGCCTGGCAGGCTACAGTCCATGGAGTCACAAAGAGTCAGACACAGCTGAGAGACTAACACATCTATGGTCTTAATAAAAGCTCAGAAGAGCAAAGCTTGAATTACTCATTCAATCATGACTCCAGAGCTCAGAGAGAACAGAAGGGAAAGAAATACAATCACTTGTCTGAAAGTGCTACAGATTAGAGTTTGTGCTGGTCAGGATATGTTAAAATATGCCACAGTGGCTATTCTTAAAATGAAGTTAATTAAAACTGAAAGAGTTTATTTCTTGCTTTTGTCTCTTGTTTGTCTCTTGTTTCATGACCATCATGGGGCAGTAAAGACTCTGTTTTTCAGAGTTAAAACAGACTGGTTCCAAATAGGAAAAGGAGTACGTCAAGGTTGTATATTGTCACCCCAGAGTACATCATGAGAAACTCTGGTCTGGATGAAGCACAAGCTGGAATCAAGATTGCCAAGAGAAATATCAATAACCTCACATAGGCAGATGACACCACCCTTATGTCAGAAAGTGAAAAGGAACTAAAGAGTCTCTTGATGAAAGTAACATAGAAGAGTGAAAAAGTTGGCTTAAAGCTCAACATTCAGAAAACGAAGATCATGGCATCTGGTCCCATCGCTTCATGGGAAATAGATGGGGAAACAGTGGAAACAGTGGCTGATTTTCTTTTTCTGGGCTCCAAAATCACTGCAGATGATGATTGCAGCCATGAAATTAAAAGACACTTACTCTTTGGAAGGAAAGTTATGACCAACATAAACAGCATATTCAAAAGCAGAGACATTACTTTGCCAACAAAGGTCCGTCTAGTCAAGGCTATGGTTTTTCCAGTGGTCGTGTATGGATGTGAGAGTTGGACTATAAAAAAAGCTGAGCACCGAAGAATTTATGCTTTTGAACTGTGGTGTTGGAGAAGACTCTTGAGAGAACATTGGATTGCAAGGAGATCCAACCAGTTCATCCTAAAGGAAATCAGCCCTGGGTGTTCATTCGAAGGACTTATGTTGAAGCAGAAACTCCAATATTTTGTCCACCTGAGCTGACTCATTGGAAAAGTCTCTGATGCTGGGAGGGATTGGGGGCAGGAGGAGAAGGGGACGACAGAGGATGAGATGGTTAGATGGCATCACTGACTCAATGGACGTGAGTCTGGGTAAACTCTGGGAGTTGGTGATGGACAGGGAGGCCAGGCATGCTGTGGTTCATGTCTGACTCTTTGCGACCCAGGCTAAGAGAGAAAAAAGAGAGTAGCTGTCAACTGAACATTGGCTAGCTTTTATCCGAGAGGGAGAAATTCTAGAAAATCTCAAGGCAACAATTACTTTGCACTCTCAGCCCACTCCAGTATTCTTGCCTGGAAACTTTCATGGATGGAGGAAACTGGCAGGCTACGTTCATGGGGTTACAAAGAGTTGGATACAACTAAGCATATGCACTCGTGTGTGTGCACGCACGCACGCGCACACACACACTCAACAAAAGGGCTAAACTAGTTGTTGGTCCCTATTGCACCACAAGGGAGCTAGGAAATGTAATCTTTTTAGATTCTTGAAAAGGGAGAAAGTCAGAAATATCTGGCATTCATCTGTTGATGGACACTTCGGTTGTTTCCAAGTCTTGGCTATTGTAAGTGCGTGCTGCTATAAACATTGACGTGTGTGTGTCTTTTCTAATTAATATTTTTGGATTTTTTTTCTGAATATATAGCCAAGAGTGAAATTGTTGGATCATATGATAGTTCTATTTACGTTCCTTGAGAATCCTCCATAATTAAACCATGACTCAAGTCAGATTAGCCTGAATCAAATATGCACATACCGCTTAGTGATTTTTTCCCATTTCTTAATCTTATAGATCTGAAGGCTTCGTCTATCAAATGAGGATAATAAAACACCAGCCTCTCTGGCTTATTGTAAGAATTTAAAAGGTGTAAAATGAAACACTCTTCCCACAAAGCACACTGAGTGTTTGCAGATATTGTTTGCAGATACTGCTATTATCAACTTTTTGCAGAGCAAGAAATGGGTCTTGCATAGCAGAAGTGCAGTTGGACATGAAGAAGGATGTCCTTCCCTTTGTCAGAAGAGGATATAGACTGTTATGAAAATGTCTCAAAACACCTCCCAGGGGATCTCCAGGACATGAAAAACAAACTACCTTGTGGATGACCTAAAAGGAAAGGACTGGTCACTTGATTTCCTTTACAGATGCCAAAACTGCTCTATCCACATAGCTTTTATTTTAGGATTCCAAGGTTCTCAGTTCTCCATCTTTCCCTTTTCATTTATGCTCCCTCCTCCTACAGCAAATCTCTCAGTGCTTTTCTTCCATTGAATCTACACTGCTATTGCCTCAATGTGGTAGTGGCTGAACCTTCTCATCATGTTTATTTAGCCTGGTGATGAAACAAATTCATAGTTGTCTCTATTCACTGTTTCAAGGGGAAAAATGCCACTTACTCATCTCTATACCTCCAATCTTATGCTGAACCAGGCTCAAAGGAGGTTCCCATGTGTTTGAATGAAAGAATGAATGAAAATGGTTGATTATTTTATTTAAAACTTGTTTTTGTTCTTTGAGGCTCTGAAAAAGACAGAAATCACCAATCACATGAACCATTAGAGTCAGAGAAATTAAGACACAAAAAAATATGGTTGACGTTTAACAGAAAATACCTACTTCTTAGCTGTCACTTGAGGTTTATGTACCATCTAAACCATGTCTCTATATTTCAGTCTACAATCAATTGAAATATATCCCCTCTAGCATCTTTGTGTTACTTAACTAGGTCATCAGAACAAAGGGATCACAAAAACTTGATTAACTTCTTGAATTGAACTTTCAGTGCCCCACATGGATTGCTGATATATTACTTGGGTTTCTTTTTCTGAAACCGAAGCCCTCCAGGTAAAATAGAATTGAAATCGTGCTGTTATGACCATCAATTCCATGGTCTCAGAGAAGTCACTTAAAAATGAGCACTGGACAGCAGCCTGCAAAAAACGCACAAGGGAAATGACAAACAATATGAATCAAAGGCAAAACAGATGGCAAGAGCAGCTGTGGCGTGGCAGCCACACTCAAAATAAAGTGTCCCTCTTTCCCATGTCGGCTGTGTCAGCTCAGGTGACTGCGGCCAAAGGAGCAGATCTAAGTCCTTCCATGTCATAGAAGGTGGTTTGCATTAGCTGCCTTTAATAGGTTTCTCTTTGAAACAGCACATTTCCCTAACTGCTTTAGTAGCACTAGGGGTTTGTGGATGCAAACCCCAACCTCACTTCTCACTCTTCCTTCTGCAATAAACTAGAGTTAAAATTGGATACTACTAATTAGGTATTTCTGAACATCTGGAGACCTGACTTTAAGTAGGATTCAATTGCAGATTTTTCTGATTAGAATTTTTAAGATACATTTGTTGTTGAGTCTTTTCATCTTATAAAGGTAATGTGCTGTGCTTAGTTGTTCAGTCATGTCTGATTCCTTGCAACTCCATGGACTGTAGCCTGTCAGGCTCTTCTGTCCATGGGGATTCTCCAGGCAAGAATACTGGAATGGGTTGCCATGCTCTCCTCCAGGGGATCTTCCCAGCCCGGGGATCGAATCCAGGTCTCACATATTGCAGGCATATTCTTCGCCATCTGAGCCACCAGGGAAGCCCCATAAAGGCAATACTTTGTCCTAGGAAAATTTGGAATATTTCAATAAGTATAAAAAATTAAATTTAAAGATAAACATCTCTAATAATTTATTTCTCCCTTTGTTTCTATGATTTCAAGTACAGAATCTTAGAAATACTTCAGCCCTTAACAGTCTCATAACTACATCTTTGATTATGTCTTCTATTATTTCTTGAGGTTAAAGCAAAACTATTGGGTCTAGAGATATGAACATATTTGACATTTCCTTTTTTATAGATTTATAATATATATTAACAAATTGTCCTCCAGCATATTTGCAAAAAAGATAATCAAAAAGTATATTAGGACATATTTAGATTACTGCCTCCTTAGCAGGTTTGAATATGATGTATTTTATAGACATTGAATAAAATAACATCACTTTAATTTATTCAGTTCAGTTCAGTGGCTCAGTTGTGTCCAACTCTTTCCAATCCCATGGAGTGCAGCACATCAGGCTTCCCTGTCCATCATCAACTCTCAGATCTTGGTCAAAATCATGTCCATTGAGTTGGTGATGCCATCCAACCATCTGTCCCTCTTTTGTCCTCTTTTCCTCCCACCTTCAATCTTTCCCAGCATCAGGGTCTTTTCAAACGAGTCAGGTCTTCACATCAGGTGGCCAAGTATTGGAGCTTCAGCTTCAACATCAGTCTTTCAATGAATATTCAGGACTGATTCCCTTATGATTGACTGGTTCGAACTCCTTGCCGTCTAAGGGACTCTCAAGAGTCTTTCCACCACAGTTCAAAAGCATCAGTTCTTCAGTACTCAGCTTTCTTTATGGTCCAAATCTCACATCCTTACATGACTACTGGAAAAACTGTAGCTTTGACTATATGGACCTTTGTTGGCAAAGTAATTTCTCTGCTTTTTAATATGTTATCTAGGTTAGTCATAGCTTTTCTTTCAAGGAGCAAGCGTCTTTTAATTTCATGGCTACAGTCACCATCTACAGTAATTTTGGAGCACAAGAAAATAAAGTCTCTCACTGTTTCCTCATCTATTTGCCATGAAGTAATGGGACCAGATGCCATGATCTTTGCTTTTTGAATGCTGAGTTTTAAGCCAACTTTTTCACTCTCTTCTTTCACCATCCACAGGAGTCTCTTTGGTTCTTCTTAGCTTTCTGCCATAAGGATGGTGTCATCTGAATATATGAGGATATTGACATTTCTCCCATTTCATCCAGTCCAGCATTTCACATGATGTACTCTGCATATAAGTTAAATAAGCTAGGTGACAATATACAGCCTTGGTATACTCCTTTCCTAATTTAGAACCAGTCCATTGTTCCATGTCTGGTTCTAACTGTTGCTTCTTGACCTGCATACAAATTTCTCAGAAGGCAGATCAGGTGGTCTGGTATTCCCATCTCTTGAAGAATTTTCCACCATTTGTTTTGATCCACACAGTTAAAGGCTTTGGCATAGTCAATAAAGCAGAAGTAGATGTTTATCTCAAACTCTCTTGCTTTTTCAGTGATCCAGTGGATGTTGGAAATTTGATCTCTGGTTCCTCTGCCTTTTGTAAATCCAGCTTGAACATCTGGAAGTTCATGGTGCAAGTACTGCTGAAGTCTGGCTTGGAGAATTTTGAGCATTATTTTGCTAGCGTGTAAGATGAATGCAACTGTGTGGTAGTTTGAACACTCTTTGGCATTGCCTTCCTTTGGGACTGGAATGAAAACTGACATTTTCCAGTCCTGTGGCCACTGCTGAGTTTTCTAAATTTGTTGGCATATTGAGTGCATCACTTTCATAGCATCATCTTTTAGGAGAGGAATCAGTAACAGGAGGTGATCTAAGTGGAAACACAATAATATGATGCCCTTTGAGCAGGATAACAGAAGACTTGTCCCCGAGAAAGTAGCTATAGTAAAGGATGCTTCATTGGTCCTTAGTATCTTTCCTAGATAAGGCAGAAACTCCAGATGACTTCCAGATCCAGCACTGTTTTCAATACTTTGTTCTAGTTTAACCTCATCTCCTCTGAGTCCCAGATCTGCTCAGAGATTGTTGAGCATCATTCTGCATCAGAGGTCATCCAACTGGAAGAGCCCAGAGAAATTGACTTGGGGCTATGGTAGGATGTGGGGGCTTTCCTGCTTACCCCCAGGAACTTTCAGGTTATCTTTTCCCCTCTTTCCATTACTCAGTCCTTCTTCAGTCATCACAAGCCTAAAGAGATGAGCAGAACCCCAGTGGTGGGAGGAATGAAAAGGTTAAAGATCAATGGGGGTGCTGTGTGACTTTAAAAAAAGTATTTTTATTTCTCAGTATATCCATTTCCAATGATCTTTAAGTCCTAGATTCTGGTAGTCTAAGATGTTTATTGAGATACAGTGTGTGTGTATGAGTGTGTGAAAGTGTTAGTCACTCAGTCATGTCTGACTCTTTGTGACCCCACAGACTGTAGCCCACCAGGCTCCTCTGTCCATGGAATTCTTCAGGTAAGACTGCTGGAGTAAGTTGCCATTTCCTTCTCCAGGGGATCTTCTCAACACAGGGATTGAACCCAGGTTTCCTGCATTGCAGGCAGATTCTTTACCATCTGAGAAACGTGTGTGTGTGTGTGTGTGTATGTGAAATTAAACTTTTTACTTGCTAATGAGTTAACTTTGTAGTTTCTGTGAGGTCAGAAAGCCATAAAATATCTGGCTTCACATATATTTCCTGACAGAAATTTAATAGGCTAAGACTAGGATAACTTTGTAGCTATCTTCATTTCTAATCCTATTTTATTTTCCAAACCATTAACAAACATCATCTCATCAATTCCAAAAATAATTCCTCACTCCATCTTTTCCATCTATGAAGAACTGCAACCTACTTTTTTCATCTCTTTAATTACATGTGCAGATGTTGAGTAATATCACTGGTGACAAATATATGGTAAACTCTATCCACTGGCAAGTAACAATATTTCTTTTCAAATCATGATAAATAAAGAGGAAGCTAAACATGTACAGATAAGTGTATCAAAATAATGAAGTGCTTTCTAATACCAATTTCTTTTGTGTGTGTAATTTGACAAATATAAATTTCTGGCTCCAGACTCCATGATATTCATAAAAGATATTTATTTATGAATGAAACCATAACAGTTCATCAAGGGATTGGGAGAGATTTCTGGTTGAACTTGCATTTCCACATTTCATAGGCTCTTGTGTATCTAAGTTTAAGCTTGAGCCAGACTGTGAATGGTGGCTTCTGGTTCCCTTTCTCACCTTTACTGGGTCCCAGGGACTTACATCCTACTGTAAGCAGCTCCTTTGCCCCTTGTCTGTTCATCATTGTTTTCTTTAGATCTTAGTCATAAAGATGAGATCACTAGGCACCGTTTACCCTAGCTCTTGATTTTTGCTTTATTAAACATACACAAAGCCTTGCTTAACTTGTTGATTCCTTTTCTGAATTAGGAGTAAGAATGAAGAAATATATAGTTAAGAAATGACTGGCCCCCTACCCCTAGCTTCCCTTAGTAAGTTTGCAAGAGGACCACACAGACAAGAGAGAACATTTAATTTCAGGTGGACCATATGGGCAAGACAACATCCCAAGGACCATTAGGAGAAGTCAGCAGGTCTGCAATCAACGGAAAAATGACAAAGAATCTGACCTCCTGCCTTAATGATTAACTGAGATTCTCCCCCCGCCCCCCACCTTTTTTCCCTTTCAAAATTGCCATGGCTGAGCAGAATCTCCAGAGTTGGTCTCTGAACACAAGTCCACCTTCTCCCCAGATTGCCAGCTTTTTTGAATAAACCATCTTTTCTCTCTACTGACTCTTGCCCCTCATTTTATTGACTGGCAAACAATAAATGGTCTAACCTGCATTTGGTTACACTATCCCTAGGGAGACCAAGGGCCCCTCATTTATGTTAATGAAACATTTGAGTTCTCACACTCTCCATTTTAGCTGTCACCTCTCCTCTAAATTCTGACTTGAGTTACTCTTATTCTACCATTAAACCTCCCTGCAAAACCTATTTTTAATAAACTTCATCTAAAAGGGCCTTCAAATAAATTAATTCCTTCAAATTATGCAAATGTATATCAAGTCCTCCTGCATGGGCTTTTACATTTGAAGTATAGCCAATGACCCTGTGTAGCTACAGACCACAGGAAAGTGCTTGACAGAAAAGCACTGTCTAGAGTCTGCAGATCAGAAAGGAGAAAAATTTTGAAAACAGAGGCTCTCTTAAAACCTCAGAAATGATATCACAGCAGTAGGCATATTTCTTCTCCATCAGAAGGAAAGCCTTGGCCATAAGGAACATTTTGTGCAACAGCCATATAAATAAAGAGTTTTTTAAAAAGTTTCACATAACTGCAAGTTACTGATTTTATATCATTGTTGGACATTGTGAAGTATGTTCTCTCTCTCTCTCTCTCTCTCTCTCTCTCTCTCTCTCTCTCTCTCTCTCCATAAATACCTCTTAATAAGCCATTACAGGCCTATTTTTGGTTCAGTGGCCCTTTCCAATAGACCATCTGTTAGGAATGCAGTGTAGAAAGCATGGCTTTGCAGACTGTATTCAAGTGCTGGATTTGCCTCAAAGAAGCCAAATGACCCTGGACCACTTGGTTTCCTGGTGACTTTGCCTCTGCAAAACAGCCAGATGAGTGGCTATGAAGACTGAAGTTCAAAGGAGAAACATTGGTAATTGAAACATCTCTGGGGGATGCAGTAAGTTAAAAGAGAAAGACCTATCAGGAAAAGAGATGATTCAAAAGCAAAGATAGCATTAAGTGCCTCTCTGTGTACAGGAAGAGACAATGACAAGACAGATGCAAAGGGTGCAACTTTTTTGTAAGATCATGGCGAAATGACTCAATTCATTAACATTTACTGTGCTCCAAATGTTTCAGATAGTATGTTTGCTATTTCACTCAAAGGAGGAAGAAAAATATGTATCTAACTAATTAATTGTGATAAACACAAAGCGATAAATGATGCAGTTGGGATATAAACACAAGGCTCTTGGAGGACAGAGGAGGGAATAATTTATTTTTCTGGGAGATAGTTTTGAATGCTGGGAATTCTCAGAAAGGATTCATGAAGGTGGTGACATATGATAAACTTTGAGCAGAATTTTGACAGATGAAAATGTGTGAAAGGCAATGACAAGTCATTCCATGAAGAAAAAGATATCAGAAACTACAGAGAAGACAGGGCTATATTACCCAGAGTCTTACAGGTAGTCTAGCTCAGTGATTTTCAGTCAGGGATCATTTTGCCCCCCAGGGAACATTCGGTAACATCTAGAGACATGTTTTGTGGTCACTACTGGATGGAGGGGAGGAGTGAGAGGAAGGATGCTCCTGGCATCTAGGGAGCAGATGCTAGGGATGCTGTTAAACTTCTCTCAATGCATAGGCTAGTCCCCCACAACAAAGAACTATCCAGACCAAAATATCAACAGTGTGACTGAAAAATTCTACTGTAGATTATAGCTTCCAACCCAAGTGTAAGGAGCACCATTCATGTTTCGAACAGGCTATTATAAGATTATTTTGGCCATTGTGTGAGAAACTGACCAGAAGGCAACATGACAGGAAAGTCTACTGGAGGATACAGCAGTAGTTTCCATGATAATAATGGTGGTTTGAACTAGGATGTGGGGCTTCCCAGATGGCGCTAGTGGTAAAGAACCAGCCTGCCAATGCAGGAGATGTAAGAGACGTGGGTTCGACCCTTGGATCAGGAAGATCCTCTGTCCGAAGAAATTGCAACCCACTCCAGTAATCTTTCCTGGAGAATCCCCATGAACAAAGGAGCCTGGCAGGCTACAGTCCATAGGGTTGCAAAGAGTCAAACACAACTGAAGCTATTTAGCACACATGCACAAACTAGGATGTGACAATGGAGACAGAGAAAAGTAGGCAGACTCAGGATATGTCCTGAAATGAAGCAGGTCTGGGCAATGGATTTGAAGAGAGTGACGAGGAAATAAGGACATGCAGATTTTTAGATTTCACAACATGGAGTGAGTAAGTGGGAGACATTTGAAGACATACATTGTAAATACAAATTATTTCATTTCCAAAGTATGTAAAGTTTAAAATTCATTTCATATAGACAAAACAAAATTCATTTTAGACAGATTTCATGTATCAGATACATGGATCTAGGGTTCAGGAAAGATATGTATAGTTATGATAAAAATTGGAGAGTCACAGACAAAGATATAATATTTAAAGATGTAGAAATGAACATTACCTTAAGAAAGTACAAAGTGTGAGAAGAGGTCCCAAAACTACAAAATTTCACCATTAGGCATTGGGACAAAGAGCAAAGGAGACAGAAAAGTCACTGCCAGTGGAGAAAGAACATAGTCGCGTGTGGTTTCATGAAGGCCAAGAGCTGTAATATTCCAAGAAGAAAGGAGGAAGTGGCCAACTGCCTCTAATGCTACTGAGAAGGGGCTATTAGACGGGGGAAAGTACATTGAATGTAACAATGTGGAGGTCACTGCTGGTATAGAAAGAGAGGTGCTTCAGTACAGAAGCCAAATGGGAGTGGGTTGAAGATGAATGGAAGGTACCATAACTGAAAGTTGCTGAGCTTTGCAATCCTGGCAAATAGCACAGGCTAAGAAATCCTCCCACCCTTGTGCTCCAGGAAGCACTTACTTGTAAAGAACCACCCTTGTCCACATAAGGTTCATAGATGTCCCTTGCTTATCTATAAGGCCAGGTGTGTCTCCTCCAAATTCCCAGTCTTTAACTAGTGTGTGTGTGCATGCTCAGTTGTTCAGCTGTGGCCAACTCTTTGTGACCCTACGGCCTGTAGCCCACCAGCTTCCTCTCTCCATGGAATTTTCCAGGCAAAAATACTGGAGTGGGTTGCTTTTCCTTCTCTGGGGGATCTTCCCAACCCAGCGATCAAGCCTGCATCACTCACATCTGCATTAGCAGGTGGATTCTTTGCCACTGTGCCACCTTGGAAGCCCCTCTTTGCCTTATAAATGATTAACTAAACTGCTGTCCCCACTGATTAATCAGAACAAAATGCTTATTAACTACACTTTGATTAAGATTCTTCTCTTTCCTTAGTTCTTAGATGTTTGATCTACCTTCAGACTAAGCCAGCAGTCAGGTCGTCTTTAAAGACCTTGCCAAGAAGATAAGCTGGCCTCTGTGTAAAACATTCTGCCATGCTATCTCTTCATCCCATTTCCCACATCTAGTTCTTTCTAGTCTTTTTCACTCTTCTCTATAACAGAAAAATCCGTTTTGCCTAAACTTTGAGACTCATACAGATCCCATGACAACAGGCCCTTCCTGTTGCAATCAACTTTCTGAATAGTCTCTCTTTACTAAATCCAGTATTGTATGCTTATTTGAAGGCAAGAAAATACAGACTGTATAGATAGCTCTCATAAAACCCTTTTTTTTTTTTTGAAGGAGCATTTTAATGGAGGCACAACTTGAAGAGGAGGGGTTTGGGTTGAAAAGGTGAGAAATTGAGCAGAAAGTCAATAGGATGCATAGAGCATGACTAGGGTAAAGGAGAGGAAATCCATTCCTTTTACCGCACAGTCACACTGGGGTTGATGAGCAGAGGTGGGAATGGCTTGTGGAACGGATGACAGTCAAGCTCGTTGGTGTCTATTTGTTACTGCAGTTCAGCAACACTGGGCATGAATACTAGCATCCTGCAGAAAGCCAACTAGGAGTTTGTCCAGTCATGGCAGCCAGGAATAACAGATAGGACACTATGTCAGGCTCCACTGGTCCTTGACTCAGTGACATCTGGAAATTTAACCAGACAGGAGGTTAGGTATAAAGAATTAGACCACAGAGAGGCTGCTTCACCAAAGACAATGAGGAGACCAAACACCCTACTGGGATGGTCATAGTCACCAGTTCCTGTGTACGGTGTAAGAAGAATTCAAGCCATTTGGTAGCCAGAGAGAAAAACAAAGGAAAATCTATAGACATTGTTTCTGAGGAAGTCCTAGGCTTGTACAAACTTAAAATCAATCAAAGGTGAGCAAAAAGAAATATTAGATGCACACCACACACACACACACACACACACACAAAAAAAAAAAAAACAACTGGACATCTAGAGGCCTTGCAACATTCCTGCCCCTGCAGCCTTATAAACCTCTTTTTGGTCAGCCTGAAAGCTCACATTGGATTTCTCTGGTTACAATCAGTAGAGTTTCTAAATCATACAAAATTACAACAGTCAAAAACCACTTATCCTCTGAACAACATTTATTTGGCATGCATAAAGTGAAATATGCCAGAAATATGAGAAGAAATTGACAGAACGACTATTGTGGTGGAACTTTAGTATTTATTGTTCTGCAGTTAACTGATGAAGAAGAACAAATAAATAAGGATATATGTTCTGAAGACTAAAAATAATAAGGCTAAATTTCAGGAAACATATCACACTCAATACTTCATACAAATCGCTCTTCCATTCAGCATATTTTTGAGAGACTATTATACTTTGGAATTGTGCTAAGCAATAGGTTTTCTGTGGATCATAAATAAAACTCTTGCATTTATGGAGTTTTTAGTCTGGTGGAAGATACAGCCTTTGAACATAAAGCAAAGACAATTGTTATAATTACATTTTACAGACAAACTGCAAATTGCAATAAATGCTATAAAGGAAAAGTATGGGGGTGCAAGGAAAGAATATAAAGAGATTTTCTTTAGCTCAGATGACCTGGGAAGACCTCTCAGAAGAACAAGGCTTGCGGCAGGAGATGGAGTCAGTCAGACAAGACACAGAGACCATTTCCGGTGGAAGGGCCCCATGCGCCATGGGTCTGAAATGCGAAAGAGTTTGGTGCGTTCAAGAATTTAAAAAAGACAGGGGCTTCTCTGTCTAGCTCACAGAAGCAAGAGAGGAGGCCAGCACTGCGATGTGTTCAGCTCTTGATTCTATCACGAGAGCAGAAGCAGTGAGGGGAGAGCATTTCACAATGCTAGGGGGAGGGGCACAAACAGATTAATTTATTTGAGTCACCTGACCAACAGCTGGAAAATGAATTTGAAAGGAGCAGGAATCAAATCAAGAGTGAAGGGCAAGTCTGGGGGACTGACAGAGAGATGCTGACTTCTTGGAGGGTGGTGGAGGCAGTAGAGTTACAAAGAGGCTAATGTAAAATAAGACTTTGGTAGATTTGACAGAGTTTGGTAACAAATTGGATTTTTTATTTATTTATATTTTTATTGAAAGATAACTGCTCTACCGAATTTTGTTGTTTTCTGTCAAATCTCAACATAAATCAGCCATAGGTATACACATATCCCCTCCCTCCCAAACATCCCTCCCATCTCCCTTCCCTTCCCCCCCCCCCACCACCACAAGGTTGACACAGAGATACTGTTTGAGTTTCCTGAGCCATACAGCAAATTGCCATTGGCTATCTATTTTTCATATGGTAATGTAAGTTTCCATGTTACTCTTTCCATACATCTCTCTCTCTCCTCCCCTCTTTGCATGTCAATAAGTCTGTTCTCTATGTCTGTTTCTGCATTGCTGCCGTGTAAATAAGTTCACTAGCATTTTTCTAGATTCTGTAAATGTGCGTTAAATATTATATTTCTCTTTCTCTTTCTGACTCACTTCACTCTGTATAATAGGTTCTAGGTGTATCCACCTCGTCAGAACTGACTCACATGCACTCCTTTTTATGGCTGAGTAATATTCCATTGTGTATATGTACCACAACTTCTTTATCCATTCATCTGTTGATGGGCATCTAGGTTGCTTCCATGTTATAGCTATTGTAAATAGTGATGAAATGAACAATGAGATACATGTGTCTTTTTCAACCCTGCTTTCCTCATGATATATGCCTAGGAGTGGGATTGCTTGGTCATATGGTGGTTTTATTCCTAGTTTTTTAAGGAATCTCCATACTGTCTTCCATAGTGGCTGTATAAATTTACATTCCCACCAACAGTGCAAGAGCATTCCCTTTTCTCCACACCCTCTCCAGCATTTATTGTTTGTAGGCTTTTTGATGATGTCCATCCTGACTGGTGTGAGGTGGTATTATGGTGTTTATTTGCATTTCTCTAATAATGAGTGATGTTGAGCATCTTTTCATGTGTATTTTAGCCATCTGTATGTCTTCTTTGGAGAAGTGTCTGTTTAAGTGTTTTTCCCACTTTTTGGTTGGGTTGTTTGTTTTTCTGGCATTGAGTTGTATGAGCTGCTTGTATATTTTGGAAATTAATCCTTTGTCAGTTGTTTCATTCGCCATTATTTTCTCCCATTCTGGGGGTTGTCTTTTCACCTTGCTTATAGCTTCCTTTGATGTGCAAAAGCTTTTAAGTTTAATCAGGACCCACATGTTTACTTTTGTTTTTATTTCTATTACTCTAGGAGGTAGGTCATAGAGGATCTTGCTTTGATTTATGTCATTGAGTGTTCTGCCTATGTTTTCCTCTAAGAGTTTTATGGTTTCTGCTCTTACATTTAGGTCTTTAATCCATTTTGAGTTTATCTTCATGTATGGTGGAAATGGCAACCCACTCCAGTATTCTTGCCTGGAGAGTCCCATGGATGGAGGAGCTTGTTGGGCTACAGTTCACAGGTCACAAAGAGTTGGACACAACTGAGCGACTTCACTTTCTATGATGTTAGGAAGTGTTCTAATTTCATTATTTTACATGTAGCTGTCCAGTTTTCCTAGCACCATTTATTGAAAAGGCTGTCTTTGCCCCATTGTATATTCTTGCCTCCTTTGTCAAAAATAAGGTACCCATAGGTGCATGGATTTATTTCTGGGATTTATATCTTGTTCCATTGGTATATATTTCTGGTTTTGTGCCAATACCATACTGTCTTGATGACTTTAACTTTGTAGTAAAATCTGAAATCAGGAAGGTTGATTCCTCCAGCTCCATTCTTCTTTCTCAAGACTGCTTTGGCTATTTGGGATCTTTTGTGTTTCCATATGAATTGTGAAATTTTTTTATATTGTTCTGTGAAAAATGCCATTGGTAATTTGATAAGGATCACATTGAATCTGTAGATTGCATTTGTTAGTATAGTCATTTTCACAACATTCATTCTTCCTACCCAGGAACATGGAATATCTCTCCATCTGTTCATGTCATCTTTGATTTCTTTCATCAGTGTCTTATAATTTTCTGTGTACAGTTCTTTTGTTTCCTTAGGTAAGTTTAATCCTAGATTTTTAATTCTTTTTGTTGCAATAGTGAATGGGATTGATTCCTTATTTTCTCTTTCTGATTTTTCATTGATAGTATATAGAAATGCAAGTGATTTCTGTGTATTGATTTTGTATTCTGCAACCTTGATAAATTCACTTGATTAGTTATAGTAATTTTATGATACTATCTTTAGGGTTTTCTATGTACAGTATCATGTCATCTGCAAATAGTGAGAGCTTTACTTCTTCTTTTCTGATCCGGATTCCTTTTATTTCTTTTTCTTCTCTGATTACTGTAGCTAGGACTTCCAGAACAATGTTGAGTGATAGTCATGAAAGTGGATACCCTTGTCTTGTTCCTGACCTTAGAGGGAATGCTTTCAGTTTGTCACCATTGGGAATAATGTTTGCTGTAGGTTTATCATATATGGTCTTTACTATGTCGAGGCAGTTTCCTTCTATGACCATTTTTTTAAGAGTTAATCATAAATGGGTGCTGAATTTTGTCAAAGGCTTTTTCTGCATCTATTGAGATGATCATATGGTTTTTATCCTTCATTTTGTTAATATGGTGTATCACATTGATTTATTTGCATATATTGAAGAATCCTTGTATCCCTGGAATAAACCCAATATGACCAAGGTGTATGAGCTTTTTGATGTGTTGCTGAATTCTATTTGCTAAAATTTTGTTGAAGATTTTTGCATCTATGTTCATCAGTGATATTGGCCTGTAGTTTTATTTGTTTGTGTTGTCTTTTTCTGGTTTTGGTATCAGGGTGATGGTGGCCTTATAGAATGAGTTTGGAAGTGTTCTTTTGCAATTTTTGAGAGTTTTAGAAGGATAGGCATTAGCTCGTCTCTAAATGTTTGATAGAATTCTCCTGTGAAGCCATCTAGTCCTGGGCTTTTGCATTTTGGGAGATTTTTTATCAAAGCTTCAATTTCAGTGCTTGTAACTGGGTTGTTCATAATCTCTATTTCTTCCTGGCTAAGTCTTGGAAAATTAAACTTTTCTAAGAACCTGTCCATTTCTTCCAGGTTATCCATTTTATTGCCATATAGTTGTTAATAATAGTCTCTTATAACCCTTTGTATTTCTGCATTGTCTGTTGTAACTTTTCCTTTTTCATTTATAACTTTCTTGATTTGAATCCTTTCTCTTTTTTTCTTGATGATTCTGCTAAAGGCTTGTCAATTTTATCTTCTCAAAGAACCATCTTTTAGTTTTATTAATCTTTACTATTGTTTCTTTCATTTCTGTTCTGTTTCATTTATTTCTATTCAGATCTTTATGATTTCTTTCCTTCTATTAATTTTGGGAGGTTTTTTTTTCCTTCTTCTTTTTCCAGTTTTTTTAAGTGTAAAGTTAGGCTGTCTATTCGATGTTTTTCTTATTTCTTGAGGTAGGAGTGTATTGCTGTAAACTTCCCTCTTGGACTGCTTTTGCTGCATCCCATAGGTTTTTGAGTTGTCATGTTTGTATTGTCATTTGTTTCTAGAAACTTTTTTATGTCCCTTTTTATTTCTTCAGTAACCTGTTGGTTATTTAGAAATGTGCTGTTTAGTCCCCATGTATTTGTGTTTCTTACAGTTTTTTTTTTTTTCCTTGTAATTGATATCTAGTCTCATAGCATTGTGGTCAGAGAAGATGCTTGATACAGTATCAATTTTCTTAAATTTACTGAGGTTTGATCTATGAAGAAAGATGTGGTCTATCCTGGAGAATGTTCCATGCACACTTGAGAAGAAGGTGTTTGCTTCTGCATTTGAGTGGAATGTCCTGAAGATATCAATGAGATCCATCTCATCTAATGTATCACTTAAGATTTGTGTTTCTTTATTAATTTTCTGTTTTGATGATCTGTCCATTGGTGTAAGTGGGGTGTTAAAGTCTCCTACTATTATTGTGTTACTGTCAATTTCTCCTTTTATGTTTGTTAGTGATTGTCTATGCCAAAGCCTTTGACTGTGTGGATCACAATAAACTGTGGAAAATTCTGAAAGAAATGGGAATACCAGACTACCTGACCTGCCTCTTGAGAAATCTGTATGCAGATCAGGAAGCAACAGTTAGAACTGCACATGAACAACAGACTGGTTCCAAACAGGAAAAGGAGTACATCAAGGCTGTATATTGTCACCCAGCTTATTTAACTTATATGCAGAGTACATCATCAGAAATGCTGGGCTGGAGGAAGCACAAGCTGGAATCCAGATTGCCAGGAGAAATATCAATAACCTCAGATATGCAGGTGACACCACCATTATGGCAGAAAGCGAAGAAGAACTGAAGATTTTCTTGACAAAAGTGAAAGAGGAGAGTGAAAAAGTTGGCTTAAAACTCAACATTCAGAAGATTAAGGTAATGGCATCCAGTCCCAACACTTCATGGCAAATAGATGGGGAAACAGTGGCTGACTTTATTGTTTGGGGCTCCAAAATCACTGCAGATGGTGATTGCAGCAATAAAATTAAAAAACCCTTACTCTTTGGAAGGAAAGTTATGACCAACCTAGACAGCATATTAAAAAGCAGAGCCATTACTTTGTCAACAAGGTCCATCTAGTCAAGGCTATGGTTTGTACAGTAGTGATGTATGGATGTGAGAGTTGGACCATAAAGAAAACTGAGCACCAAAAAATTGATGCCTTTGAACTGTGGTGTTGGAGAAAACTGTTGAGAGTCCCTTGGACTGCAAGGAGATCCAACCAGTTCATCCTAAAGGAGATCAGTCCTGAGTGTTCATTGGAAGGACTGATGTTGAAGCTGAAACGCCAATATTTTGGCCACCTGATGTGAAGAGCTGACTCATTGGAAAAGACCCTGATGCTGGGAAGGATTGAGGGCAGGAAGAGAAGGGGACGACAGAGGATGAAATGGCTGGATGGCATCACCGACTCAATGGACATGGGTTTGGGTAGACTTTGGCAGTTGGTGATGGACAGAGAGGCCTGGCATGCTGTGATTCGTGGGGTCTCAAAGCGTCAGACATGACTGATCGACTGAACTGAACTGAACTGTTTGTCTTATGTGTTGAGGTGCTCTTATGTTGAGTGCATAGATACTTACAATTATGTCTTCCTCTTGGATTTATCCCTTGATCATTATGTAGTGTCCTTCCTTATCTCTCATAATCCTTTATTTTAAAGTCTATTTTGTCTGATATGAGGATTGCTACTCCAGCTTTCTTTTGCTTCCAGTTTGCATGGAATATATTTTTCCATCCTCCCACTTTCAGTCTATATGTGTCTTGAGGTCTGAAGTGGGTTTCTTGTAGACAGCATATATGTGGTTCTTGTTTTGGCATCCATTCAGCCAGTCTGTGTCTTTTGGCTGGAGCATTTAATCCATTTACATTTAAAGTAATTATTGATATATATGTTCCTATTGCCATTTTCTTAATTGTTTGGGGTTGATTTTGTAGATCTTTTCTCTTGTATTTCTTGACTATATAAGTCTCTTTAACATTTGTTGTAAAGCTGATTTCATGGTACTGAATTCTCTTAACTTGTGCTTGTCTGAAAAGCTTTTTATTTCTCCGTCAATTTTGACTGAGATCCTTGAAGGATACATTCATCTTGGTTGTAGATATTTTCTCTTTCAATACTGTAAAGATATCCTGCCATTCCCTCCTGGCCTGCAGAGTTTCTGTTGAAAGATCAGCTGTTAATTGTATGGGGTTTCCCTTGTATGCTGCTTGTTGCTTCTCCCTTGCTGCTTTTAACATTCTTTCTTTGTGTTTAGTCTTTGTTAGTTTGATTAGTATGTGTCTTGGCATATTTCTCCTTGGGTTTATCCTGTATAGGACTCTTTGTGCCTCTTGGACTTGATCGATTATTTCCTGTTCCATGTTGGGGTAATTTTCAACTATAATCTCTTCAAAAATTTTCTCATACCTGTTCTTTCTCTCTTCTTCTTCTGGGACCCCTATAATTAGAATGTTGGTGCATTTGATATTGTCCCAGAAGTCTCTGAGACTATCTTCAATTATTTTCATTCTTTTTACTTTATTCCTCCCTTCAGAAGTTATTTCCACCATTTTATCTTCCAGCTCACTGAGTCATTCTTCTGCTTCAGATAGTCTGCTATTCATTCCTTCTGGAGTGTTTTTAATTTCAATAATTGTGTTGTTTGTCTCTGCATGTTTATTCTTTAATTCTTCTAGGTCTTTGTTAATTGATTCCTGTATTTTCTCCATTTTGCTTTCAAGGTTTTTGATCATCTTTACTATCATTATTCTGAATTATTTTTCAGGTAATTTGCCTATTTCTTCTTCATTTATTTGGACTTCTGTGTTTCTAGTTTGTTCCTTCATTTGTGTAGTATTTATAGGCTTCCCTGGTGGCTCAGAAGGTAAAGCGTCTGCCTACACTGTGGGAGACCCAGGTTCAATCCCTGGGTCGGGAAGATCCTCTGGAGAAGGAAATGCCAACCCAGTCCAGTACTCTTGCCTGGAAAATCCCATGGATGGAGGAGCCTGGTAGGCTACAGTCTATGGGGTCACAAAGAGTCAGACACTACTGAGCGACTTCACTTTCTCTGCCTTTTAATTTTTTTTTTTTAATTACTGTATTTGAGGTCTCCTTTTCCCAGGCTTCAAGGTCGAATTCTTTTCCTTTTGGTTCCTGCCCTCCTAAGGTTGGTCCAGTGGTTTATGTAAGCTTCTTATAGGGTGAGATTTGCGCTGAGTTTTTGTTTGTTTGCTTGTTTGTTTGTTTTTCCACTGATGGGCAAGGCTGAGTGAGGTGGTAATCCTGTCTGCTGATGATTTGCTTCATATTTTTGTTTTGCTTGTTGTTTAGATGAGGTGTCCTGCACAGGGTGCTACTGGTGGTAGGATGATGCCAGGTCTTGTATTCCAGTGGTTTCCTTAGTGTGAGTTCTCACTATTTGATACCCCCTTGGGTTAGTTCTCTGGTAGTCTAGGGTCTTAGAGTCAGTGCTCCCATTCCAAAGGCTCTGGGCTTTATCTCTGTTCAGCACTTTGTGGATCCTCTGGCCAACAAATTAGATTTTAATGATATTAGGAATCAATATACTGTGAATGCCTCCAGGGAAAAGAAATATTTTATTGAATAATTGGTGGAACATTTATAAAACTGTATCATATATTCAGTCACTAAGGAAATCTCAGTGAATTCGCCTAATCAAACACACACAAGACATTTTCTCTGGGAGCAATTCAATAAAAACAGAAGTTTAAATAAAAATAAATGACTACATGAATATTAAAGGACAAACTAATAATAAAACAAACAAAAATCTTTACTGTCCTAAATAATAACTGTTTAAGAAATCACCACTGAAATTACAGATTATTAGACATGACAAACTCTATATCTCAATTCTAATGGAACAGACAGTAAAAGTCATGTTCAGAGGCAATATCATAAACTTACATTGCTTTGTTACCAAACTGCAAACAAGGAGAAGAAATTAAACTGTGCCTTGAATTCAAATTAGTAAAAGAAAAAGGACAAAATCCTAAAGAAAGCAAGAGAAGTAATTTAAGAAGAATACAAGCATAAATACAAATATAAAGCCCAGAAAGCTACTAGAATAAATAAATGAAGTGACTAGTTCCTTGAAAACAAGCCCCCTACCAAATAGGTAAAGCTGTAGAATGTTAAATCAAGTAAACTGAAGGAAAAAGACAAAGACTCAGAATGACTTTAAGAAATGCCAAGTCTCTCCCTCTGGTAGGACCTGTTGCCTGAAGACAAAGCTTTCATAAAGAATGCCCTTGGATCATACAGAAATCTGTTTTATTTCTGTCAAGTGTTCCTCATTAGGAATGTCTAGCATTGATTTCAGGCAAGGAAGTAATTATATACAGCAATACTAGGAGTTTAGGAGAAACGCAACATATTCATTTTCAAAATCCTTCTCTCTTGACATGAAGATGGCAGTGGAAGGATGGGATAATACCGAGAGCACGAGAGTTCTGAGACACTCAACATTATGGGAAAATACCTAAAGACATCCTCCAGTGGAACCAGACATTATTTTTCTTTTATATAATGTTTAATAAATAATTATATAGTTCTTGGCATATTCATACTTTGCTCATTAGCTCATTTGATCCTCATTGCAAATATATGAAGCAAGTACAGTTGAGTCCCTGTTCTACAGATAATGAAGATGGAAGAAGTCAAGTAATTTACTCAAGGTCATACAACTACTAAGAGATGACTTGGGACTCTAGCCCAAGCTGTGTGACACCAGAATTAATATTGTTAACCATTTCATCATGCAAACTCTCATCAGATGTCAGTCATTTATTTAAGTTCCACATTCATTCCTTTTTCAAGCCTTAAGAGTAAGGTTTTTCATAACAATTATAAAGCTTATCCATCTCCTAGGTGGCGCTAGTGGCAAAGAACCCACCTGCCAGTGTAGTAAGGCATAAAAGACATTGTTCTGCCCCTGGGTAGGGAAGATTCTCTGGAAAAAGTCATGGCAACCAACTCCAGTTTTCTTGCCTGGAGAATTCCATGGACAGAGGAGCCTGGCGGGCTACAGTTCATGGGGTTGCAAAGAGTCAGACATGACTGAGTGACTGAGCGCAAACAACTTATCTGAACATGTTAACAGTCTCCTCCTCCTTCATTCAGAGGTCTTAAGATTCCACCCACACGCTGTACAGTGTGCAGTAGTTTGTGGAACAAAAAGCATTTTCTTGGCAGGAGAGTCCCTACCTTGTTACTACAATCAATCATTTAACATTGATTTGTTAGTTCTAGTCAGTTAAATGAAATGTAAAGAATAGGATAAGATATATAACTATCCAAAATATAACTTTTACTTTCTTTTATTTTTGCTGCTGTTGGCACTTCTTTTTTTAGAAACTCCAGATGCATCCATGGAAAACTTATGGAACCAATAAGAGTTTAAAAAGATATCCAGATTAAAACAAATTTATGATAAAGTAAAATGTTTCCCTCTGCACTGACAGTACCCAACAATATAAATCATCATGTGAAAAATGAATGGTGTTCTCACAATAGAATATAAAACATTAAATGTAAACAAAAAATAAACAAGTACCCAAGATGCAAATGACTGCTCTGCCCCACTCCCATAATCATCATGAAAGTTCACACTATTTGAACACTTACTCTGTGCAGGCATGCCAGGGCCCTATAAGTGTCATCTCAATTAATATTAATAATCCTATGAAATAGATCTTATTTACAAATGAAGAAACAAACCCTTTTGTGTCAGAAAATATAAAAGAAATCTCAAGTAAACACTGAAACACACTGAGTTCTTGAAAGGGGTAAGCAGTGATAATATTAATTCTTCATCAAATTAATATAGTTCTAATAAAATTCCAACAAAAATCATAATGGAATCTTTTAGCTTGCCATCGTAAATTTACATTTTTATCTGGGAAAGGTAATGGGTGAATACACTCAAGAATATTCTTAAAAATAACAAAAATGAAAAGAATGTTTCCCTATCAGATTTTAAACAAAGTCAGAAAGCTATTGAACTGAGGAAGATAAGACTTAGACAAATGAGATGTTAGTGTATGATAAGGGGTTATTTCAAGTCAGTGTGGAAATGATGAATTATTTAAGGAATGTTGGGCCAATTGGCCTCATGTTTCAGAAGACAAAGGAGCATGGATGGCTGACCAAGTGAATAAGTAAATCAGCATCTTCTGTCATCTGTCTTTGGGATGATTAGCTATCCTTGAAGAGGACCATTTTCTGAAACACTGATGGGCAGAATAAAGTGATTCCAGATATAATCATCCCTTTTGTCTTTTCTTCCTTCCTGAGTTGAAGGAGGAGAAAAAATGTGGAAATCTCAAGGTTTAACAGCACATTTTACTTCACTCTAGCTCTCCCCTTTTCCCAATGAGTACCGGAAGTTTGATGACTATCTACCCACTGCTCAGCACCATGGGAAACATGCCCAGAACATAAACAAGAACAGAAGACAGAGTCATTGGGAACAAACTCTAAAAGAAAGCCTAACTCAGTGAGGTTTGGACAAGCAAAGAAACCTTGGTGAAATGGGACTTCGGAAATGTGTAGGACTTTTATGAGTGGGGTAGAAAGAGATGAGAAGGAGTCTTTAGAATGAAGCAGGAGGAGAGAAGAATGAATGAAGGCGGAGAAATCCTGTGAATCCGAGATTGAAACAGAGGGCACACCTCGGGGAGGAACAGAGGAAGATGAGATACTGTATTAGGCAATTAAAAGAAACCTGAAAGTGAGTCCATGTTAGATGTAACAGAAGCCAATGCAGGTTTGGAAGCAGGTGAATGACAGAGAGGAATAACAGCATTAATGAAAGACCCTGGTATAAGGGTGGAGAAGGGAAAATTAAATCAAGGGTCCCTATGTGAAGGCCAATTATGAACTCCAGGCATAAAGTGGCAAGAATAAAGCACAAGCCTGAAGGTGGTGAAAAAATGCAACAGGCACTTAGAAGCAGTCATGACCAGGACAAACTGGAGTCATGTTACAGTTATTTTAAATAACAGGGGTAGAATCAAGTGCAGTGCCCAGTTTTGTATTGATAAGATAAATTTTCACATATTGAGGTAAGGGGAAGTCATTCTGGCTTATACATGAGTTTTAACTTGAATTTGATGCTAACTAAAATGGACTGTAACCTATCAAACATGCATTGCACATATGCTTTAATTATCAAAGAAAAGGATATAAAGACCAGAAGAAGTAAAGAATGTCCATGTTAAAAATGAAGATTAAATGCCTCCCTTCCTGGAATGTCAATGCTGGTCCTTCTTTGATGAAAAGACTCCCTTCCCAGGTGCCAAAGTCTTACTGACTTACTGTGTACGTGCTGGTCTGTTGTCTTGTTTTGTTTTTTGAAAACTTGAGGAAATGTGTCCCTGGCTTGTTTAATGTTCTTTATTCTGACAAGATATAAAACTGTGCTAGAAACCACACTTCTCCAGAGTTTTCCAGAGTAATCCAGAAAGCTAGTTTTAGGGGTCTAGTCCTCAATTTGGCTCAAATAAAACTTTTCTATTCTTATTATTGATTCTTTTCATCAACATTGTGCGCACATGCTAGGTCTCTTCAGCCATGTCCAACTCTTTGCAAGCTATGGATTATAGCCCACCAGGCTCCTCTGTCCATGAAATTCTCCGGGCAAGAATACTAGAGTGGGTTTGCCATGGCAACCTCCAGGGGTTAAGATCTGCTTCCACTGGTATGTTAGCCTAGTCCCCAGAAGGAGAAGAAGAAAGCACTGGTTACAAAAGAGTTTCCCTCACCCATACCCAAAGCTGATGCTTATTTGATTCATTGTCTTTATTCCGAGGTCTTAATCCAATCTCTACCTCCATGTGTCTTAAAAGAATAAAACATGTGTGTACCATATTCCTAAGAAAGTGGTGGGCTTTCTTTTTCACCATAATAAGAGGAAACTTGGAAAATAGAAGTTGAATCACTGAATTTTAAATGTCTATTCTAACACTGAACACCTGTGCAGTTTTGAGCAAGAACTTCTGAGTTTTAGTTTATTTATTTGTAAAAGGCTGGTTCCCAATTTTAACATTACTGTGAAAATTAAAATATATATATATATATATACACATGTTGAACCTGCCAACCTAGTGTCAAGTGTGAATAAGATAATAAATAAAGATGCCTGTTACTAACCATTATAAACACAATGCTTTTGAAGATTGGGTCAGTTGTTCTTCAGTTATATTTTCCTTCTCCCATGGGCTTATTTACAGCCCATACAACCATGCACACGTGCACACACACTTGTTTTCTGTTACCATAATGTAGTAAAATTGAGATAACCTTTTATCAAGTGAACTGCTTCCCTCCAAGAGTGGCACTATCAAGTACAAACCACTCTCTGGGACAGTTTGATGAAATAGTTTGCTGTAATTAGTTTTCCCAGGAGAAAATGAATAACGCGCTCTCATCAGGTGTTAAGACTCAACAGCTTCTCCAGCTGACTCAAATTCCATTATTTATTTTGTGCATCTGGATGGTAAATGGAAGCATTCCTAGCATCAGTTTCTCCAGGCTGTCTTTAAACAGGTTTAATAAAAGGATTAGGAGTTTAAATAGGTTTCCAACTGTTAAAAGTAGTTTTCTCATTTTTCATGTTGACATTTTCAAAACCAATTTATCTTCTTGACCTTCTGGCTGCCACTTCCTCTGAAATGGGAGGCTGGCTCCAACCAAGAGAGAAAAGGGACCGTAAAGCCATTCTGTGATCTCCAGATTGCCACTAGACACTTATTAAGTACCTACTATGTGTGCAGAGGGGCTTCCTGGTGGCTCAGCAGTGAAGAATCTGCCTGTAGTGCCAGAGACATAAGAGACCCAGGTTTGATCCCTAGGTTGGGAAGATTCCCTGGAGGAGGGCATGGCAATCCACTCCAGTATTCTTGCCTACAGAATCCCATGGACAGAGGAGCATGATAGGCTACAGTTCACAGGATCACAAAAAGTTGCACACGACTGAGCAACTGAGCATGCGTGCACTCATATGTGCAGAGCCAGGAGAGGAACTGAAGAAAATTTACAGATGTTATGTTGTCATTTTGTTGGAAAAAGTAGAGAAGCCCATATGAAATGTAGAGCTTCGTTATCAGAAACAAAGTAAGAGAAATCAAAACATTTTGGAAGATATTGTGAGAGATAAGGATGTAGAAGTGAATGGAAGGATAAAGAGAAATATGAAAATCTAGAAAAAGTGATTCTCAACCCTGCCTTCCTATTTGAATCACCCAGTGAAGTGAAAGTCTGTTAGTCGTGTCCGACTCTTTGCAACCACAGAGACTATACAGTTCATGGAATTCTCCAGGCCAGAATACGGGAGTAGGTAGCCTTTCCCTTCTCCAGGGGATCTTCCCAACCCATGCATCGAACCCAGGTCTCCCACATTGCAGGCAGGTTCTTTACCAGCTGAGTCACCAGGGAAGCCCCAAAACACTGGAGTGGGTAGCCTATCTCTTTTCCAGTAGATCTTCCCAACCCAGGAATTGAAACAGGTGGATTCTTTACCAACTGAGCTACCAGGGAAGCCCTTAAATCACCCAGAAATCTCATTAAAACTCCCAATATCCAGGCCATACATGAAACTAATTAAGTCAGAATCTTCAGCAGTGGGTCTTGGCCTTAAGTATATACTGATTAAATTTCCCAAGGTGATTCTAATTTGCAGTCAAGATTGAATATTACCAATGCGGAGCAAAGATCAAAGTTTCTATGAAGATCTTGAGTATGACCATTAAATTGAGATGGGGGCAGGGACAGGAGAGTGGGGAACAAGTCTGATTCCGAGTACGAAATGCATTTTGTTGTTCTGAGAGTGGGCTTCCCAGGTGTATCAGACAATAAAGAATCCACCTGCAATTCTGAGAGTGAAAAATTATTCACTATTAGAGCAAAAAAATCCCTGAAAGAGAGCATGGCAACCCACTCCAGTATTCTTGATGGAGAATCCCATGGACAGAGATGCCTGGTAGGCTATAATTCAGAAAGTTCGCAAAGAGTGAGGTGCCACTGAAGTGACTTAGCAAGCACTCATGCACAGAGCAACAAATACAGATAGTGTGACCAAATGCAAGTTCACATGTCTGACACAGTGAGGCCAAATAATGTCAGATGTCAGAGTCTGATGCAAAGTAATGTTTATTCCAGGGCCATGCAAGGAGACAGATGGTTTTTGCCCCCTAAACCTCACACTCCCCAAAGGCTTTCAGCAAAACAGTTTTAAAGGCAAAATGAGGGAGGGGCATAGTTAGTTGTTGCAAACTTCTTGGTGTTGAAATTCTTTGTTTTTGCAGCTGTCTACATAGGTCAGGCCGTGATGTTCCTATAAACCTCCAACAAAAAAAATGCTATTCTCTGTTCTGCAACTTTTTTCTTTATCTCTGAATGAATGGACCTTTAAAGGTCAGAGCCCTAAGAATAGGCTAGTTGGTGTATTTCAAGCTATAGGCAATATTATTTTACAAAAGATGTAAAGCCAGCATGACTAAGCGTGGAAAAAGGAACAGATCTAATACAGTGTCAGATTTGTTCTTCCCTATTATAGTAGCTTCTTTGGCTGGAGAGACCTGCAGGAGACACATGGGCAGTGTTTACAGAGAAAGAATGATATCAGGTTAACCAACAGGTTTTTAGGGCAGCATACATGAGTGGTTATGCAACTATGGAACTTAACCATTCGCCTTATTCCAAAAGTCATCATTAGAGAGAGTTGTTGTTGGGGAATTCAGCATACCTGTAATAATCCAAAGAGAAACTTCATGGATTTCCCTGTTGGCTCAGTGGTTAAGAATCCACCTCCCAATGAAATACAGCAGGTATGGGTTTGATCCCTGGTCTGGGAAGATTCCACATGCCGTGGGGCAACTAGACCCATGTGGCACAACTACTGAGCCCAAGGTCTAGAGTCCATGCTATGAAACAAGAGAAGCGTCCACAATGAGAAGCCCGCATAGTGCAACCAGAGAATAGCCTCAACTTGCCACATGTAGAGAAAGCCCACTTGCAGCAATGAGGACCCAGCATAACTAAAAAATTAATAAATTAATTAAATTTAAAATACATATATATGGGAGAGGGAGAATATAAGAGATAAAGGTTGAAGGAGAAACAGGCTTTGAAAAAAAGAAACAGGCTTTGGGAAGTTTGCTGGGTACCTCCTGGCAGAATGACAGTAAGCACGCCACAGTCGATGAAAAAAGATCCTGATTGTAAGAGAAAAGATGATGAAAGGAATGTCCATTTCACAGAAATTCATCTGCCCATCAATGACTTCCTCCTTTACTTCCTCACTATCTAAAATTCCATCACTGGACATATCCCTCTTTATATCATACTCCCAGAGAAAGCATAAATGGTTATAACTGGAAAACAATGTGTCAGTATATGATAAGGTTAAAGGCATGGATGTATCCTTTATATGTGCCTTTAACTTTATCAGGTATCAGTTTATACTCTCAAATTCCTAGAGACAGAAAGCACTGCCTACCACACAGGGTTGCATGGGGAAAAGAACAAGGTTGATTAGCAGGCAGAGGAAGATGAGGACAGAGCATAGTCCAGAACATTTTGGGGGTTTTCATGGATGAGGAAGGATAATAAAATTAAAATAAAGTTAAGATTGGAGATTTTAAGTAATTTCATCCAGCAAGCTCTGGGTTGTAAGGGTGGCTCCTAGTTGTTCATTACCTGGATTGGGGATGCTGTAGGGTGGGAGAAATATTTGCCTGTTGTCTGAGAGTTTGCTAAAGGATATGGTTTGGTGTGGGCTTCAGATAGGCTGGTTTGCATGTCAAAGGGTCATTTGCATGTCAGTAGGGTCATTTGCTTTCTCTAGAAATTAGCTAGCCCTTGGAAGGGACAGTGTTTCCAGAATCAAGGCCCAGAATGCCAGAGCATAAAGAATACACAAAATATAGTAAATATACCCTGTCTCTTAAGGTCTATGTGTGGCACCAATTTCCCACTAATCCTTAGGCATGTCACCATCTCTCCCCTCTTGTGACCTTATTTCTGAGCACACAGGGTCAACAACATAATAAAAACTAATGCTCTTTCATTGAGAGTTTGAAGACTTTCTTTTTCCCTACTGCTAATTCTGTCTGATTTTTTGTTTTTATTGGGCGTATAGTTGCTTTACAATGTTGTCTTAGTTTCTGCTGTACAACGAAGTGAATCAGCTATATGTATAAATATGTCCTCTTCCTCTTGGACTTCCCTCCCACTATCTAGGACCTCCCATTCCACATATCTATGTCATCACAAAGCACCAAGCTGAGCTTCCTGAGCTATAAAACAGGTTCCCACTAGCTGTTTTACACACGGCAGTGCACATACATCAGTCTGTCTCCCAGGTCACGCTTGCCCCCACCCACCATGTCCACATGCTCATTCTCTATAGTTCATTGCATTAGGGAAGTTAGGCATGAGCAACCAGGCTGGCCTAGCTGAAAAGGATGCAAGCTGGTCCCAGGAAAGTTCAGAGATATGGTGTGAAATAACTCCAGAGACTTTTCCAACTCCTGAACATGTGCCCTAGGCATGTAGTGGATACAAACTAATCACAGGGGCTTCCTCAAGTAACCTTAGGCAGCTAGGAGCCCATTAAGGGTTCATAAATATTCTACACATATATACACCTGATTATAACAGATTGAATTATGAGAAGACATGCACAACAGAACCTGCTGTTATATAACTTGCAATTGTCAATCAGCCTTGAGCATATGCCCATTTGCCTTCCCTTTCATTGATTGGTGGTGGGTACAAGCCCTGTTTTGCACAGGGCACAACCAAAACAAGGAGATGGAAAGTATAAAAAGGGAAGCCAAGGGGGATCTTTAGGATGACTCCTTTGGTGTCAGCCTGCTCCCATGTCTTGAGAGTTTCTGTCTAATAAACATCTGTCTGCTTGAGGTGAGCTGAGCTGTAATCTGTCTGTTTTTTTGTTTGTCTGTTTTCGTTTTTGTTTTTGTTCTATCAGTTTATTGCTACCAACCCATCTCTCTCCATCCTCATCCACATGTGCTTGCTCAGTCATATAACCCCATGGACTGCCGCCCGCCAGGCTCCTCTGTCCTTGGGCGTTTAGAATACTGGAGTGGGCTGCCGTTTCCTTCTCCATTGTCTGTTGTTTTAAACCCTTTAGTCCATCATTCAAAATTTTTGTTGCAACAAGACAAGAAATGGGGAAGAGAAATAAACCGACCTGAAAATTGCATGGACTCCAGGCAGAAAAGAGAATAATCATTTCTGTTCCACTTCATGCTGGGAGGCTAGAAGCCTTCGGGTTAAATAGCACCTTTGAGAACCTCAAGACCATGTCTTAACCTTTCCCCATCTAACTTTTTCTCATTAGGCTTGTTACAGTTCCTTAAATAGGTTAATCTCTGTTTCAGTTTTGGAATGAGTTAGTTCTTCCATCTAGAATGTTCTTCATCCCAGTTATCTATCTCCTCTCTCAATAACTTCTTCAGTCATCATCATTGTCTAAGGGGGTTCTTAAGTCAAGCTTCCTGCTCTACATCTCAGAATGCCTTGTTCCTTTCCTTCCTCACACTTTTCCCACTTTGTAAGTACTGTTCTACTTCTATACAGTTACACAGGTGATTAGTGTCCACCCCCACCCCCCACCCCACCCCCCCCAACAGCATGAGCTCCAAAGAGCAGAGACTGTATCTGTTTTCCTAACCTCTGCTTCCATGGGCTTAGCACAGGAGCAAAGGCTGAGTGCCCAGTAAATGGATGATGGTGCCTTAGCAGCCACCTTTAAAGACAGTTCTCCTTTTTTTTTTTTTTTGTCAGTCACAGGACTATATATATATTTATATATTTCAGGATAGAATGCTTTTGTTTGTGGATCTCCCTTTATCCTGAAAATGTTGAAGGTATATTAATTAATAAAAGATCTTTAATTTCTCTGATCCTGTTTTGGGAAATGAGATAATATCTGGCTTTTTTCTACCTTTCATAAGGTTATGGTAAAGGTCAAACATCATGATGTACATGTAAGTACTTTGCAAGTGCAATGAGCTGCAATAATTATTTTTAATTATCTAGACAATATACTCTAACATATATCTCCAAATCTCAGCCTGCCATTCCTAGAAGCCACTCCTAGAAGTTCATGAGATGAACTTCTAAATCAAGCACCTTTAGAAAGTGAATGGAGAAGGCAATGGCACCCCACTCCAGTACTCTTGCCTGGAAAATCCCATGGGTGGAGGAGTCTGGTAGGCTACAGTCCATAGGGTAGTGAAGAGTCGGACACAACTGAGCGACTTCACTTTCACTTTTCACTTTCATGCATTGGAGAAGGAAATGGCAACCCACTCCAGTGTTCTTGCCTGGAGAATCCCAGGGAAGGGGGAGACTGGTGGGCTGCCGTCTACGGGGTCGCATAGAGTCAGACACGACTGAAGCAACTTAGCAGCAGCAGCAACAGCAGAATGTGAAAGGGCCTCCACCCTCACGTATTCGTTTATTGATTCATTTACTAAGCACCTACTATGGGACAGTCATTGTGAGAAATGCTGAGACTATCAAGTTAAAGGATGCCTGTGATTGGAGGTCCACAGTCTATGAGACAAAAAAAGACATAAGCATAGGTAAGTGCTCTAAGTTCCTCCAGACACTAGAGCAGGGGCACAGGAGAGTCCTGAGTCAGCACACTCCTGTAGCATGTTATTTGAAGAGACCTTTTAATGATGGAACTACTACAGTTATGGGCATGGTTAAGGACATCTACAAGCGATGTTGAAGGACCCAGGACAAGCAACAGTTACCATTATAGGTTTAGAGAATCAGAAGAAAGAAACAATATTATTGCAGCCCAGTTGAGAACTAGATCTAGACATGAAGGGCCAATTGACAAAAGCTGCATTGTAAAGGTGGCAGCTGTAGCCAAAACTTCACCATAGCAGGAAGGAGCTGGAATAAATATCCCATCATCTTTCTCTTCCCCTCTCAGATCGCTTGCTGAGTTTCCCATCAAACAACACAAGTGGTGGCCAAAGAGCAAGGGAATTGGGTGATACCATTCATAGATTTCATAATCTCAGGGAATGGACCATAGAAGTGCAGGGTATAATGAGGGCAGATGTAAAATAATCAGTACAGAATTCCCAGGAAAAAAATTCTTGCCTCCAGTTGGAATGGTCTCAGAGGAAAAGAGACTGTATTAGTTTCTTGGGGTTTCTGTAACAAATTATGACCAACTGCAGGCTTTAAAACAAGAGAATTAGTTCTCTCACAGATCAGGAGGTCAAAAGCCAGCGGAGCCATGCTTTTGCTCAGGTCTCTTAGGGAAGAATCATTTCTTGCCTCTCTTCCCACCCTAATCCAGCATGACTTCATCTTAACCTGATCAACTGTGTCTAAAGTGAAAGAAAGTGTTAGTCCCTCAGTCCTGTCTGACTCTTGTGACCTCGTGGACTGTAATACACCAGGCTCCTCTGTCCAAGGAATTCTCCAGCTTTCTTCATAGTCCAACTCTCACATCCATACATGATTACTGGAAAAATGATAGCTTTCACTACATGGACCTTCACTGGCAAAGTAATGTCTCTGCTTTTTAATGTGCTGTCTACGTTAGTCATGGCATTTCTTCCAAGGAACAAGTGTCTTTTAATTTCATGGCTACAGTCACCATCTGTAGTGATTTTGGAGCCCCCAAAATATAAAGTCTCACTATTTCCACCGTTTCCCCATCTATTTGCCATGAACTGATGGGACCAGATGCCATGATTTTAGTTTTCTGAATGTTGAGCTTTAAGCCAAATTTTTCACTCTCCTCTTTCACTTTCATCAACAGGCTTTTTAGTTCTTCTTTGCTTTCTGCCATAAGGGTGGTATCATCTGCATATCAGAGGTTATTGATATTTCTCCCAGCAATCTTGATTCCAGTTTATGCTTCATCCAACCCAGCATTTCTCATGATGTACTCTGCATAGAAGTTAAATAAGACAGCCTTGATGTACTCCTTTTCCTATTTGGAACAAGTCTGTTGTTCCATGTCCAGTTCTAACAGTTGCTTCTTGACCTGCATAACAGGTTTCTCAAGAGGCAGGTAAGGTGGTATTCTCATCTCTTGAAGAATTTTCCACAGTTTGTTGTGATCCACACAGTCAAAGGCCTTGGTATACTCATTAAGGCAGAAGTAGATGTTTTTCTGGAAATATTGCTTTTTTGATGATCCAACACATGTTGGCAATTTGCTCTTTGGTTCCTCTGCCTTTTGCAAATCCAGCTTGAACATCTGGAAGTTCATGGTTCACATACTTTTGAAGCATGGCTTAGAGAATTTTGAGCATTACTATGCTAGCATGTGAGATGAGTGGAATTGTGTGGTAGTTTTAGCATTCTTTGGCACTGACTTTCTTTGGGATTGGAATGAAAACTGATCTTTTCCAGTCCTGAGTTTTCCAAATTTGCTGGCATATTGAGTGCAGCACTTTCACAGCATCATTTGTTAGGATTTGAAATAGCTCAACTGGAATACCATCACCTCCACTAGCTTTGTTTATAGTGATGCTTGCTAAGGACCACTAGACTTGGCAGTCCAGGATGTCTGGCTCTAGGTGAGTGACCGCATCATCATGGTTATCTGGGTCATAAAGATCTTTTTTGTATAGTTCTTGTGTATTCTTTCCACCTCTTCTTAATACCTTCTCTTTCTGTTAGGTCCATACCATTTTTGTCTTTTATTGTGCCCATCTTTGCATGAAATGTGCCCTTGGTATCTCTAATTTTCTTGAAGAGATCTCTAGTCTTTCCCATTCTATTGTTTTCTTCTATGTCTTTGCACTGATTACTGAGGAAGGCTTTCTTATCTCTCCTTGCTATTCTTTGGAACTCTGCATTCAAATGGGTATATCTTTCCTTTTCTCCTTTCCTTTAGCTTCTCTTCTTTTCTCAGCAATGTGTAAGGCCTCCTCGACAATCATTTGGCCTTTTCGCATTTTCTTTCCTTGGGAATGGTCTTGATCCCTGTCTGCTGTACAATGTCACAAACCTCTGTCCATAATTCTTCAGACATTCTGCCTATCAAGTCAAATCCCTTGAATCTATTTCTCACTTCCACTGTATCATCATAATGGGTTTGATTTAGGTCACACCTGAACAATCTAGTGGTTTTCCCTACTTTCTTCAATTTAAGTCAGAATTTGGCAACAAGGAGTTCATGATCTAAGCCACAGTCAGTTCCCAGTTTTGTTTTGCTGACTGTAGAGAGCTTCTCCATCTTTGGCTGCAAAGAATATAATCTATCTGATTTCAGTATTGACCATTCGGTGATATCCATGTGTAGAGTCTTCTCTTGTGTTCCTGGAAAAGGGTGTTTGTTACGATCAGTGCATTTTCTTGGCAAAACTATTAGCCTTTACCCTTCATTTTGTACACTAAGGCCAAAGTTGCCTGTTACTCCAGGTATTTCTTTTGGCAAAACTCTATTAGCCTTTGCTCTACTTCACTCCATATTCCAAGGCCAAATTTTTCTGTTACACCCAGGTGTTTCTTGACTTCCTACTTTTGCATTCCAGTCCCCTATAATGAAAAGGACATCTTTTTTGGGTGTTAGTTCTACTTTTGGCCAAGAGAACGCACTGGTCATAGTAAACACCCTCTTCCAATAACACAAGAGAAGACTCTACACATGGACATCACCAAATGGTCAACACCGAAATCAGATTGATTATATTCTTTGCAGCCAAAGATGGAGAAGCTCTCTACAGTCAGCAAAAACAAAACAGGGAGCTGACGTGGCTCATATCATGAACTCCTTATTGCCAAATTCAGACCTAAATTGATGAAAGTAGGGAAAACCACTAGACCATTCAGGTATGATCTAAATCAAATCCCTTATGATTATATAGTGTGCCAGGGTCCAGCCCCAGTGGATCCAGGGTGATTCGAAGGTGGGGACGGAGTCGGCGTCCTTGGAAATAACTTATTTAATTACAGATAGAGAGAGATTAGAAATGGATAGTGTAGTAGGAAAATTAGTGGAGAAAAAGAGGCTGAATAACTTGGTTTATTTGGAATAGCATCCATGCTCCAGATGGGAATTCAGCCAGGAAACGGGGAGCAAGAAAGAAGCGACATGGGGGAATCAGTCTTTCCGGAAACTGATCTAATTTCTTTATTTTGGGGTTTGCTTATATACCTTTTGTTACACATAGGGATGAATAGAATCACATGGGGGTCAGCAGTCCTAACCTTTATCAAAATCAGGTGCTTCACATAAAAAGGTCTTAGGGATTTTACATCATCTTCTGGCCATGAGACCTGCTGACGTTTTATGATCCTTTCTTTCTGATAACGAAAAAACTTATTTCTTCCAAAGGTGTTTTTTTCTTAAACCAGGCAGCACCCTCCAAATGAAGTTACATTCCTACAGAGTGAGGGTGTAGTGAGTTACAATCAAGAAAGGAATTTATTTAACCCAAGGTTAACATGATTAATCTTAAAGGTTAATACTTATTTCTCCTATATGCTTAAAGGTTAATACTTATTTCTCCTATATGCTAGTTATATTCATTATAAGGGCAGGGAACATGGAGATTTAGCAGCAAACATCAACCCAACAAATGAAAATCCTTTCACCAATGTTCCCCTTAAGATCTATTTAGTCTTAAAATAGTGATAAAGTTACATGTTTACATAGCAAGGACACAGTGATTTATAACAAAGTACAGTGATCTATTACAAAAGAGAAAATTCATTAACTCAAAAAGTCTAATATTGCTAACCTTAAAAACTACTATATTTCCTTTTCTATATTCCAAATACATTGATTAATACATTCCCAGGTGCCTAAGGATATGGAGGCCTGGCAGCAATCATTGACTCAACAATAAGAAAAGCCCTATGCTAATTAAGACTTTCAAAATACTCCAAAACTCTCTGTGCTGTTTATGGTTGAGAGGTAGTAAACAATCATGTGCGTAGTGGCAGGGGTATGGATAATCCTGTCACACAAGCTAGTCTGTCAGCAGAGAGGTTTGACCTGAGACACCCTTGTCATACCCAGGGCAGGGAATTAGCAGCAATTATTGGCACAACAAATGAAAAAAACCTTCACCAATATAATTCCTAACCAACCCACTATACTGATAATTTCCCAAAAGAATTTGCCTTTAGTAAGTCTAAAACATCTCATGACTCTCAGGTTGGGAGGCTGTAAACAATCACATGTGGCTGGACGAACCTATACAGGCAGGCTAGATAACCTTCAGAGGAATCTGTAAGTTGAAACACTCTTGTCATGCTCAGGAATTTTTATTGACTTGGAGCTGCATGTTAACTCCTTCTCCGAGAGAAATGGTGATGGGGGAGAGCCCCCCGTAAAGTCAGAGGTGTAGGTGAGAGCATAAAACAGACTGGTTTTGGGGTAGATGCTCGGGAACAGGGGGTTTCCTGAGGCTTGATCACGACTTTGCATATGCCAAGCCTCCTTCCTCATGACTTTTGCCATGGGTGGAGTTCCTCATGCTGGCTCCCGGCAATAGTGGAAGTGGGAAATATATTTAAGGGCCTAGATCTGATAGATAGAGTGCTTGATGAACTATGAACTGAGGTTCGTGACATTGTACAGGAGACAGGGATTAAGACCATCCACATGGAAAAGAAATGCAAAAAAGCAAAATGGCTGTCTGGGGAGGTTTTACAAATAGCTGTGAAAAGAAGAGAAGCAAAAAGCAAAGGAGAAAAGGAAAAATATAAGCATCTGAATGCAGAGTTCCAAAGAACAGCAAAAAGACATAATAAAGCCTTCCTCAGTGATCAATGCAAAGAAATAGAGGGAAACAACAGAATGGGAAAGACTGGAGATCTCTTCAAGAAAATTAGAGATACCAAGGGAACATTTCATGCAAAGATGGGCTTGATAAAGGACAGAAATAGTATGGACCTAACAGAAGCAGAAGATATTAAGAAGAGGTGGCAAGAATACATGGAAGAACTGTACAAAAAAGATCTTCACTTCGAAGATAATCACGATGGTGTGATCACTCATCTAGAGCCAGACATCCTGGAATATGAAGTTCAGTTGGCCTTAGAAAGGATCACTATGAACAAAGCTAGTGCAGGTGATGGAATTCCAGTTGAGCTGTTTCAAATCCTGGAAGATGATGCTGTGAAAGTGCTGCACTCAATATGCCAGCAAATTTGCAAAACTCAGCAGTGGCCACAGGACTGGAAAAGGTCAGTTTTCATTCCAGTCCCAAAGAAAGGCAATGCCAAAGAATGCTCAAACTACCACACAATTGCACTCATCTCACACACTTGTAAAGTAATGCTCAAAATTATCCAAGCCAGGCTTCAGAAATATGTGAAATGTGAACTTCCTGATGTTCAAGCTGGTTTTAGAAAAGGCAGAGGAACCAGAGATCAAATTGCCACCATCCACTGGATCATGGAAAAAGCAAGAGAGTTCCAGAAAAACATCTATTTCTGCTTGATTGACTATGCCAAAGCCTTTGACTGTGTGGATCACAATCAACTGTGGAAAATTCTGAAAGAGATGGGAATACCAGACCACCTGACCTGCCTCTTGAGAAATGTATATGAAGGTCAGGAAGCAACAGTTAGAACTGGACATGGAACAACAGGCTGGTTCCAAATAGGAAAAGAAGTACTTCAAGGCTATATATTGTCACCCTGCTTATTTCACTTATATGCAGAGTACATCATGAGAAACACTGGGATGGAAGAAGCACAAGCTGGAATCAAGACTGCTGGGAGAAATATCAATAACCTCAGCAATACAGATGATACCACCCTTATGGCAGAAAGTGAAGAGGAACTCAAAAGTCTCTTGATGAAAGTGAAAGTGGAGAGTGAAAATGTTGGCTTAAAGCTCAACATTCAGAAAATGAAGATCATGGCATCTGGTCCCATTAGTTCATGGGAAATAGATGGGGAAACAGTGGAAACAGTGTCAGACTTTATTTTGGGGGGCTCCAAAATCACTGCAGATGGTGATTGCAGCCATGAAATTAAAAAACGCTTACTCTTTGGAAAGAAAGTTATGACCAACCTAGATAGCATATTCAAAAGCAGAGACATTACTTTGCCAACAAAGGTCCATCTAGTCAAGGCTATGGTTTTTCCAGTAGTGATTAGGGATGTGACAGTTGTACTGTGAAGAAAGCTTAGTGCCTGAAAATTGATGCTTTTGAACTGTGGTGTTGGAGAAGACTCTTGAGAGTCCCTTGGACTGCAAGGAGATCCAACCAGTCCATTCTAAAGGAGATCAGCCCTGGGTGTTCTTTGGAAGGAATGATGCTAAAGCTGAAACTCCAGTCCTTTGGCCACCTCATGTGAAGAGTTGACTCATTGGAAAAGACTTTGCTGTTGGGAGGGATTGGGGGCAGGAGGAGAAGGGGACGACAGAGGATGAGATGGCTGGATGGCATCACTGACTCAATGGATGTGAGTTTGAATGAACTCCAGGAGTTGGTGATGGACAGGGAGGCCTGGCTTGCTGCAATTCATGGGGTCGCAAAGGGTCAGACACGACTGAGCAGCTGAACTGAACTGAACTGAGCTGAATCAGGTATTTCTTTACTTCCTACTTTTGCATTCCAGTCCCCTTTGATGAAAAGGACATCTTTACTGTGCGTTAGTTCTAGAAGGTCCTGTAGGTCTTCATAGAATAATTCAACTTCAGCTTCTTCAGCATTACTGGTTGGGGCATAGACTTGGATTACTGTAATGTTGAATAGTTTGCCTTGGAAACAAACAGAGATCATCCTGTCATTTTTGAGATTACACCCAAGTACTGCATTTCAGACCATTTTGTTGACTATGCGGTCTACTCCGTTTCTTCTAAGGGATTCTTGCCCATAATAGTAGATACAATGGTCATTTGAATTAAATTCTCCCATTTTAGTCCATTTTAATACATTCCTAAAATGTTGATGTTCACTCTTGCCATCTCTTGTTTAACCACTTCTAATTTACCTTGATTCATGGACCTAACATTCCAGGTTCCTGTGCAATATTGCTCTTTACTGAACTTTACTTCCCTCACCAGTCACATCCACAACTGGGCTTTGTTTTCGCTTTGGCTTTGTCTCTTCATTCTCTCTGGAGTTATTTCTCCAGTCTTCTCCAGTAGCATATTGGACACCTACTGAGCAGGGGAGTTCACCTTTCAGTGTCATATCTTTTTGCCTTTTCATACTGTTCATGGGGTTCTCAAGTCAAGAATACTGAAGTGGTTTGCCATGCCCTTCTCCAGTGGACCACATTTTGTCAGAATTCTCCACCATGGCCCTTCCATCTTGGGTGGCCCTACATGGCAAGCCTCCTAGTTTCATTGAGTTAGATAAGACTGTGGTTCATGTGATCAGTTTGATTAGTTTTCTGTGATTGTGGTTTTCATTCTGTCTGCTCTTTGACAGATAAGGATAAGAGGCTTATGGAAGCTTCCTGATGGGAGAGACTGACTGTGGGAGAAATTGGGTCTTGCTCTGATGGGCAGGGCCATACTCAATACATCTTTAATCCAATTTTCTGTTGATGGGTGGAGCTGGTATGAATTTTTAAATGTAGAAAAGTAGAAAAGCCTGTTATCTTTGTGAGAGTTCATCTAAATTGGTCTGAGTATGGTCTAAAGAGAAATGATGTTGTGAAATCACTTTTATAAATGACAGGAAGGGACAGTGTTCCTAGGTCAAACAGGAGGGAGTCAGGAGGCAACGCAAATTTGAAGAGGTATAGAAAAAACTGCTTTTCTAAGTCTAACCAGAAAGTCACCATCTGTTTGTAGGGAAGTGAGGAATAGTCTGGGGGACTCTCTGCCAGAGACTGAAGTGGGAAGTCCAGTTCTCAGAGGAGTCACATAGTGTAAATGTCCCTGGACTTAGGAAGAAATACTTTCACTTTGAAATGTCGAACTCTAGGCTAAGATGCTGCAACCAGAGAAAAGAAGTGTCACCAAACACAGTCGGAAAGCTGTCTCATGCCAGAGCCTGGTCAAGGACAATGTCACTCTAACAAGTAAGGACAGCTCAGAAAAAGGTGTTAACAGGTTTCCACAGATTTCTCCTCCCTTGGGACTGGCCTGACAGGACAATATAATAGGGATGAAACAGTGTTCAATTCATTAGGTAACATTTCTTTAGCAATAGTTATATGGACAATATGTGGCTGAATATAGGCCAGAGTATTCAATGTGTTTATTAGAATTACATGACAAATACATTTCCCAGTATCTAGTGAAGTGTCTCCATAGCAGAAAGCAAAGACATTTAGTGTGAATTTCCAAAGTGTTCCTTGGCTACTCAGCCATGCCCTGGGGAGCAGCAGAGAATAGAAGGGAATGTACATATAGATCAAGCGGAAGGGTGGATTTCCAGGTAAGATTTTGTGTTGACAAATGGTGTTGCAATGACACTTATTCAGAGAATTACAAGAGATGATTCTCTCACCACCTCTGCCACTTAGAAATTCTATAACCACAAGCTGCTCACTTTACTTCTTTATGCTGCCATGTAACCACTTTCATATTCACTTGCTGTAACAAGTTATCTGTCTCTGGACTAGTAGCAGAACTATGCCTGTTTTGTTCTCTACTGCACAGTGGTTTCATAATGCCAGAAACAGAGTAGATGCTAAGCAAGGGTTTGCTGAACAAATAAGTAAATTAGTGATTCTAGCATTATCTGGAACTTGGTAATTCAATACCAGTTTCTAGGTTAGTGATCTTAGAAATTAAACCACAAAAAACCTAATTCAACTTATGATGCTCTGAATGGCTCTTTTGTATCTTGAAAGGCCTTCAATCATTGAAATAAACAAGCACAACTGACTGGCAAAAATAATAAGGATCCGCAAACTCTTCTCCACCCAGGATATCCTGCCCCCATCACCCCCAAAGCCTCTAGAGATAATCCCCTAAATGAAAAAGTTGGATTTGCCACGTCTTAAAATCCTATGTGCCAGGCTCTTGTTTATTTTTTCCTTCTCAAATAGTTATTAGAAAAATTAAAAGAAATGCAGAAAAGTAGAAAGAAAAAGTATAGTTTTATAGTATTAGAGATACATGGATGACAGATGACCAGAATAACCAGCTTAGACAGTGTCATTGAGGTAAAACTTTAGGAAAGAAGCCATGAAATGAAACGAATACATCTAGACAAGGCCACGTGAGGTTAACTCTCCTGGCAGATGGATCAGCTGACAGAACCGTAGCCTCACTCCATAATGAATAGGAGCTCAGAAGGTATTTCTTATGAAGGACCATCACTTTCAGAATTTTCAAAACCTTGAATGTGAAATAATTCAGATTTCTGGCAGTCAGCTTAAAAAAACTGTCTTCATGTTTTACAATGGATGAATAAGTGAATTGATGAGTAGGATGCTGGTCATGGTGTAGAAAATGAAAACAGAGAATAAAGGGCGCGTTGGAAGTGGCTCAGAGGCCAGATCTAAAAGGAGAAATCAAAGGGGCAAAGAGGTAAGAAGCAGTGTGAGGAAGGGGCTAAAGTGAAATATGAAGCCAGAAAGCCTCATGTTTAGATGATTCACTGTGCTGGTGGAGTAGCCTTGGATTACATGGCTAAATCTGAAACTTGGGCTTCTCTGCACAACAGAAGTGACCCATGCATGTCCCTAGCACACACTCTCCTGGTCATCTGAGGAAAGGATGAGATCATGTAAGATCCCCTGGAGAAGGAAACAGCAACCCATTACAGTATTCTTGCCTGGGAGATTGCCATGGACGAAGGAGTCTGGTAGGCTGCAATCCATGGGGATGCAAAGAGTCAGACACGGCTAGTGACTAAATAACAATAACAACAATCATTTTACCTTTTTTTAGCAGCTTTATTAAAATACCATTGACATATACAACTGACCCATTTAAAGTATTCATTTTAATAGTTTTTAGCCTAGTCACAGAGTTACATGACCATCACTATGATCAATTTTAGAAGATTTTCACTGCCTAAAAAAGATACCCTATGGGACAAATTGAGAGAATAGCATTGCCTTATATACACTGAAAGTGAAAGCCACTCAGTCTTATCTGATGCTTTGCAACCACATGAACTATACAGTCCATGGAATTCTCCAGGCCAGAATACTGGAGTGGGTAGCTGTTCTCTTCTCCAAGGGATCTTCCCAACCCAGGGATTGAACCCAGGTCTCCCACATTGCAGTCAGATTCTTTATCAGCTGAGCCACCAGGGAAGCCCAAGAATACTGGAGTGGGTAGCCTATCCTTCTCCAGCAGATCTTCCTGACCCAGGAATCCAACTGGGGTCTTCTGCATTGCAGATGGATTCTTTACCACTTAGCCACTGGGGAAGCCCCCTTGTGTAACATAGCTAGCTAGTGGGAAACTGCTGTATAGCACAGGGACCTCAGCTCCATGCTCTATGATGACCTAGAGGAGAGGGATTGGGGGTGGGAGGAAGCCTCTAGAGGGAGGGGATGTATGTATACATATAGCTATTCACGTTGTTATACAGCAGAAACTAACAACATTGTAAAGCAACTATACTCCAATTAAAAATAAATAGATCAAAATAAAATAAAAATAAATAAGATGAAAAAGATACCCTATAATTATTAGGGGTCATTCTCCCACTTCATTCTTCCCATCTCATATACACATGCAGACACACACACCACCAGCACCACCCCCAGCCCTAGGCAACTACTAGTCTACTGTACTTTCTGTCTAGAGATTTTCCTCTTCTGAACATTTCATATAAGTGAGTTAATACAATAAATGGTCTTCTGTGACTGGATCCTTTCACTCAGGATCATTCTCAAGGTTCAGTCACATTTTAGTGTGAATCACTACTTCATTCATAGCTGATTTATCAACTACCAATATTCCTTTCAAGGATATACCGCATTGACCACTCATGAGCTGATGAATATTTGGGTTGCTTGTACTTTTGCTATTATGAATAATGGGCTATGAAAATCTGTCACCAGTTTTTGTATAGACTTAATGTTTTCATTTCTCTTGAGTGCATACCTAGAAATGGAATGGCTGGGCCCTGTGGTAACTCTATGTTTGACATTTTGAGGAACAGCAAGCTTCTTTTCCAAGCATCTGCACCATTCTACACTTTTACATTTACAATGCCTTTGAGGAATGCCCAGAAGACCAGTAATCCTGAACGGAGTGGGCAGTGGGAGGAGCAGAATTTGAAAAGAAATCCATAACAAGGGTCATCAAATAGGTCACTACAGGCTATTGGGAAATTTTTATTTTTACTCTCAAAAAGGTTCAAAGCCATCAGAAAATTTTGATTACAAGGGTCGTGTGATCTAAGTAACATTTTAGCAGGACTTTCCTGGAAGTTGTGTTTAGAGCAGACCGATAGGGGAAGGGATTGGAGCACAGGCTTGTTACAGGCTATGACAGTGATCAACATGAGAAATGCTGATGGCTTGGACCAAAAGAGGTGGAAAGAAACATGATTGGAGTCTGAAGATATTTGGAAGGTAGTAGTTAATTTCTCTAGTAAAGCTGAAAATCATTTTATATCTTCTTTTAGTCTGCATCCAAAATGTGATTGAGATTTTATTGATATTCTACTAAATGTACTGAATTGGAAGGGATTCACTGAATTTATATATTAATTTGGAGGACATCTGCCACAGTATGGTTTCTCCTGCATGGACATTTATCCCATCTTCTTTTATGAATATAGTAAAGGTTTGCAGTTTTCCTCATGTAGGTAGGTCTGTAAATTTCTTTTTAAGGTCTTTTGTGTGGGAGGGGGGTGTGTGTATATATGTCTAACAGGCTATGCCTGATTTATAGAAAAATAGACTTTTGTGTGTTTATTTTTTAACTGGCTGTTTTACTCAGCTCTCATTAGCCCTAATATTTTTTCAGCTGTATGCTCATACGCCAAGAAGTTTAATTACCTATTTCCATTATTTAGGCATGCTAGTTCTCTACCTGGGTAGGTGAGTTATGGTGGTAAAAAAGGATTTGAAATTTATTTTATAGGCAAGGAAAGGTGGATCCTGGTGGTACATACCAGTGGAACTCCAGGATTTAGGGAGCAGCAAGGGAACACCAGGATAAGAGTGTGGTTGGGAATGAAGGGAGGGAAGAATTCAGCAGAAGGAAATTCTCACAAAGGTACTGAAATGAAGACTTAAGATATTTAAAGCAAGCTTGTAATTGTAACAGGGAAGAACAAATCTGACTGCATATTAAATCTGTTCCTTTAATTTTAATCCTTGTGCTTTGTTGCCAGTGCTAAATCATGCTGAGTCTGCACCTTTTGTAAAAGAATTTTGCCTATAGTCTGAAATAGAGGGGATTGCCTATTCTCAGAGCGCTGACCTTTAAAAGTTCATTCATCTAGAGATGAAAAGTTGCAGAACAGAGAATAACATTTGTCTTGGAGGTTTATAGAAACATTGTGACCTGACCTACATGGACAGCTGCTAGAACAAAGAATTCCAACACCAAGAAGCTTGTGACAACTAACCATGCCCCTTCCACACTTTACCTTTAAAACTGCTTTGCTGAAACCCTTTGAGAAGTTCAGAATTTTTGAGCATGAGCCACCAACTGCCTTGCATTGCCCTGAAATAAACCTTTCTCTGCTCCCAAGGCTGGTATTTCGGTTTGTTTGGCCTCACTGTGCATCAGGTACATGAACTTGCATTTGGTAACAGGCTCATTTGATTTAAATTTATTAGGAAACTTGGAAGTTATGAGGCTGACAGTTTCATTGTATCAATTCCAAAGTGGAAAAGAGAATTTTCCATGGTTGCAAGGTTAGTAGCTAAACCTGGGCTAGAATACAATGCAGATTCCTTTCCATTCTCACTGCACTGAACAGCAGTCATCCTCACAGAGCAGGAGCCAAGCCAACAGAAAGTCGAGAAGCAGAGTCTTTTCCCCATCCCATCACTTCTGGTTGTGAAGAAGGTAGAATACTTTATGTTCTCCATAGGGTGTTGGGTTGGAGAGAGAGAATATGAGAGGGAGGGAAGGAAAACAATTTGCTAAGCCATCAATTGCTTACCCTTCTACAATGATTGGACCTTGGAGAAAACCACCTTCCTGGGCCTCACCTATGATCACCTTAAAAATACTGGAATCATTTAAACTGGAAGCTGCATCCAGTTCACAGATGTGTTTTGTTTTTACTGGATTTGAAAACAATTTTAATTTTTTGACAGCATTTAGAAGTCATGAAAACTTACATAAAATCCAGAATTCTGGCTTTTCTTTGAAAATGTGAAGGTCTTTCAACACTGAGCCAAGTTGCTACATATTGTCTATCACCCATGAGGAGGGTTATCACTCACCATCTGCCATCATTCTTACTTACTCATTTAGGTCACTTACCTTTCCTCCATGGGCTTTTCTAACATGATCTCACAATCTTTCCTGATCCAAGGGTCTGTGACTTTGTGATGCTCTGATTCCCAGCGTAGTCTTGGCAAATGCATCTCAAGTAAGGTTAACCCACACATCTGTCCCTCTGGATATGTCCACTTCTATGTTGTTTCAAGCTCAGCTGATTTCTCCAGTTCCCCATTGTCTTAGCACACTTCCTGTTCCTGAAGCCCAGGCCACTGGGTCTTGGCAGTACAACTGTAGAGCCTTTGCTAGTCATTTGGATGTTCTCTATTTCTCCCCTGTCCTGGCTTCTGGCTTCTGGCTTCTGCCAAGTATGACTTGGGAAGAAGGAACTGATAGAACTGCCTTCCCTGGTTCCCTCTCAGAACAAATCCTTGTGGTCTTTCTTTATCCCTCCATTCCACAAACTCTGGGGTAATAAATGAGTCAGCAACAAATGATGGCCATTGTATATCTAAGGGAAAGAGCCCAATGTTGACACTGATTTCTCAGTCTGCTGGAGGCTCCTGCAGGGGTAGAAAGGAAATAAGCAGAGGAATCATACCAGTGAAATAGAGGCCATTGTAATCTGACAGAGCCCCAGGAACAGCCCTGTCCAGGGTGTGACTAGGGGAAAATGAGACAACTTAGGAGCAGGAAGACAGAAGGCACTCATGCTGAAGAGTAAGAGCAACTTTATAGTCTAGGAAAGGGTGAGAATCTCAAGGACATCTGGGCAAAGAGAGGAAGGTGAAAAGTACCTCAAGAGTGCCAGGCTGAAGCAGTTATTGCAATAGGAGAAAATAAGGTCATTGTGTTGAGTGTAAGATGATGGACTACAAGATGCAAATCTTAGCCATGAGGCCACGGTACAAAAAGAAGTAGGCATATTGGAGAATCACCTGGTAAGTAGGTTGAGAATCACAATTAAGTCCCATGATGGCATCTCTTCTAGGTTAAATTGACAGACACAGCTGGCTGATGTTTTAAGTTTCATTGGGCTTCCCTGCTGGCTCAGATGGTAAAGAATCTGCCTGCAATGCAGGAGACCAGGGTTTGATCCCTGGATCAGAAAGATCCCCTGGAGAAGGGAATGGCAACCCACTCCAGAATTCTTGCCTGGAGAATCCCATAGGCAGAGGAGCCTGGCAGGCTACTGTCCAAAGTGTCACAAAGAGTCGGACATGACTGAGCAAGTAACACACACTAGGCTTCACAGCGGTCTGAAAATATTCCGAGATTAGTTTGATATTGGGCTAAGCCTCAGCTCAGCATGAATTCTGTGACTTCCTTAACTTCCTATGTTCTTAAACTAATTTGATGTACATTCCTCCCAAAACCGTTTTTCCATTGTGTTCTTCTCAAGAATAATCACCTAATCCTCTAATCACCTAAACAGAAACATGGTTTACCCTCCTATTTCTCTCATTTACCATAATATCTCAAGTTACACAATTTTTACCTTTCTTCTATTTATCAAATTTTCCCTTCCTTCAGGGAAGTCTCTATGTTACAGTGAAAAACTGACTCCATGTTGGATTTGTTTTTCTTCTAACTTTCCTTCCTGCTGCTTCATTCACAAAAGGATACTGTGTATACATAATGACTTGCCTTGGGAACCCTGCCTCTCTGTCTGAATGTTAAATCAAAATGCCTTTTTTTCAGGACTGTGTCCACTTGTGGATGGCTACCAGAGGAAGAAATTGACACATCCCCTCCTCCAGTCTGGCCATTCCAGGAGATACTTGCAAGACTAATGTCCTCTTTACTTTACTTCTTAAATTCCCCCCTTCTCTGTTCTATAAAAGAACCTGGCATCCAGACCCCAAGAAGATGGCTCTTTTGAGATAGTAGTCTTTCACCTTCTCAGCCAGCCAGCTTTCCGAATAGCCTTATTCCTTGCCTCAGTACCACATCTCTGATTCACTGGCCTGTTGTGAGGTGAGCGGAGTGAGTTTGGACTCAATCACATCTACTCTTATAAATTAAGCACTGAGTTTCATCATTTCTTATGTGAATTTCCCCAGTAGCTTTCTTACTCAAATCTCTGCCCCAAGTTTGTACCAAATCCAATCCTCTCTCTACACAGAAGCCTGAATGACCTTTTGGAGATGAAAATCTAATGTATTACTCTTAATTTAAAACCCTTCCAGGCCTCATCCTAATTTTTAGGCAAGGTAACCATCTGACCTGTCTTTCAAGCATTCTTCCTATTTTCTTCTCATGGTACAAAATTGCAGGAAATTGAAAGGATCTTCTCACCACTGTGACTCCATAGAATGCCTTACATGCTTCATTATCTAGATAGCTCTTAACCCTCCTTCAAAAAGCAGCTCAGATTTCTCCATCTCTAGGAAATCATTCCTGAAACTACAGCCCATGTTGAATGCCTTTTGCATTTGGCTGCATTGTCCTATAATCAGTGCCTTTATGACCAGACTAGCTTCCCTGGAATAGACATGTTCTGGTCTGATCACTTTTCAGGCTGGGTGGCCTCTATACCCAGCACAGGGCCTGGGCAGAGTTGGGTATAGCTGTTGAATGAGTGAATAAATAAATAAAATGTTTGAATAAATGAATGGCTCAATCACTCCATCATCAGTCAATTTACTACTCCCCACAGTCTCAGGCTGAACTGAATTCTCTGTTAGTGGAAACTTACTCTGGGACCTTAATAAGGCACTTAGAGAGCCAGCTGAATCAAATATAATCAAATTACTAATCAATGTATTCACTTCTCTGTTCTCTAAAATTAGGAGCATGGGAATGAATATGTATGAACATGTGTAATTATAGACACTTACGCACATAAATTATCTGGCAGGGCTCCTGGTGCTGCACTCATAAGAGTGAGATGCTTGTCTTCACTGCAGAGCTCTCTCCAGAGCACCATACTCCAAACGCAAAGTGGCTAAAGTCTCTCCCCACTTTTGTAATGTTTTCATTGCATGTTCTTTGATAAGAACGTTGCATGTTCTCTCAAAAACATCTGAATCCCCCAGTGGTATTTCAGGGTGGAGTAGATCTATAAGGTTAGGGGAGATGAAATGTGATATTGCTGATTTTGAAATTTCATCACATACCCAGGAAACTAAATGTTCCTCTTGCTGGTCTTCTTTTCAAAGGATTCACTGATAGCACTAACCAAGTTCTCCATTCTTTTAATTATTTTAAAGAAGTCAGAAAAAAAATTTTTTCATTGTGGTGTCATATGGAAAGTCTGGATTGGGTATATTCTGTTTCTTAAAAAAGTTCTTAAGGAACTCATACCATGTGCTAAACCTGAAGGATAGTCATTCATAGTTGCAGAAGTCTCCAGACTGTGAGCAAGGTTATGGATAATTCTATTCTAACAATGGTAAGAGTGTTGAAAAGTATGTGTCCTAAATGTTGAGGAAGGATATCTGTCACCTCTGTAGGATCAATCATGTGAAAAGAACAGGCTTTTGAAACTTAAAGATACTGGTTCAAATTGCAGGTCCATGACTTACTAGTTGTATAAACGCAAGCAAATTAAGTAACTGTCTGAGTTTTTTATTCCTAGTCTATAAATGAAGACAAATAATAAATATCTCATGAGATTGCTTAAGAGATTAAACAATATAGCATATGTAAAACATCAAGCAAAATTCCTAATATTTAGTGAGAAATTAGTAATAATAGTCCCTCCCACCTCTCTCTCTCAGGTAATTACTAAGTTTAAAACTTAGTGAGTATTTAAGTACTTTAGTGAGTACTTAAGTATCCAGTTCTTGGAATTAAGTGATCCACTGAAAGAGAATATGATTCATTTTAAACTAAAATGTAGCCTCATTCAGAACAACAAAACTTCCACATAAAAGGCATCTAAATATTACTAAGTATCAGGCAGTTAGTCACAACAGGAACCCTGACATCTCTCTCCTGGTCTACAAATTTTCTTCAGTTCTAAGGTGAATGATAAGCTGTTCTGTAGCAGACTCGGGTTTACAATAGTGAGGATGCCATAACTACTGACCTACTATGGTAGCTATCAAGGGTTAATAGAGCTTGATATGCAAATGACAACTAGAGCTTTACAGGAGTTTATTGGAGACTATAATTCAGTATTCTGCCAAGTCTTTCTACTCTACAGTACTTGGCGATTCTCCGCAATCCAATGGGTTTTATATGTGAAGATCATCAGTAATGTAGTAAAATAGTTATCCATGTATTATCAGTGTTGTCTTCCGTAGGTCACAGTTTCCATTTGCTGACATTCCTACTTATCAGTATTGAAATGTTATGAGTTTTATTATCAATTGAGGTTGGTTTTAGATATTTTTTAAACCTACCATACAGAGTGGTATATATATTTAATATCAGGATTTTTGATTGATAATTTTCAAATAATCGGGGTTTAATTTATATTTGCAAGTAGATTATGTATCACCAGGCTCCACTACTAAGAGATAGATATGCATTTTCCCAATTCTGCTTGTACATTACATTTCTTCTGTAGTTAAACAAAGATGATATTTTTTCCTCCTTTTGAAGCAGAACAAATGAGAAAAGTGTTTTCTGTGTGTGGGCTTTGCATCATGTAGCAAGGGCTTCCCTAGTGGATCAGATGGTAAAGAATCTGCCTGCAATGCAGCAGACCAGGGTCCTATCCCTCGGACAGGAAGATCCCCTGGAGGATGGAATGGCAACCCACTCTAGTGTTCTTGCCTGTTGAATCCCATGGAGAGAGGACCCTGGCAGGCTACAGTCCACATGGCCCCAAAGAGTCAGACACGACTGAGCATGAAAGTGAACACTTTCACTTTCATGTAGCAAATGTGAAAGTCTCAAACAAAATGTTTGAGAGATGCTGGCCAACAGGATACCCACAGTATCAGCAGTGGCCACAGGACTGGAAAAGGTCAATTTTCATTCCAATCCCAAAGAAAGGCAATGCCAAAGAATGCTCAAACTACTGCACAATTGCACTCATTTCACATATTAGCAAAGTAGTGCTCAAAATCCTCCAAGCCAGGCTTCAACAATATGTGAACCATGAACTTACATATGTTCAAGCTGGATTTAGAAAAGGCAAAGGAACCAGAGATCAAATTGCCAACATCAGTTGGATCATCACAAAAGCAAGAGAGTTCCAGAAAAACATCTACTTCAGCTTTATTGACTATACCAAAGCCTTTAACTATGTGGATCACAACAAACTGTGGAAAATCCTTCAAGTGATGGGAATACCAGGCCACCTGATCTGCCTCCTGAGAAATCTGTATGCAGGTCAAGAAGCAACAAGTTAGAACTAGACATGGAACAACAGACTGGTTCCAAATAGGAAAAGGAGTACATCAATGCTGTATATTGTCACCCTGCTTTTTTAACTTATATGCAGAGTGCATCATGAGAAACGCAGGGCTGGAAGAAGCACAAGCTGGAATCAAGATTGCCAGAAGAAATATCAATAACATCAGATATGCAGATCACATCACCCTTATGGCAGAAAGTGAAGAAGAATTAAAAAGCCTCTTGATGAAAGTGAAAGTGGAGAGTGAAAAAGTCGGCTTAAAGCTCAACATTCAGAAAACGAAGATCATGGCATCTGGTCCCATCACTTCATGGGAAAAAGATGGGGAGACAGTGGAAAGAGTGTCAGACTTTATTTTAGGGGGCTTCAAAATCACTGCAGATGGTGACTGCAGCCATGAAATTAAAAGACACTTACTCCTTGGAAGAAAAGTTATGACCAACCTAGATAGCACATTCAAAAGCAGAGACATTACTTTGCCGACTAAGGTCCGTCTAGTCAAGGCTATGGTTTTTCCTGTGGTCATGTATGGATGTGAGAGTTAGACTGTGAAGAAGGCTGAGCGCCGAAGAATTGATGCTTTTGAACTGTGGTGTTGGAGAAGACTCTTGAGAGTCCCTTGGACTGCAAGGAGATCCAACCAGTCCATTCTGAAGGAGATCAGCCCTGGGATTTCTTTGGAAGGAATGATGCTAAAGCTGAATCTCCAGTACTTTGGCCACCTCATGAGAAGAGTTGACTGATTGGAAAAAACTCTGATGCTGGGAGGGATTGGGGGCAGGAGGAGAAGGGGACGACCGAGGATAAGATGGCTGGATGGCATCACGGACTCAATGGACGTGAGTCTGAGTGAACTCCGGGAGATGGTGATGGACAGGGAGGCCTGGCGTGCTGCGATTCATGGGGTCGCAGAGAGTCGGACACGACTGAGCGACTGAACTGAACTGAATTGAACTGATGCATATAGTGATTACATAGAGTGTGTATTTATATGATGCATTTTTTATATTTATTTATAAAGAGTTTAAATGTAATATTTATATATAATTTACATAAATGTATTTATGTATTAAGTATCATATAAAGCCAAGTAAATTCTGATAGAACAAAAATTCTCAATTTTAAAAAAAGGGATTAAAATTTATACTCTTGTAGTGGTTAGGAACAATAACAACTGATACATGACTATTTAGGAAAAGCAATTTGTCAACAAAATTTTAAGGAAACATGCTATATGCATAAGGATATTCCCTAAGAAGAAAAACAGAAGAAATTACCTTGAGATATTTGAAAACTGGTGATGTTACTTTGGTACATCACTTAACATGGACTACTCCTCAGGCATTAAAATCATAACTCTGTATCACATGGAAGACTGCATAGTGTGTAGAAACGCTTTGTCTAGTTATATCAAGTTTCCAAGTAGAATAAAAAATTATAACCACCTCTGCAATTAGGCAAAATGCACCTATTAGGGTAGGCTGCTGCTGCTGCTGCTGCTAAGTCGCTTCAGCCATGTCCGACTCTGTGCGACCCCATCGATGGCAGCCCACCAGGCTCCCCCGTCCCTGGGATTCTCCAGGCAAGAACACTGGAGTGGGTTGCCATTTCCTTCCCCAATGCATGAAAGTGAAAAGTGAAAGTGAAGTCACTCAGTCGTGTCAGACTAGTAGTAACCCCATGGACTGCAGCCTACCAGGCTCCTCTGTCCATGGGATTTTCCAGGCAAGAGTACTGGAGTGGGGTGCCATTGCCTTCTCCTAGGGTAGGCTAAGTGCTATTAAAAATAATCCCCAAACCTCAGTAGTTAAAACTAATAAAGCTTCATTTCTCACACACATCACAGCCTGATCTAGGTCAGCAGGGAATGATGTGTGGTCTCTACTCTGTGCAGTTAATCAGGGACACAGGATTCTTATAAGTAATGATTGGGCCACTTTCTAGTGCCTCCTCCCCTGGATACTTTTCATCTGGAGGGCAGGGGGAGAAAATGAGACGTGAAGAAGGCTTACCTGCTCTTAACTACCTCTTCTTGAGAGTGACAAGCATGGCTTCTGCTCAAGAAGATTAGCAAGAACAAGTCACATGGCCTCTCTTCAGACCTAGAATAAAGTGGGTAGAAGGCTCATGTAGTAAGTATTCAGGAGGAAAAGAGGGTAGGTCTGGTGAACACCTGGCCAGTCTGTGTCATGATCAGTTCAGTTCAGTTTAGTCACTCAGTCATGTCCAACTCTTTGCAACCCCATGGACTGCAGCACACCAGGCCTCCCTGTCCATCACCAACTCCCGGAGTCCACCCAAACCCATGTCCATTGAATCGGTGAGGCCTTCCAACCATCTCATCCTCTGTCGTCCCCTTCTCCTCCTGCCTTCAATCTTTCCCAGCATCAGGGTCTTTTCAAATGAGTCAGTTATTTGCATCAGGTGGCCAAAATATTGGAGTTTCAGCTTCAGCATCAATCCTTCCAATAAATGTGTTATGATATGTATATAAGTTAACAGTAAGAGAATGTAGACAGAAAAGGGGTAGATTTACTATAGAGCTAGGTTTACTTGCTAATAAAAGGTTTATTTATTTGTTTAAGAGATAGGCAATTTTTCTTTTTTATATTATCTTGCATTTAAGAGCTACAAATATGATTAAATAAAAGATTAGCCTAAAACACTGGTGTTAGGTTAAATGATACACAAGGCTAATTCTGTCTCTAATACCCAGTGACCAGTAATTGCAACATATTGAGATTTTATCATCCAGCCTCATTTCTGTCTATGCCTTCTCATGTCTTCCAAGAACCTGGACCTCAAGAAATATGGTCTAAATTTTGCAGACCATTTGATGGGAGATCTGAAGCATGGACACTCATTACTGGGAAAGAAGATTTTAATTAAGCTCCATATGCAATTATAACTTTGCTGCTTATTAACAGTGATGAGAAAAATTACACAGCTATGATCACTGGCAGAGCTATTAATGGGTTTCTTGATGACATAACATTTGTTTAATGGAAGTATTTCCTTTTATGAACAAGCACCATCTGAGGGCAATTTGTCATTGTTATTAATTCAAGATCATTTCATCTGTCACTCAATACCAGGTCCAATTAAGAAAAAGAGGCTGGCATGAGACTCCACTGAGTATCTCTGCCAGGCAGAGAGGTTTAATAATAAAAATAAATTGGGGTGAATCTCAGAGTCTGTTTAAAGGGTCAGGTCTCTTAAAACATAAAAAAGACCAGAGGTACTGTACCAAAAAAAAAAAAAAAACTGATTTTTTTTTTCCTTCTAGAAAGATAAAAGTTGTTTATGCAGCTTGGGTGATTAGCAATAAAATTCTTTGCATGCCAATTAAAGTGATCATTTTTTTCCTGTAACAAAGAGATGAGAGTCACTTTGGGGATGGTCCAGTCCAGCCTTGAATGTTCTTTATTTACATGCTTCCACCAGGCCATGATGGAATGAACACATTGAAAAGTAATCACCTCTGAATAGGTTTATAGTACAAAAGTGAGTGTATTTGTTTGCTAGGGCTGCCATAACAAAATGCCACAAATGGGGTGGCTTACAAAACAGAGGTTTAGTTTTTCACAGTTCTAGGGGCTGGAAGTTCAAGATCAAGGGATCAGCAGGTTTGCTTTCTCCTGAGGTTTGCAGATGGTCATCTTCTGGCTGTGTCCCCACGTGGCCTGTTCTCTGTACAAGCATCCCTGATGTCTCACCATCTTCTTAAGAAGACCAGTCATATTAGACTAGATTTCCATTTTTATAACTTCATTTAACCTTATTAACCTCTTTAGTGACTCTGTCTCCAAGTACAGTTGCACTGAAGGTTTAGGGTTTCTGCATATAAATTTTGGAGACACAGTTCAGATCAGAGTAGTGATTATATTACTTTTTTTGAAAGTATTTATGTATTTCATTTTGGCTCTGCTGGGTCCTCCTTGCTCTGCGGGCTTTTCTCTAGTTGTGGCAACCAACGGTACTCCCTAGCTGTGGTGTGCGGGCTTCTCACTGCCAGGGCTTCTCTTGCTGTGCAGCACGGCCTCTAGGGCACTCTGGCTTCAGTAGCTGCAGCTCCCAGGCTCTAAAGCACAGGCTCAATATTGTGGCTCATGGGCTTAGTTGCCCTGCAATAAATAAGATCTTCCCAGATCAGGGATGGAACCCACTGTGTCTCCTGCATTCGCAGGTAAGTTCTTTAGTTCTGAGCTATCAGAGAAGCCTTTTATTACTTTTTAATTCCAAACACAAATGAATGAGATCTCCAAACTCCAGACATCCATCATAAACTGAATCTAGAAAGAAAGGCAGAATAAACACACACTCCCCGTCTAGCCAGGAAGTATATCCTGTGTGATGATGCTTTCTTGTCCGTTGTACTTTCACACGTTATGAACTCCTTCAGATGGACTTCCCTCATAGCTCAGTTGGTAAAGAATCTGCCTGCAATGCAGGAGACCCCAGCTCGATTGCTGGGTCAGGAAGGTCCTTCTTCAGAGTCTTAACACTATCTCCACTTTACAGATTAAAGGATCTAGAAGACAGATTTTCTAACTTTTCTAAGGTCACACAACTACCAAATTTAGTTTCAAATTCTTTTTAGAACTGTAATCCTTTTTGACAGAATTTAGGCTTGTGATAGAAGCAAAACAGCAACCAGGAGACACAGAGGGGTTGTGAGAGAGAGCATGAATGCTACTTATACATGCCCTGTAGTTATGTCCCTGCCTGAGGGAACAATTCTCAGGTGGGAGGTGGGAGTCTAGCCTAGTGTGAAATGATGGTGATACTGCTGCAGTTAAATGAGCTCCTGGCAAGAGAGATGTAGATGTGAGGGCATGTGGAGTGTACAGGAAGGTGCCCATTGTTGAACTAGGAAGAAGTGGTCAGATCACAGGGTTAAAGGGGAACCCAATGAGCTGTGTGCATTACTTTGCCCTAGGGTTGAAAATATTTCCTCTACCAATCCAAGGGTCTTGGTTGGGTCTCTGTAATAAAAGATTAACAAGAGAAAAGCAAACAAGCTTACTAGCATACATATATCATATATCCTTGGGAGGATCTCAGGAAAGAGTAGCTCAAAAAGGTGGTCTAGAATTCAGGCTTATTAGCATCTCAACAACAACAACAACAACAAAAAACACAAACAAAACAAAACAATAAACTTGTAGAGAAGAGGCGAGACTAAGGAAGGAGTTTTTAGGCTTCCATGAGAAACTGTAGGAAGGTAAACATAAGGGAAAGTGATGGTAGAGAAAGGCTAGTTAATAAAATTCACCCTCTCCAGATTGATCAGAGTCTAAAGCTGTCTCCCCTGAAAATTAACTTTTGTACTTCCTCATGGAGAGGGAAGGATGGACACCTTTGAAAATGTATGTCCTACTTCATGGCAAATAGATGAGGAAACAGTTGCTAACTTTATTTTTCTGGGCTCCAAAATCACTGCAGGTGGTGATTGCAGCCATGAAATTAAAAGACACTTACTCCTTGGAAGAAAAGTTATGACTAATATAGACACCATATTAAAAAGCAGAGGCATTACTTTGTCAAAAAAGGTCCATCCAGTCAAGGCTATGGTTTTTCCAGTGGTCATATATGGATGTGAGAGTTGGACTATAAAGAAAGCTGAGTGCCATAGAATTGATACTTTTGAACTGTGGTGTTGGAGAAGACCCCTGAGAGTCCCTTGGACTGCAAGGAGATCCAACCAGTCCATCCTAAAAGAGATCAGTCCTGGGTGTTCATTGGTAGGACTGATTTTGAAGCTGAAACTCCAATACTTTGGCCACCTGATGCAAACAGTTAACTCATTTGAAAAGACTCTGATGCTGGGAAAGATTGAGGGCAGAAGGAGAAAGGGACAACAGAGGATGAGATGGTTGGAAGGCCACACCGATTCAACGGACATGGGTTTGGGTGGACTCCGGGAGTTGGTGATGGACAGGGAGGCCTGGTGTGCTGCAGTTCATGGGGTCGCAAAGAGTCGGACACGACTGAGCAACTGAACTGAACTGGACTGAACTTTTAGGCAAGTGTGGGGAGAACAGGGAGCTTTTCTCGTATCTTGTGTGCTTGTGTGCTAAATCACTTCAGTCATGTCCAGCTCTGCAACCCCACGGACTGTAGCCCATCAGACTCCTCTGTCCATGAGATTCTCCAGGCAAGAATGCTGGATTACTATTTCATTCTCCAGGGCATCTTCCTAACCCAGGGATCCAACCATGTCTCTTATGTATCCTGCATTGCATCGGCAGGCAGGTTCTTTACCACTAGTACCACTTGGGAAGCCCCTTTCTTGTATCTGCTTGTTCTCAGTTGTCTTCAGCTCATAGTCTAGTATCATCCTTCAGTTGATAGGGATCTGGAAGTTGGAGGCAATATAGGAAGAATCAAAGGGAAAATACACAGAGTAAAGAAGAGGGAGCAGTAGGAAAAGATATCTGGATTGTACCTCCTACTATTTAATTCCTTATGTCAGAGACAGGACATAAGCTAAAAAACTGAGTCTGATATGCATTACTTTGACATCCTGTGTCTTGGACTCCTTTTTGGCCTGGTGGTAAAGAATCTGCGTGCCAATGCAGGAGGCACAGGAGACTCACATTCAATCCCTGGGTCAGGAAGATCCCCTAGAGGAGGACATGGTGATGTACTCCAGTATTCTTGCCTGAAGAATCCCCATGGAAAGAGGAACTTGGGAGGCTATGGTCCATGGGGTCTCAAAGAGTTGGACACAACTGAAGCAACTTACTACATGGTACATACACATGCCTTTCTATCTTTAAAATATCTTCCTCATAAGATTATTGAAATAAAGAAAATAAATAATAGAGGTAAATCACAGCAAATTTACAGCAAATGTTTTCTACTTCTTCCTAGCTTCCTAGCATTGGACAAGTGACTTAAAATCTCTGTCTCAAGCTCCTCATTTCTAAAATGAGGATAATGGGATAATGATGTTTTTTCAAGAGACTGTCATGAGAAACATTTTTATTTTTATAATTTAATTCATATATGTATGTCTTTAGTATAAATATATGAATAATTCACATTCATATAAGAATATGAATATAAAATTTTTATTCATATAAAAATACATAAATTTTACATATTATATAATGCATAGTATTTCTATTTACTGATGATAAATAATTTTATTTACATATACATTTAATTTATAATTTGGATGATATACTTAAATGCAGCAACAAACAGCAGCATACCCAGTGGCAGCATTCAAATAGGACAGGGTGGGAGTATAGAGAATTTTAGAAGAACGATAAAAGCAACCAGATGTCAGCCTGATTTTTTTGCATCACCAGTCAGTGATGAAATACCCTCCCTACTATGGCAGACGACTTCCATTTCCATTATGGCAGACCACTTCTCTTATTAAGAGAGACTGTACATAGTTGTTTCTCTAGTCAGTGGTATTAACAAAGAAGACCCTAGATAAGGACTAGCTTAACAAATATCAAGTAGAATTTCTTATATGTGTGAACTTTAATTTTGAAATGCACTCGGCACATTTACTCATTTGCTACTGTTAAGGCTGAGTCACCCTGATTGAGATTCCATGCAAGTTCACCACATGCTTGCTGTCTATTACTACTCAGTGCTGGCTGCCCCGTGAACCTCTTGGGGAGCTATAAAAACGATCAATATCTATGCTTCACTTCAGGCCAATTAAATTGGAATTTCAAGGTGAGGGGTGCCTGGTCACCGACGGTACCTTTTAAAAGCTCCTCAAATGATTCCACCATGAAAGCAGGGTTGGGAAGGCCAGAGCCAGGTCATGTTCATGATGATTATATAATTAGACTGGCACTGGCCTCATAAGTCCATACTGGAAGGTCTCCCCATTCCTCAATTTTTCATCTACAAAAAGAGAATAAAGTACCCACATCAAAGGGCTGTTGTGAGGTGTAAATGAGACAATCATACAGTGTATTGAGAACAGTACCTGGCACGCAATAAGAATTCAATAAATACAGGCTATTACAATTATAACAGCACTTTGGCACATGACCTTGGCAAGAGGCCATTGCTGTCCACTATGTGCATAAGGAAACGAGCTCAGAGAATTTAGTTGCTAGCCCAATCAGAGCTTGTAAATGAGAAAGGAAGAAACAGATTATGGGCTTAGAGATCAGGAATAATATGTACAGTACCAACTGCCTTGAGATTTTTTAAACACCCACCAAAAACAGAGTCTGGTATATGACTATCATATGACTATCAAGCCTTCTATTGCTATTATCTTAACCCTTCTTTGCCTACTGTATGTTCCCAGTCATCACCACACTTAGACTCAGGTGAGCAAGGTTCTACTTGGTCCCCACTTCAGGACACCCCACATTTTTGGTCTCTTTCCAGCATCTGGCAGTGTGAAGGCCATATCCGGACATCTACTGGGAAACTCTGAGCCCAACTGGGTCCTATATGGGCTTAAGTTCCCATTTGGACCAGACGACTCCCACTGTCCAGGGTAATTTTTCTTTAGTGGAATTGTACAAGACCGGGTTGACAGAATGGAGCTTATATGCTGATTTGAAGGGGTTCAAATTGTTTCTCTAGACAGGAACTCCCCGACACACAAAACTTTTTGCTTAGCCCCATTGCACCTTAAAGGCAGCCTTGTTTCCAATGAGCAAAACGGTATATTTCAACTTTAAACATGCAAACATTTTCACTGGAAATGTTGATTACTACATTTCTTTAAGCCTGCAAGTTTTTCATTTATAAGTCAAAGAAAACAATCCAATAAACATTATCCATACTCAGAAGCAAAGTTATAGTGCTGGGCAGAAAAGCAGAAATCCTGGGTACTCTAGTGAATGCTAAAAGGTGCTTGTGCAGCATATTAAAATGTATTTCTGTATTCTATTACCTCTCAGGCTGGTGAGATAGACAAGTGAATGGTGTATGAGTGGATACCCCATATTAGCACCTGCTTAATCTCTAAAACTCAGTTTTTTTTAATCTGAGAGCTAATAATAGCACCCATCTGACAATGTTGTTGAAGGGAATGAATGAAATAAATAGGTAGTAAATAGCTTAGCATAATGCAACCAATGTTAATAACACTGTAATATTAATTCTACTAATAGCTTCACGAGTAACATTGTACATGCTTAGTAAACACTGGCCTCAGAACATTTTGTAATAAGTAGGATGATAAAGCTACTGACATTCAGTGCCGGAAATGTATAGGAAAAAAGCAACAATTTCCACTGGGAAAACAGTGAATGGCTTCTTGGAAACAGTGTTTATAGGCTTATTAGAAGGAGAAGCATAGTGTTTTCATGGTATGAATGAGGATTTGAGGGTGGGATGGGACAGAGAAAAGAGAAAGTCTACATGGATTACCAGGAGCCAAACTGGGGGGTGGGAAAGTGGCTTCACTCATGGCTGAGTGAAGAATTTAGGGGCAGGAAGTTCAGTAGATAAGTCTAACACCCTATTTAGAGAAATCTGCAGACAAGCTTCAATCTTTCCTTGACAGGTCTGCAATGATCCTAAGGGTACATCGACGGTAATGAAGTTTGACACCTGCCGTGTATGTGATGAGCAGAGGAATTACTCTTCTGACACTCGAGAAAGACATCACTGCCCAAGAGGCAGTCAAGTCTCCAGATGACAGGTGGACCATATAACAAATAGGAAACCAGGTTTAAAGAAAAAGAGAAGAAGAAATAAAGAGCTAACTCAGTCCAAGTAGGAGAACTGATAATGTCCAGGGTCTGGTCTGAGCTCACATATCTAGAAGCCTCAACCAGTACTTCTGACCCCTTTTGGAGCAATTCCAACTCCTATAGCCCCACTGGCACCCTGAGAGGCAGGCGGGCCCTGGTCTAGTCAGGACTGGTCTCAAACACAATACTTTGAAGCTTCACCATAATATTTCTGTGCAACTGAGTGGCCTTTCTTCAGCACCTCTGTCTCAGGCATCGCCACATCCTTTCCCTCCCACCCAGCTCAGTGAGACTGAGTTTCCTGCCCAGCTCACATCTGTGACTAAACAAAACATGGCCAAAAGTTGCTTAAACCAAAGTAGTAAAAGAAACAGAGAGGGTCATTTTATACATCTAGAAGAGCCTTCTCCACTATGAGCTACTCAGCCTAATTTGGACCATAGGTGGGGTTTCAACCAGAGGTGGAACTAATTTATTACATGATACAGTAAGACTCTGACTTTCTGGCAGGCTCCACAGAAGATTGTTCCAGGAACAGTTAAAAATCGGATGCTACATCTCAGCATCTTGCTGCCCATTTCTAGCTGAGACCTTCATCATTTAATAGATCCTGCTAAGAGATTAATTTAGAATCAGTGGCTGCCAACATCGGCCATACATTAGGATCACCTAGGGAGATTTAAAATCTGCATGCCCAGAACAATTGCAATGGAATATCTAATGTGGAGGGAGAGGTAGGGCCCAGGGCTCAGTATTTTCTAAAACTGCCCAGGTGATTCAAGTACAAACAAGGTTGAGCACCTCTTTCTAATATGGGTCAGACAGCAGCCTCCAGAAATGACATCCTGTCCTCCAACCCCTAACCAGAGACTCCAAGTCCATCTTGCCATAATGTGGAGGTGGGGCAACACCCCCACCAAAAACAAATGCTCTAGAGAGAAGAAATTAAATGAATGTTACTCACTGAAGGGGAATTGAATGTGAACACATTTTCTGGTAGCAAAGAATATACCTGATTCTGGGGCTCTGAAGGGGAAGCTCAAGCAATGACATGGGTGCATAGACAGAAAAGGCATAAGCAACATTAACTTCATTTCTTTGACACAGAACCCCCACCAAGTCCCTGGAGAAGGTAGCTAACCCATCATAGTCTTTGGAGAAGCAGCATGATTTGAGGGGGATGCTCCTCACTGGGAGTCCCAGATCCAAGCCTGTCACTTAATTACTGTGGCATCTTGTGCAAGCCACTATTTACAAAGCATATTTGTTGAAGTATAACACATACACAAACACAAAGAAGAGTAAACAAGCGGTAAGTATGCAGCTCAACTAATCATCATGAATGAACACACACACACACACACACACACACACACACACACACACAACCACCATAAAGATCCAGAAAGAGCACATTAGCCAAAACAATTTGAACGTATCCTGAGCATCTGTTTTGTGCCAGGGAGCCATCAGGGGCTACACATGCACAGATAATGACACAGAAATGACACAAAAGCTCTCAGCTCTAAAAGACCTGCAATCTGGTGCATGCGTGCTAAGTTGCTTCAGTGATGTCTTACTCTGTAAGACCTTATGGACTGTAGTCCACCAGGATTCTCTCTCCATGGAATTCTCCAGACACGAATACTGGAGTGGGTTGCCATGTCCTCCTCCAGGGAATCTTCCCAACCCAGGGATCGAACCCGAATCTATGTCTCCTTCATTGACAGGCAGGTTGTTTATCACTAGTGTCACCTGGGAAGCCCCAAGTCTAGAGGGAGACGAATATATCAGTCACCACAGCTCTGGAAGCCACACAGTTTTACGATGAATTTCCTTTAGGTAATAGGCAATGTGTAGTGGATGACAATAGATTAATTTAAAGCGTTCCTCATAAGAGAATTAGCTATCTTTAGATTTATTCCATAGACCATCAGAATTGTGCTTAGGAAAGTATGTATATATATATATGGGAAACTGTGCTTAGGAAAGTATATACCTTTGAGTATATTAGGTGAGACCATGAGTTAGAAGATGACAGTGGATCAAACTGGTAGCTGAATAGTTTTATATGAGAAATGGGTAGAAATGGGGGAACTTGAAAAGTGGGGGATGGGAAGGGAAGAAAGAAAGGCAAAGAAATATGACAGGAACTTATCTCCACACAAAAGTGACCAATCAGAAAATCCCAATGACAGTGTAACCAAAGGGCTTTTAAGAATAGGGATTTCTAATTATCAATTTAATTTATTGATGTTATTAATCATCTTCTCACCTCCCCAATGCTTCTGTAAACTGTGGCATTTTGTGTGACTGATCTGGGGTAAAAGCAAGAAGAAGTGCTGAGTTCTAGAGCTGGATAAACCCTGAACAGAAGGAATGGAACAAAAAAATGAGACTGAAGGAGAGTGAGGGTTGGGGAGACAGCCATTCTGATTCAGGAGTGCCCATGAGAAGGAAACTCCTGGAAATGCACAGAAACCATGGAGTGGGCATTGACTTTCCCCCAAGGTGCTCAATGGGGTGCTAAGGCAGTTCTGCTCATATCTCCAAATCTCAGGTTGCCCTCAGCTGGCAACTTCTTGGCACATACTTGAATGACATATTTGCCCTTCCCTTCACTCCTGAATGTCAAGTACAATGAGTTTGGAGTACATGAAATGATTTGTATACATGCACTTCAAGGCCTGTTTTTGATACAATGAGCACTAAAATTTCCTAGGTCACCTGATCCCCTGGTTCACTGCTAACCATTCATTTCATCCTATACAAAATGGAAGGAAGGGTATGCCTTTGCATTGTGATGCTAGAGAAGATTCTTGAGAATCCCTTGGACTGTAAGGAAATCAAACCAATTGATTCTAAAGGAAACCAACTCTGAATATTCTTTGGAAGCACTAATGCTGAAGCTGAAGCTTCCCAGGTGGCACTAGTGGTAAAGAAGCTGCCAGCAGTTCAGGAGATGTAAGAGACATGGGTTTGATCCCTGGGTTGGGAAGATCCCCTAGAAGAGGGCATGGAAACCCATTCAAGTATTCTTGCCTGGAAAACCCCATGGACAGAGGAGCCTGGTGGGCTACAGTTTATGCGGTTGCAAAGAGTAGGGCATGACTGAAGCGACAGCATGCACACACACCTTTGAGTTGTGGTGCTGGAGAAGACTCTTGAGAGTCCCTTGGACTCCAAGGAAATCAAACCAATCAATCCTAAAGGAAATCAATCCTGAATATTAATTGGAAGGACTGATGCCAAAGCTGAAGCTCCAATATTTTGGCCACCTGATGCGAAGATCTGACTCATTGGAAAAGACTCTGATGCTGGGAAGGATTGAAGGCAAAAGAAGAGGGCAGCAGAGGATGAGATGTTTGGATGGTATCATGGATTCAAAGGATGTAAATCTGAGAAAACTCTGGGAGATAGCGAAGGACAGGGAAGCCTGGAGTGCTGCAGTCCATGGGGTCACAAAGATTCAGACACAACTCAGTGACTGAACAACAAATGCTTCTTTATGACAAAGCTCTCTGGTTTTCTGCCATCTTACAATGCTTCTGATATTAAGTCATCATAAAGCCACCACAGATACACCCCCAGGTGTACTCCTCACATCCTCCCCTAAACCACAGCATCCTCCAATTCTAGTAGGTGAGCAGAAAACCCATCCAACTCAGCAGAATGCACTCTCCCTGGTACACAAACAGGCGTGCAGGTGTTTGCAATCTCTATCAGCTACCGCTTTCTAGAACACACAGCCTGTACAGCCCACCATCTGAAATATGCATTATAAGAATGTCAAGGGCAGGTTGGAAGGAGGAAAAAGTCTAAGAAGGGCAGTATTTATTTTTGTTTGAGAGAAGTCAGACTCTGAATCTCAGCTGACTGGGACATATGTTGCTTCCCAGCAAAGGGAAAATAGAAAAACACAAAATAGAATAAGGCTGCAAAAAGAGCTGTCAGAATGGTCTATCCTATATAAGGCCAGAACTGAGACCAGTGGGAAGCAGATTTGGGTTCAGTTTAAGAATATTGTCTTGGCTGCAGCTAATAGGAGTGGGAAGGCTTTCCTTGTGGATTAGTGGGAAGCGGGAAATTCAAGAAAAAGTCTGAATTGCCATTTGTCAGAAATTCTCTGGGCAGGGGGATGGGCACTGCATGAGCCTGTGCTCAGTTGCTTCAGTCATGTCTGACTCTTTGTGACCCCAAGGACTGAGGCCCACCAGGCTCCTCTGCCCATGGGATTCTCCAGACAAGAATACTGGAGTGGGTTCCCATTTCCTCCTCCAGGGCATCTTCCTGACCCAAGGATCAAACCCGCATCTGCCAGCGCCTCCCTGCACTGCAGGCAGATTCTTTACCTACTGAGCCACCTGGGAAGCCCGGGGATGTGCAGTCCCAGATGCAAATCAGAGAGATATGAGGGAGACTTCCAAACACACCAAGAAGTCACTCCAGTTGCTTGCATACGCTGCACCCATCCTGGTCAATAGGATGGTCCCAAAGCACTGAAAAATGCAAAATGCTCTGTAGATGTCTTAAAAGAGAAAATTCAGTGGACTCTGAGCTGATTATTCACAAAGTTAGTGTGAAGAAACCATAAGAAGGGCAATTGACTGGATTCTAGAGCTTATGAACTGCCTAAGATTAACACTCTATTCCTTTGGGGAATGTAGACACAGAGTGGAGGTTAGAAGGCTGTTTGCTCAGTCAAGGAGTGCCTAAGAGAAGTGTGATAGGAAAAATTCTAAAGATCGTGCTGCCAAGAAAATTTCTGTCCTGAGGTCATTCAATCAAACTAATCTTGCCATTGCTATGAAAAGAATTTACAGCTGTAATTAAAGTCCCTAAATGACCTTAAAATATGGAAAATTTCTGAATGGGGCTGACTTAATTGTACTAGCCCTTGAAAGCATAGAGTTTTACAGCAATGGAGGGAAAAGGAAGTCAGAGGGAAACTCAGAGGTTCCAAACATGAGAATATTCAAAAAACTAAGATCATGGCATCCAGTCCCATCACTTCATGGCAAATAGATGGGGAAACAATGGAAATAGTGACAGACTATTTTCTTTGGGCTCCAAAATCACTGCAGATGGTGATTGCAGCCATGAAATTAAGACACTTGTTCCTTGGAAGAAAAGCTATGACAAACCTAGATAGCATGTTAAAAAGCAGAGACATTACTTTGCCAACGTAGGTCTGTCTAGTTAAAGCTATGGTTTTTCCAGTAGTCACGTATGGATGTGAGAGCTGAGTGCCGAAGAATTGATGTTTTTGAACTGTAGTGTTGGAGAAGACTCTTGAGAGTGCTTGGACTGCAAGGAGATCAAACCAGTTCATCCTAAAGGAAATCAGTCCTGAATATTCATTGGAAGGACTGATGCTGAAGCTGAAACTTCAATATTTTGGCCACCTTATGTGAAAAACTGACTCATTTGAAAAGACCCTGATGCTGGGAAAGATTGAAGGTGGGAGGAGACGGGGGCGACAGAGGATGAGATGATTAGATGGCATCACCAACTCGGACATGAGTTTGAGCAGGCTCTGGGAGTTGGTGATGGACTGGGAAGCCTGGCATGCTGCAGTCTGTGGAGTCTCAAATAGTCAGACATGACTAAGCAACTGAACTGAACTAAAACTTGAGAAGGACTCTGTGACCACTGCTGGTTTGACAATGGATGGAGTCATACGAGTGATGTGAACAGTCTCCAATAACTGAGAACAAATCTCAGCTGACAACCAGCAAAGAAGCAAGAACTTCTGGACTATACACGCAAGGAATTGATTCTGCCAACAATCTGATGGAACTTGGAAGTGGATCCTTCCCAGAGCCTCCAGACAAGACCCCAGCCCAGCCAACACATTGACTTCAGCACTTCATGAGACCACAAGCAGAGAACCCAGCTGAGAGCTCCTGGAACTTCGGCCCAGAGATCAAACCTGCATCTGCAGCACCTCCTGCATTGCAAGCAGATTCTTTACCACTGTGCCCCCTGGAGAGCCTTTCAGTCAGGTTAAAGCTTAAATAACTTAGTATAACTCTCCCAGGGATTCTGTGCTTTAATTGGCATCAAAGTTAAACTAAGGATTGGAGTTTAAGAGTAGGATAACAGCCATCATTTTCCTCGGCAGCCTTGAAATGACAAAACCTTGACAGATCTTGTATATGTGAGTGGCATAGGCAAATGATAGATTAGGAAGAAATCAAGTTCAACCTGGCAGTGATAATACAGTAATAATAAAAACCTAGGTAACCCATATCACAAGATCACTTTTCAATATCTCAGATATCAGTTTTGTCAAATGTTAACCTTAAAATGTTTTTATATAAAATATGCAGAGAGAGCCAAATGAGGAAGGCAGAATGCAGGAAAATATTAGTCTCTTAATTAGATTATTCTTATTTAATAGACTTACCCTATATCACCCTATTAACTTCGTTGATTTTACTTTTAGAAAAAAAACAAAGACCAAAAACTACCAAAAATAGTTTTGACTTTATTAAAAGGAAAAGATCAAACTGCTGAGAAAAATATTTCCAAAGGGGATTGATTTTTCTCCTAGTCTGTAACAAATCCATTAGCGCAGAGAAGGATACACTTTCTGAAACCTCCATGATGTTCACTGGATTCTGGTTTCATGTCATGGGCTCAATTGCATCGCCCCAAATTTATATGCTGAAGTCCTCCTAGTCTCCAGAACCTCAGAATGTGACTGTATTTGCAAATAAGAGGGTTTATTTTAATTTTTTTCTTCTACTAAACCCTCCACTTTAAAAAATTTTTGTTTTATTTTGGAACATAGTTGATTAACAATGTTGTGTTAGTTTCAGGTATACAACAAAGCGATCTAGCTATACATATACATGTATCTTTTTTTTTCAGATTCTTTTCCTATTGAAGTTATTACAGAATATTGAGCAGAGTTCCCTGTGCTATATAATAGGTCATTGTTGGTTTTCTATTTTACATATAGCATTGTGTACCTGTCAATCTCAAACTCCCAATCTATCTCTCCCCAACTCTTCCCCCCTGATAACCACAACTTTTTTCTCTGTCTGTGAGTCTGTTTCTCTTTGTAAATAAGTTCACTTGTATCATTTTTTTTAAGATTTCATGTGCAAGCAATAGTATATGATATTTGTCTTTCGCTGTCTGATTTATTTCACTTAGCATGATAAACGCCAGGCCCATGCATCTTGCTGCAAATGGCATTGTTTCATTCTTTTTAATGGCTAAGTAATATTCCATTGTATATACAAGTGTATATATATATATATATGTCTCTTCTTTATCCAAAAATAAGGTCTTTAAAGAAGTAATTAGGTTAAAGGAGGTCATTAGGTGGAACTTAATCCAATATGACCACTGTCCTTATAAAAAAGGAGATTAGGACACAGACACACACTAAAGGAAGACCACATGAAGACACGGGGAGAATACAACCATCAGGGGAGATGCCTAAGAGAAAACCAACCCTACTGACACTCAGATTTTGGAGTTCTAGCCTCCAGAATCATGAGAAGGTAAATTGATGTTGTTATAAGCTGCCCAGTCTGTGGTACTTAATGGCAGCCCTAGAAAATTAATATAGGCAATATTCCAGACACATAGATAATATCGTCTCTCTTACCTTGAAAACAGTCTCCAGGTGTTTGGATGCTATCAGAAAGAAAAAGAACATTGTAAAACACTTATTTCATTCATTAATTTACTCTTTAATTCAGCCCATAAATATTAGCACCACTGTGTGCTCATGTCGGTACTCTGTGAGGTATCTTTGCTAGGTAGGAAGACAGAGAAATTAAAAACTACTCTCCACTCTCAAAGACTTTGCAATCCAAAGTGGGAGACTTGTGAAGACTCAAAATGACCTATTTTCAAACCGAAACACATCCAAGTGAGCTTGAATGAGTGATATAAACTCTCTAAGCCTCAGATTCTTCATTTATAAAGTGGGGAAACTAGTACATAGCAGTAGTGTGAAGCTAATCAGATAATGTATTTAGTATACTCAGTGTAGTGTTAGGTACATACTGACGGTTCAAGCAGCATTATCCAGTGTTAATGTAATAATTATTTTAGCAGTGAGAAATATCTACCCAGGCCAAAAGAATTGGTCCAGGAATCGGAGACGTTAATGTGGGCTTGAGTTACATGGCCATCCACAAAGGAAAGATTACACCTCAGGAAGGAGGTGTTTCAGCCCTTTATGTGAGCACAGGATTGGAGAAGGATAGCTGAGATGATCGGGATGGAGAGCAGAGGATTCGGGGAGGAGAGGAGGTGCTGGAAGGTGACACTGGGAGCAGGCTGAAGCTCAGTGGCTCTAGGACTCCTATCAGCTTTTGCACAGCAACCCCTTAACTTCAGTGCGTTTTAATTTATGTCTTTTTCAACATTTTTATAAGATCCCAGCAATGCTCATCAACCATGTGGATGATGTTAGGCTGAAAAGAAAACTATTTTTCTATACTCAGTTTCAAATATATGTTAATAGGCTAAAGTGATGAACTGAATTTTACAAGGTGCCATTTTTACAAAGATAAATGTGAATTTCTACACTTGGACCTTAACAACCTACTGTACTAAGCAACTAGGGTAAGGATATGGCACAATATCACCTAAGGAGAAAAGGTCCAGAGGTGTTAGTAGACAAAGCGTCATAGTGGGTTTGAGGGGAGGGGGAAAGGAATGAATTAGGGGATTGGGATTGACATAGATACACTATGGATACTATGGATAAAATAGGTAACTAATGAGAATCTGCTGTGTGCCTCAGGGAGTTCAGTGCTCTGTGGTGACTTAAATGGGAAGGAAGTCCAAAAAGAGGGGATATATATATGTACACATACAGCTGATTCACTTTACCATACAGTAGAAACTAACACATTGTAGAGCAATTACACTCTAATAAAAGTCAAGTTAAAAATGGAATAGTAGTTGGGAAAATTTTAAGTCATAAAACATTTCTGCAAAATGAATCTCTTCCTATCCCCCTTCCAAGACAAATGAAACCAAGATCTTTATATCCTGTAATTGTAAAATTGTATTGGAAAAAGTATGTACCCCTCCCTTAAAAAGTCAGCACCTGAACCATTTTAAGATTTCTGTTCATTATAGGAATTTTGTCTTTTCATTATGTTTTGTTCCCTGGGTTGGGAAGATACCCTGGAGAAGGGAAAGGCTACCCACTCCGTATTCTGGCCTGGAGAATTCCATGGACTGTATAGTCCATGGGGTCACAAAGAGTCAGACACGACTGAGTGACTTTCACTATGTTTTGTTCATTATAATGAATTTTGTTCATTATAAGCATTAGCACACAGTTGTGATTATAACTTAAATTTTGTGATTGTTAGCTAAATAAAGATAAAATAATTTTTAGATAAAAAAAATCATGGTGGGTTGTGGCTGCTGTATTCAATGGCACCAAGAGAAACTAGGAAATAATTGTTGCTTTTTTTTTTAATCAACATTTATTCCATCACATCTGATATATCACCTTTAAATCTGAGCATCATACTTCAAGAAGGAAATCGACAAATTGGAACATCATACTCAGAAATAGGTAATTAGAGCAAACAGAACCTCAATTTGTATATGGATAGGAAGAAAAGGTAAAGAAGGCAAAATATAAACTGGATTTGTGAGATTTTACAGAAAAGAAAAAACTTGGGATAAAAGGTTAGGAATCAGAGGTGTATAGCATATGCTCTGGGGACTGTGAATAGCTTAGTCTAGTTGAAATGGTATTTAGAAAACCAATTGTGTCTCTTTTTTTATTATCTTCTTTGGATATGCAATGGGCTTTGCCTCTACACTGGAAGATAAATTTTTACCCCATCCACAGCCCCACTGAACTACAAAGCAACAAACAATTTCTGAACCACCACACCAGGCAGCTCATGCAGTAATGGAAACACAGGGAGAGAAACATCTTTGTCCAGTGAAAGAATCACTGTTACCATCCTACGTGTGCTCACTCTCTCAGTCGTGTCCGACTCTTTGCAATGCTATGGACCATGGCCTGCCAGGCTCCTTCGGCCATGGGATTTTTCAGGCAAGAATGCTGGAGTTGGTTGCCATTTCCTTCTCCAGGGGATCTTCTTGATCCAGAACCAAACCTTCACCTCCTGCTTTGCAGGCGGATTCTTTGCCACTGAGCCACCTGAGAAGCCCTCACACTATACTTTCTCTTCTGTACTGGAACTCTGTCCCCTCAGATGGGCTGGTAATGAAACAAACACTCTCTGGAAATCTCAGCCTTGCCCCTTCCTCACCAGGATTCTTCCCAAGCAGGTGAAGTGTGGTAGGACCTCTTACCTCGATTTGCCGATGCCAGTGAATGACCAGAGTAATACTATAAGATCAAGACTGTCAGCAAGGATCTGTGATTTTTCTGGGCCTCCCAGGTGGCACTATTGGTAAAGAATCCACCTGCCAATGAAGGAGATGTAAGAGACTCAGTTTCAATCCCTGGGCTGGGAAGATCCCCTAGAGGAGGTCATGACAACCTACTCCAGTATTCTTGCAGGAGAATCCCATGGACAGATGAGCCTGGTAGGCTATGATCCATAGGGTCTCAAAGAGTCAGATATGACTGAGGCAACTTAGCATGAATGCTTTTCCATTTTACAAGCCACTGCTTTTTCACCACCACCACGGACGGAAATAAAAACAGTGTTGCAGATACTTTCTACAGGTCTCCAGAGCCACACTTGTGATGATTCAACACTCTCTCCCTTCCTAGGCAGGTCCAAGGCCTTTCCTGGCTCCTGTCCTTCTGTCAGAAGTGATGTGTCCACCTAAAAAACCTACTGAAGAATGAACGGTAAAAACTAATTCATATCTTAGGTGAATACAACCAATTAATGGTTTGATGCATTCTGAAACTTAGTTTCATCTAAGGTGGAAGAGGCTTTTATCCAAAATTCAAATTTTCAAAGTTCTCTTCCCATCCCCCAACTGAAACAGATACCTTCAGTCTGGCCTCAGGTTGTTTGGATCCCTGTGTCTCTGGGCACAGAGAGCATAGAAACCTTCAACCAGTGTTCAAATCATTGTGAAAGGGCTTCTCTGCTCAGCAGTAAAGAATCTGCCTGCCAGTGTAAGAGACATGGATTCAATCCCTAATCCAGGAAGATCCCAAGTGCCTTGGAGCAACTAAGCTCGTGCACAACTATTGAGCCTGTGCTCTAGAGCCCAGGAACTGCAACTCCTGAGCCTATGTGCTGCAACTATTAAAGGTCGAGCACCCTAGAGCCTGTGCTATGCAAAAAGAGAAGCTACGGCAAAAAGAAGCCTGTGCACCACAACTAGAGAGCAGCCTCTGCTCACCACAGCTAGAGAAAAGCCCTCACAGCAGTGAAGGCTCAGCACAGCTGAAAATAAAATAAATAAGTACAAGTATTTTTAAAAATTATTGTGAAAAACACCACTGTGTCTTAAAGCCACACCACTGTGGCTTTAAGAAGTGTAGAATAATACTACACATAGCAGAAGCTATAAACCGTGGGCTAAAACTTGTCAACAAATATTCACCTGCTTTGATCGGGCCACACCAAAAAGAAAATAAAGATCACAGTCTAAACAGAAAAACAAGGATGACAAACTGAGGAGCTAAAGGGTCCTAAAAACAGAGGCTATTTTTGCAAAGCTCATAAGCTCACCTTATGGAGTGAAGCCCATCAAAACAGATGACAGCTGCATAAACCCTCACATAAAGGAGCAGAAAATCAAGATGAAGTCAAGACTTCAAATGTGCACTGAGGGACTGACCCCTGGGTTTTATGAAAGGCAGCAGTCAGTCAGCAGTCTTGCCTACCAGGAAGAGAGGCATATTGGGCTAAGTTCAAAAAGTCAGTTCAGACTTTTCCTTTCCTCCCATAGGAAGGAGTACATATAGACAGTTTATATAGTTCATATAAGACAGAAACTCTATGACAAAAGTTGAATATTTACCCCCAATTCCTTCCTTGCTTCTTTTCTGAATCACTTATAAAAGGACTCTGATATCCAGAGACTGAGGAGATTAGGAGAATGCTAACTGGATGACATGCTCATGAAGCACACTGAAGGATTCTTCCAGCATCATCTACAGCATTCTGATAGAGACAGAATAAAGGTGACAAAATAGGTGATTAAGTAGTTAAGTCCACAAAGGAACCATAAGTAAAAAGTATGAGAGACCCTGGTAAGTTAATGATCATTCAAAAAAGCAGGTTTGCTTTAGCACAAAACCAATCAGGCTTGCTTAGGAAAAAACCATAAGCAGAAAAATGAGACATGCCACCAAATACCAGACAGACAGGTTTACTCAGTCATGTCTGACTCTCTGTGACCCCACAGACTGTATCCTATCAGGCTCCTCTGTCCTTGAAATTCTCCAGGCAAGAATACTGAAGTGGGCTGCCATTCCCTTCTCCAGGGCATCTTCCCAAACCATGGATCAAACCTGGATCCCCTGCATTGCAGGCAAATTCTTTACTATCTGAGCCACCAGGAAAGACCACCAAATAATAAGACAGTGGTAAAATGAGATCTACATCCTGCCCAGTAAGGTCAGTAAATTATTGACTCCTGTGACGTGCTCCTCTGCAAACACTGAAGACAAAATTACAGGAAAGGGTGACATTATATTGAAACCTGAGATTTATCATATTTTAACATATGTTACCACCTTTTTTTCTGATTTTCATTCTGCTACAAAAGTCCCAGATTGACTGTGGAAAGATAAAAAAAAAAACCCTACCCCCTCACATGGAGGAAGAACTGATGATGGAAGCCTGATGTCTACTCAAGAATGAGAAAGAAGGTGGTCTTTTTCCCCTATCCACTTTTCCTGTGATTATAAAACTGCAGCCCACTAATTCTCAGAGCATGGCACCCTCTTGTCCATCTGCTCGTAAGCCTCACAAGCATCCTGTTCTAATAAATAAATTTTTATCTATCACTTTGTGTCTAGCTGAATTCTGTCTACACTGAAACATGAAGAACCAGAGCTCCTCAGCTCAGCCCCACCCCTAAGACTCCACCTATCAGTTTCAATTCTACAACTGTTGGAAGAAATTAGAAACCAGTTCCATGTACTCCTGCTGAAAACACTGGCCTCCAGCCTGCCCTCAGCTCCATCCCTCGGATCACTGATGTAACATCACACAAACACGTTTTTCTCCAACAATGTACAAAAGTAGCAAGCAGAAAAAAATACCACTTCCAGCCACAACAATAAAACACTACCACCAGCAAAAGCAGCTAATGCGTATGCATGATCAGTCACTCAGTTGTGTCCGGCTCTTTGCAATCCCCTATATACTGTAGCCCGTTAGGCTCTGCTATCCATGGGATTTCCCAGGCAAGAGTACTGGAGTGGGTTGCTAGTTTCTTCTCTAACACTTCGGAGCACTTACTATGTGCCAGACACTATTATGCTCCAGTGAAATGTAACATCTCATTTAAACTCATTTTTAAAAGACATACTTTGGAGATGAGGAACTTGAGGCACTGAAGTTTTCAAGTGCCTTGTCCACATTAAATGACTGATGCTGGGAAAGACTGAGGGCAGAAGGAGAAGGGGAAGAAAGACAGTGAGATGGTTGAATAGCATCAATAACTCGATGGACATGAGTTTGAGCAAGCTCTGGGAGAAGGTGATGGACAGGGAAGCCTGGCATGCTGCAGTCCATGGGGTCACAAAGAACTGGACACAACTGAGTGACTGAACTGAACTGAACTGAACTGAATGGAGGGGTCAGTCCTACTTTTAACCAATAGTCAATTCTGGCTCCCTGCTTCCTACACAAGTTGATCAATGACTACTTGAGGTAGTACTTAAAGTGCAGCCTCTTCCTTAAAGAAACACATCCTCTCTCCAATATTCAATTTTCTCCCAATGTTTCCCTTCTTCCTCAATATTCTGTGATATTTCTTTGAGCTCTCCTGCTATTTATTGGTTGCAAGTGATGCCCAGTTGCTTCACAGAGCTGGACATCATCCTCAGATACATCAAAAAAAGTATTGTTTTTTTTCTTTCTTGTTTTAAAAAAAATTATTTATTTTAATTAGAGGATAATACTTTACAATATTGTGATGGTTTTTGCCATACATCAGTAAAAATTGGCCATAGGCATACATGTGTCCCCTCCCTCTTGAACCCCCTTCTACCTCCCTCCCCACTCCATCCCTCCAGGTTGTCACAGAGCACCAGCTTTGGGTGCCATGCTTCACATAGCAAACTCCCACTGGCTATCTATTTTTCATATGGTAGAAAAAAATAAAGCACAGGTAAGAGGCATTTCTCCACAGGTCTGTTCTCTACATCTGCATCTCAGCTTCTTCCCTCCAGATGGATTCGTCGGTGCCATTTTCCTAAATTCCATATGTTTGGGTTAACATATTTATTTTTCTGAGAGTGGGATGAAAGGAGAGGGTAACATCGATGTATATACACTATCATGTGTGGGATGGATGGCTGGTGAGAGGTTGCTGTGTAGTTGGGGAGCCCAGTCTGATGCTCTCTGAAGGCCTGGAGGAAGGGATGCATGTATAGTTGTTGCTGATTCACATTCTTGTTCCACAATCTTGTGTGGAAGCCAACCCAGATTGTAAAAAATTAAACAACAAAAAATAAAAACAACAACTGCTAATGTATCTGACCCCCAGCCTCCTAGTTCCTGTCCTCCTTGCCCGCACTGACCCCTACCTGCAACCTCAAGCTTACATCACACCTTTTTCTCACTTGTAATTGTCCCACACCCAAGATCCCCCCACTGGCAACCTTCCCTCTGGATGACAAATATATTTCCATTCACCATGGCTATTTTGGCTGTACACAGCCTTCCCGACATGATTCCTCAAGGCTTTACTTTGCTCACTTCCCGCAGACAATCCTCTCGCTGTCACTTCTTTCTGTGCCTCTTTACTAGCCTCAATTCTCTCACCCTCTCAGCGCAGTCACAGCATCGTTATTCCACCATGCACTTGCTCAATTAATCAAAAATTTTACCTGAAGCATTATTAACTGAGATATGGTATCATCTATCACAAAGCACATAAATATTTTTCAGTGATAATACTCTATGCTAATGCCGATACAGTGAAATAGCACTTTCACATACTGCTGGTTATGATAAAAAAAAAAAATTAACACACTTCTGGAGGGTATATGTAAATTTAGTCCTATTAAAATCAAGACTATGTAAATTTGTGTCTGTAAATCATTTCCTATTAAAATTCATACCACTTTACTTGGTAATTTGATTTCTATAAATCTAAGCTAAGCAAATAATTAGACAGTCTCCCAAAGTGTTGTCCATGCCCCACTAAACCTACCCAAATCTGCACACTTATCAAGGCCCAGAGCAATTTCCTCCACCTGTGTGAAAATTTAAGGGTACAAAGAGTTCTCTTTTAGAGTTTCTAATGCACTCAATGTCTCCGCTCCTTGTGCTTAGCATTGCTGGCTATTAATTTATATTAGATTCAACAAGTTCTTATCCTATATACTCAAAATGGACAGGGTGATATATTAGCACTGCGGCAACAAGGATAATAATATATGACCTATGGCATCAACAACTCAATGGACATGAGTTTGGGTAAACTCTCGGAGTTGGTGATGGACAGGGAGGCCTGGCGTGCTGCAGTCCATGGGGTCGCAAAGAGTCGAACATGACTGAGTGACTGAACTGAACTGAACTGATGACTTTGATAGTCAGCTCTTATCCTTCTCCCTAACTAAGCTGGAGTGTCCTTGAAGGCAAGGACAATGGCTTATTTATTTTTTATATTTAAAGGATGTAACATAAGGCCTTGCAAAAATGCAGCAGGCCCTCAGTTACTTGGGTTTCCCTGGTGGCTCAGCCGGTAAAGAATCGGCCTGCAATGTGGAAGACCTGGGTTCAGTCCCTGGGTTAGGAAAATCCGCTGCAGAAGGGAATGGCTACACACTCCAGTATTCTGGCCTGGAGAATTCCATGGACTGTATAGTCTATGGGGTTGCAAAGAGTCTGACATAACTGAGTGAATTGCACTTCACTTTCCTCAGTTACTTAATAAACTTTCTGTTGAGACTTAATGATACGGTGGTGTCTTCAATCCCAGAATCCTTATTTCAAAAGATTCTATCATGAAAAGCTAATATCAGCTGAGATTCTCCCAACTGTGGATAGTCTGGCTTTGATGGCTATTTGGGGAAGAATTTAACTTTAAGGGTAAATAATGATCTATATTTCCTCTTATGTATGGCACAAAAATAAGGCGCCCACCAAAACATTTTTTTTTTCATTTTCAGTTCAGTTCAGTTCAGTTCAGTCACTCAGTCGTGTCGAACTTTATGCGACCCCATGAATCGCAGCACGCCAGGCCTCCCTGTCCATCACCAACTCCTGGAGTTCACTCAAACTCACGTCCATCGAGTTGGTGATGCCATCCAGCCGTCTCATCCTCTGTCGTCCCCTTCTCCTCCTGCCCCCAATCCCTCCCAGCATCAGAGTCTTTTCCTGTGAGTCAACTCCATGGGGTTGCTGAGAGTCGGACACAACTGAGTGACTTCACTTTGACTTTTCACTTTCATGCATTGGAAATGCATAGGAAATGGCAACCTACTCCAGTGTTCTTGCCTGGAAAATCCCAGGGACAGAGGAGCCTGGTGGGCTGCCGTCTATGAGGTCGCACAGAGTCGGACACGACTGAAGTGACTTAGCAGCAGCAGCAAGTATTGGAGTTTCAGCTTTAGCATCATTCCTTCCAAAGAACTCCTAGGGCTGATCTCCTTTATTTTATTTTATTTTTTTTACTTTTCAGGCTTGTGGTTTTTTATTTTTATTTTTTTAATATAAATTTATTTATTTTAATTGTAGGTTAATTACTTTACAATATTGTATTGGTTTTGCCATACATCAACATAAATCTGCCACAGGTATACGTGTGTTCCCCATCCTGAACCCCGCTCCCTCTTCCCTCCCGTACCATCCCTCTGGGTCATCCCAGTGCACCAGCCCCAAGCATCCAGTATCATGCATCGAACCTAGACTGGCGATTCGTTTCATATATGATATTATACATGCTTCAATGCCATTCTCCCAAATCATCCCACCTTCTCCCTCTCCCACAGAGTCCAAAAGACTGTTCTATAGAATGGACTGGTTGTCCTTGCAGTCCAAGGGACTCTCAAGAGTCTTCTCCAACATCACAGTTCAAAAGCATCAATTCTTCGGTGTTCAGCTTTCTTCACAGTCCAACTCTCACATCCATACATGACTACTGGAAAAACCATAGCCTTGATTAGATGGACATTTGTTGGCAAAGTAATGTCTCTGCTTTTGAATATGCTATCTAGGTTGGTCATAATTTTCCTTCCAAAGAGTAAGCGTCTTTTAATTTCATGGCTGCAGTCACCATCTGCAGTGATTTTGGAGCCCAAAAAAATAAAGTCTGACACTATTTCCACTGTTTCCCCATCTATTTCCCATGAAGTGATGGGACCAGATGTCATGATCTTCGTTTTCTGAATGTTGAGCTTTAAGCCAACTTTTTCACTCTCCACTTTTGCTTTCGTCAAGAGATTTTTTAGTTCCTCTTCACTTTCTGCCATAAGGGTGGTGTCATCTGTGTTTTTTCATTTTTCATCTTTTCATTTTAGGAGAAATGTATTTCTCCATACATATATGGGCTTCCCTGGTGGCCCACTCAGTAAAGAATCCACCTACCAATGTAGGTGACTTGGGTTCTACCACTGGGTTGGGAAGATCCTCCGAAGAAGGAAGTGGCAACATACTCCAGTATTCTTGACTGGGAAATTCCATGGCCAGAGGAGCCTGCTGGCTACAATCCATGGGGTCACAGAGGGTCAGACATGACTGAGTGACTAAACAACAACAAAATATAATTAAATCCCAAAGACAAATAGAGATACTCATCATTTATTAAATATCTGTGATTATATTATCTACACTTTTTTGTGTGGCTATTGAACCTCAGAGAAGTTAAAACATGATGCAACAAGTAGTGGATCACAAATTTATTCCCAAGTCCATTCCCATTATACTATGCTATTTTCCTAATATACATATGTATGAGTTTCAGAAATAGATCTTCCTAGAGGAAACTTTGTATCTCAAAATACCCCAGTGTCACTATAAGTAACTCAAAGATGAAAACAGCAGACTTCCTGTTAGCAGAGTGCCTTTTCTTTTATCTCTAGCTCTGCCCTCCTCCATTCCCACCCATCATTCCCATCATGTTAACTTTTTCTACTCCTCATTTTTTTTCATCATTAAACAATGATGGAGCTTCCCAGGTGGTGCTAGAGGTAAGGAATCCACCTGCCAATGCAGGAGACATAACAGACTTTGGTTCAACCTCTGGGTCAGAAAAATCCCCTGGAGGAGGGCATGGCAACCCACTCCAATACTCTTGCCTGGAGAATCCCAAGGACCGAGGAGTCTGGTGAGCTACAATCCATGGGGTCACAGAGTTGGACACACCTGAAGTGACTTAGCATGCATTACCAAACAATGATGGTTTTGATTTATATTTCTGAATTCTTGTCACTTGTGCATCTGGAAGCTTTCCTTGCTTCCTTCCCTGCCTTTTCTTGTGCTTTCTTTTTGTTTTAAGTTCTTTATTTTTATGTTTTTTATTTACTCCTCATTTTGACTGAGTTTTCCTTCTGAGGTCTTGTGCTTATTTTCACTTTCAGAAGAAAAACTGAAGTCGCTCAGTCGTGTCCAACTCTTTGCAACTCCATGGACTGTAGCCTGCCGGGCTCCTCCATCCATGGTATTTTCCAAGCAAGAATACTGGAGTCGGTTGCCATTGCCTTCTCTATGGGATCGTCCCAACTCAGAGATCAAACCTGAGTCTCCCACACTGCAGGCAGAATCTTTACCTTCTGAGCCACCAGGAAAGTCATATTTTTGCTTTACAAAAGTTCAATTCACAGAAACGATAAGCCAGGGCACAGAGTGGTACACGGGCATGAACCTTTCAAGGCACATGGACTCTTTAAAGATCTAAATAGAAAATAGAGTTTCAATAGGAAACAAACGGCATGCTGAGATTAGGATAATTTAAACAGAACTGAATAAAGGAATTGTGATAATGTGTTTCCTTTGTAAATAGGTGTGTCTTTTTTATAAGCAGTTGTTACTCCTCCTAGATGTGAAAAGCCAAGGAGAAGGTGCAGGAAGAAGAGAAATTCACATTATGAGGAGCATCGGAATCAGCCCAAGATGACCTCAAAGAGAGAGGCAGTCTGGGAATAAACACTCTAGCCTCACTGGCTTCCTGTCCTCTAATTTCCAGGAATCCCCATAGGCCAAATCCAGTGATACCGCTTCCTGTGGATACAAGAGCCCACTGATATAATTCACAGAGGTGAGCCTCTCCAGGCAGAGAGCAGGGTAGGAAAGGACAGAGAGGTATGAAAAATGGATGAGGTGGAGTTAGACATACTTAGCACAAATGGTGAAAGTCATCTTCAGAAATTTCCCAGGTTAAGGGTAGAAATTTTAAATTGTTTGTGTTGTTCAGTCAGTAAGTCATGTCCAACTCTGTGACCTCATGGATTGCAGCACACTAGGTTCCTCTGTCCTCCACTGTCTCCCAGAGCTTGCTTAGATTCATGTCCATCGAGTTGGTGATACTATCTAACCATCTCATCCTCTGTTGCCCTCTTCTGCTTTTGCCTTCAATCATCAGTGTCTTTTCCAATGAGTCAACTCTTCGCATCAGGTGGCCAAAGTATTGGAACTTCCTCTTCAGCATCAGTCCTTCCAATGAATATTTAAAGTTGATTTCCTTTAGGATTGACTGGCTTTATTTCCTTGCAGTCCAAGAGACTCTCAAGAGTCTTCTCCACACTATAATTCAAAAGGATCAGTTCTTCGGTACTCAGCCTTCTTTATGGTCCAACTCTCACATCCTTACATGACTACTGGAAAAACAGTAGCTTTGATTATATGGACTTTTGTCAGCAAAGTGATGTCTCTGCTTTTTAATATGCTGTCTAGGTTTGTCATAGCCTTTCTTCCAAGGAGCAGGCGTCTTTAATTTCATGGCTGCAATCACTGTCCACAGTGATTCTGGAGCCCAAGAAAACAAAATCTGTCACTGTTTTCACTTTTCCCCCTTCTATTTGCCATGAAGTGGAAAAATACAAACAGGAGAAATTGCAACACATTCTTCTCCTGATATACCTGATGCCATGATTCATTTTCTGAATGTTGAGTTTTAAGCCAGCTATTTCACTCTCCTCTTTCACCCTCATCAAGAGGCTCTTTAGTTCCTCTTCACTTTCAGCCAATAGAGTGGTATCATCTGCATATCTGAAGTTGTTAATATTTCTCCCAGAAATCTTGATTCCAGCTTATGATTCATCCAGCCTGGCATTTCGCATAATGTACTCTGCATATAAGTTAGAAGAACTTTTAAATACGCAAAAGCAAAAGGTTGGTACTATGAAGGAATATTAGACTCAAGATTAGAAATGTCTAATATATAGTGTATCCTAATAAAATCCACACACGTTTGGTTGATGGGACATTAATAAATATTTTACTACATATACTGAAGCAATATTACCCAACTGTTAATGTTGTTTGGTTTCCTTAGCATTACAAATATACAATATACACATCAGCAGATGCAAAACATTATCTACAACGGCATACATGAGAGTAACATATGTTCTGTGTTACATCTTGGGAGAGTACATATTTTATCGGAGGAGTCTGTAGTGTGTAGTATATAGAAGCATAGGCGCAAACCATGGTAAAGACAGAGCACCAGACCTTGGAAGTAGGGGACCAGCTGTCACACTCAGAGTTGTCACTAATCAAATGGGAGAAATACAATACACTCTTCTCCTTCAGAGAGTATAGTTGTAATGAACACATGAATGTCCTTAATAAACCGTACAGTGCTGCACCCATACACTTTTTATTTTTGTCCCCTTGTATAGATATATCAGATCTTCCCAGTAGACTGAAAGCTTCTTGGTGAAAGAACCACTTATTCTCCATAGTATCTATCATCAGTTCAGTTCAGTCGCTCAGTCGTGTCCGACTCTTTGCGACCCCATGAATCACAGCACGCCAGCCTCCCTGTCCATCACCAACCCCCTGAGTTCACTCAGACTCACATACCTCGAGTCAGTGATGCCATCCAGCCATCTCATCCTCTATTGTCCCCTTCTCCTCCTGCCCACAATCCCTCCCAGCATCAGAGCCTTTTCCAAAGAGTCAACTCTTCGCATGAAGTGGCCAAAGTACTGGAGTTTCAGCTTTAGCATCATTCTTTCCAAAGAAATCTCAGGGCTGATCTCCTTCAGAATGGACTGGTTGGATCTCCTTGCTGTCCAAGGGACTCACAAGAGTCTTCCCCAACACCACAGTTAAAAGTATCAATTCTTCAGCGCTCAGCCTTCTTCACAGTCCAACTCTCACATCCATGCATGACTACTGGAAAAACCATAGCCTTGACTAGACAGACCTTAGTCAGCAAAGTAATGTCTCTGCTTTTGAATATGCTGTCTAGGTTGGTCATAACTTTTCTTCCAAGGAGTAAGCGTCTCTTAATTTCATGGCTGCAGTCACCACCTGCAGTGATTTTAGAGCCCCCCAAAATAAAGTCGGACACTCTTTCCACTGTTTCCCCATCTACTCCCCATGAAGTGATGGGACCAGATGCCATGATCTTCGTTTTCTGAATGTTGAGCTTTAAGTCAACATTTCACTCTCCTCTTTCACTTTCATCAAGAGGCTTTTTAGTTCCTCTTCACTTTCTGCCATAAGGGTGGTATCATCTGCATATCTGAGGTTATTGATATTTCTCCCAGCAATCTTGATTCCAGTTTGTGTTTCTTCCAGTCCAGCGTTTCTCATGATCTACTCTGCAAATAAGTTAAATAAGCAGGGTGACAATATACAGCCTTGACATACTCCTTTTCCTATTTGGAACCAGTCTGTTGTTCCATGTCCAGTTCTAACTGTTGCTGCCTAACCTGCTTACAGATTTCTCAAGAGGCAGGTCAGCTGGTCTGGTATTCCTATCTCTTTCATAATTTTCCACAGTTTATTGTGATCCACACAGTCAAAGGCTTTGGCATAGGCAATAAAGCAGAAATAGATGTTTTTCTGGAACTCTCTTGCTTTTTCCATGATCCAGCGGATGTTGGCAATTTGATCTCTGGTTCCTCTGCCTTTTCTAAAACCAGCTTGAACATCAGGAAGTTCACATTTCATGTATTGCTGAAGCCTGGCTTGGAGAATTTTGAGCATTACTTTACTAGCATGTGAGATGAGTGCAATTGTGCAGTAGTTTGAGCATTCTTTGGCATTGCCTTTCTTTGGGACTGGAATGAAAACTGACCTTTTCCAGTCCTCTGGCCACTGCTGAGTTTTCCAAATTTGCTGGCATATTGAGTGCATCACTTTCACAGCATCAGCTTTCAGGATTTGAAATAACTCCACTGGAATTCCATCACCTCCACTAGCTTTGTTCGTGGTGATGCTTCCTAAGGCCCACTTGACTTCACATTCCAGGATGTCTGGCTCTAGATGAATGATCACACCATCGTGATTATCTGGGTCATGAAGATCTTTTTTTGTTCAGTTCTTCTGTGTATCCTTGCCACCTCTTCTTAATATCTTCTGCTTCTGTTAGGTCCATACCATTTCTGTCCTTTATGGAGCCCATCTTTGCATGAAATGTTCCCTTGGTATTTTTAATTTTCTTGAAGAGATCTCTAGTCTTTCCCATTCTGTTGTTTTCCTCTATTTCTTTGCATTGATCGCTGAGGAAGGCTTTCTTATCTCTTCTTGCTATTCTCTGGAACTCTGCATTCAGATGTTTATATCTTTCCTTTTCTCCTTTGCTTTTCGCCTCTCTTCTTTTCACAACTATTTATAAGGCCTCCCCAGACAGCCATTTTGCTTTTTTTGCATTTCTTTTCCACGGGGATGGTCTTGATCCCTGTCTCCTGTACAATGTCACGAACCTCATTCCATAGTTCATCACAACCTGGCATATAGTAGATGCCCAATAAATAGTTGATATATAAATACAAGTCAATACTTTCTGAATATTTAATGAGATTCAGTTATGCCACCATCCCTAGACAGAGTAGTTTTATATAAAGGAACAAAGAAACAAAATTAGAGATTCTGGGTGAAATTATTGTGAAGTTGTTATTAGTGCTTGCCAGAGCATTTTAAAAAGCAAGTTCTTTTCACATAAAATTCATCAGGGGAAAGGATGAGCCAGAGGAGGTGCTCACTACTGAAAGAAAAGTGTATCAGTCAAGGTCCTAAGAGGAAGTAGTGTTCTTGCCAGTTCAGGTACTCAGGACAAGCACTGCTGCAGGTATTCTTGGCCCCAAAGCCACCTCCATCCAGATATCTTTTTCCCCAGGGAGCCAGTCAGGCCTTTGCAAGTTTTCTCAACTTATTCCTCTCAGCCAGGGCTCTTGTGATGCTGACTGTTAAAATGAAAACCTTTTATGTTATATATAAGCCAGAGGTGATGCAATTAAGTGAAACTATTTGTCATGTAAAATTTATATCAGCAGGAATTAAATGTCAAATAACTTAGGATTGACAGCGTGTACTGAGCCATAAAGACTCTAAATTAGTCTTGTGAAGGGTATTCTCATCCAGTCCCTAATAAACTCCACTACACCTAAGACTTACTTTCAAAAAGTGCCGGAAAGATAATGTCAGTAATGAGGTTGCCTTATCCCTCACAAAAAGTGGAGTGGAGTTTAAAAATTCATCTTGTGCTAACTATGCAAAGTGTAGCATAAGAAAATGTAAATCTCATCTCTGACTGTTTTAATTGTGTGTCTTTGGGCCAACTGTACCACATCTCTGATTTTCAGATAATATCACCCACTATTCCTCATGGGTTCAGGAAGCTACTTTTTAAACAATGAAGTTTATATTTTTTAAATCATAAAAGTATGATAACACTTTTGCAGGAGACTTGGAAAATACAGAACAAAGTTACTTAGAGTTCCACTATAGATTACAATTGTTTTTTAAGTAGATAAATTAAGATTTTTCAGTTCAGTTCAGTCACTCAGTTGTGTCCAGCTCTTTGCAGACCCATGAACTGCAGCATGCCAGGCCTCCCTGTCCATTACCAACTCCTGGAGTCCACCCAAACTCGTGTCCATCAAGTCGTTGATGCCATCCAACCATCTCATCCTCTGTCGTCCCTTTTTCCTCCTGCCCTCAATCTTTCCCAGCATCAGGGTCTTTTCACATGAGTCAGCTGTTCATAGCAGGTAGCCAAAGTATTGGAGTTTCAGCTTCAACATCAGTCCTTCCAATGAACACCCAGGATTGATCTCCTTTGGGATGGACTGGTTGGATCTCCTTACAATCCAAGGGACTCTCAAGAGTCTTTGCCAACACCACAGTTCAAAAACGTCAATTCTTTAATGCTCAGCTTTCTTTATAGTCCAACTCTCACATCCATACATGACCACTGGAAAAACCATAGCCTTGACTAGACCGACCTTTGTCGACAAAGAAATGTCTCCGCTTTTAAATATGCTGTCTAGGTTGGTCATAACTTTCCTTCCAAGGAGTAAGCATCTTTTAATTTCATGGCTGCAGTCACCATCTGCAGTGATTTTGGAGCCAAAGAAAAAAAATAGTTGGAGTTTTAATATTAAACTCTCAAAAATTAATCGAATGAATATACAAAAAGTAGAAGGATAAAGTAGACTTGAAAAAAGCATCATGAACCAATTCTACATAATTAAGATTTATTCAGTTTTCAAACAGCAGCAGGATACAAATCCTATTCAAGCTCCCATACACTATAAACCAGAAGATACTGGAACATATCCAGGGATGCAAAACAGTATGCAAAAATTTCATGATCTAAAGGTATTGAAATCATATGGAGTCTATTCTCTTATCACTGTGGAATTAGGTTAGAAATCAATATCAAAATATATTTGAAAATAACCCACATATTTTCAAGTGCTGTGTGACATTTACTAAGAGAGATCTTTGACTTAGCCATTGAAGACCTCAAAAAAAATCACCCGGAGAAGGGCATGACAACCCACTCCAGGGTTCTTTTATTTTTTTTAATATAAATTTATTTATTTTAATTGAAGGTTAATTACTTTACAATATTCAAATACTTTAAAAACTCTACATATTTGGAAATTAAATGTCCACTTTTAAATGACAAGTGTATCTAAGAAGCCATAACAAGAAAAATTAGAAAATATTTGTAATAGAATACACGTGAGGAGAGAATTCATCAGAATTTGTTGCATGCAGCTGAAGTTGCTCAACGCAACTAAATACAATGTGGAATCTTGAAAAAGGTATGAAAACTAAATTGTGGACACTAGCATAAGATTTTGTGAAATTTACACAAAATCTGTATTTTACTTAATAATACTGTATCACATGTAAATCTGGTTTTTTTACAACATAATATTTCTTTACATTCTTACAATTGGATTAGAGTTTCAAGCCTCATTCAAAATTTTTTTCAAAAATTCACTAAATAATATGCTTTCTAGTATTTTAGCAGTAATACTAGATGTCAGAATAAATGGAACTGTGTCAAAGTTTTGAGTGAGTATAAATTAGAAATCTAGCATTCTAATCACACAGAGTTCAGAAACATTGAACAGAAAGTACAGAGAATTGCCATATACCTACTCCTTCTTCTATCCTCTCAGTTTCTCCTATGATTAACATCTTTCACTCATGTGAAACATTTGTGACGATTAATCAATAGTGATATACTGTTACTATTAATAGCTAATAATAAGCTTACATTAAGATTTACTTTGCGTTGCAGTTATGGGTTCCAACAAATGTTTAATGTCATAAATCCGTCATTATGGTATCATACAGAATAGTTTCACTGACTAAAAACATTGGCTGCAAATGGAAAAAATTTAAGGATAAAGTAAAATAATGAAGGGGTATTTTTTGGACTATAAAACTCCAGGTAAATATACCAGAGATAGGTGGCTTCATCCACTTATTTAACATAATACTAAATATTGGACACATAAGACGAATAGGACACAGCTCACATCTCATGGGCATTGGGAAATGTGCACATAAATGACACCATAGATTATAATGATATTCCTAGTAAAGGTGTCTAAAGAACTAATACTGTTAACATAAATTAAGTATAAATTCTGCACCAGGCAGAGTTCCATGCTTTGTATCATTTTATGCCATTAAAGGGCTTTCTTGGTGGCTCAGTGATAAAGAATCCAGAGACCAGGGTTCAATCTCTAAGTTGCAAAGATCCCCTGGAAAAGGAAATGGCTGCCTGTTCCAGTATTCACGCCTGGAGAGTCCCACGGACAGAGGAGCCCACTGGGCTTCAGTCCATGTGGTCCCAAAGAACTGGACACGACTGAGTAACTAACACTAACTAGCTAACTAATGCCATTAAAACCCCACAGCAACCACTGTGGCAGATACTCTGCTCATCAACCTTTTACATGTGAAACCCAAGAAAGGCCAGTGAGTGCCTCTGCTGGAAGCACAAATGAGCTCCAGAGAAAAGGTGACTGAGCTGAGTTTTTAAAACCATCTGGAGTCCCCCCGTTCATGGCAGGAGAAAGGTCATGCAGAACAGAAGTAGCAAAAGAAAGGAGGGCACAATGAAGTCAGCGCACAAACATGTTTAAATGCCTGAGAGTGTCAATGCATTCAAGCAAAAAGGAGGGGCAGCAAGAGATGAGCCTAAGAGAAAGGCAGAAGTCAACCATGGGAGGTCTTGTTATCAAGTCCAAGCTCATACTGCTCACTGCAAGACAAGCCAATACATTGAGAGGTGAGTTGTTGGGGCAAAGAATAGCAACTTTATTTGGAAAACTACAGACCAAGATGGTGGACTAGGGCCCCAGAGAACCCTCTTGTTTGGGTTTGGATGCTAACTTCTTATACAGAACAGAGAGAGGGAGGTGAGCAGGTAAAGTGAAAAAGGCAATGTGTGTGCTCAGTTGTGTCTGACTCTTTGCAGCCCCATGGACTATGGCCTGCCAGACTCCTCTGTCCATGGGATTTTCCAGTCAAGAAGACTGGAATGGGTTGCCATTTCCTCCTCCAGGGATCTTCCTGACCCGAAGATTGAACCCATGTTTCCTGCATCTCCTGCATTGGCAGGCAGATTCTTTACTGCTAAGCCACCTGGGAAGCCCCCCAAAAAGGTGATAAGTTGTCACAAATATTTCCTTGTTCTAGCCAGACTCCAGGGAGGATGTCTTAATATCTCCTTTCTTGCAGCCATTCACAGGTGGGCCTGGTCAGGATGTTCCCTGTGAACTAAACAAAGGTATTTTAGCTTAAGCATCAGGCATGGGAGGCAGGGTTCCTAGAGATGGGTCATTATGTATTCTTTATGCTAGAGTAAAATCCCTTTAGTGATTTGTTGTTGTTCAGTTGCTCAGTCATGTCAGACTCTTTGCTACCTCATAAACTGCAGCACACCAGGCTTTCGTGTCCTTCAACATCTCCTGGAGTTTGCTCAAGCTCATGTCCCTTGAGTCGGTGATGCCATCCAACCATCTCATCCTCTGTCGTCCCCTTCTTCTGCCTTTAATCTTTCCAAGCATCAGGGTCTCTTCCAGTGAATCAGCTGTTCGTGTCAGGTGGCCAAAGTATTGGAGCTTCACCTTCAGCACCAGTCCTTTCAATTAATTTTTGGGGTGATTTCTATTAAGACTGACTGGTTTTCTCTCCTTGTAGTCCAAGGGACACCCAAGAGTCTTCTCCAACACCACAGTTTAAAAGCATCAATTCTTCAGCACTCAGCCTTCCTTATGGTCCATCTCTCATATCTGTATATGACTACTGGAAAAACCATAATTTTGACTATATGGACATTTGTCAGCAAAGTAATGTCTCTGCTTAGAGGAAAACAATAGAATGAGAAAGACTAGAGATTTCTTCAATAAAATTAGAAATACCAAGGGAACATGTCATGCAAAAATGGGCTCAATAAAGGACAGTAGTGGTAGGGACCTAACAGAAGCAGAAGATATTAAGAAGAGGTGGCAAGAATACACAGAAGAACTGAACAAAAAAAAGATCTTCATGACCCAGATAATCATGATGGTGTGATCACTCACCTAGAGCCAGATATCTTGGAATGTGAAGCCAAGTGGGCCTTAGGAAGCATCACTACAAACAAAGCCAGTGGAGGTGATGGAATTCCAGTGGAGCTATTTCAAATCCTGAAAGATGATGCTCTGAAAGTGCCGCACTCAATATGCCAGCAAAGTTGGAAGACTCAGCAGTGGCCAGAGGACTGGAAAAGGTCAGTTTTCATTCCAGTCCCAAAGAAAGGCAATGCCAAAGAATGCTCAAACTACTGCACAATTGCACTCATCTCACATGCTAGTAAAGTAATGCTCAAAATTCTCCAAGCCAGGCTTCAGCAATACGTGAAATGTGAACTTTCAGATGTTCAAGCTGGGTTTACAAAAGGCAGAGGAACCAGAGATCAAATTGCCAACATCTGCTGGATCATGGAAAAAAGAAGAGAGTTCCAGAAAAACATCTATTTCTGCTTTATTGCCTATGCCAAAGCCTTTAACTGTGTGGATCACAATAAACTGTGGAAAATTCTGAAAGAGATGGGAATACCAGACCACTTGACCTGCCTCTTAAGAAACCTGTGTGCAGGTCAGGCAGCAACAGTTAGAACTGAACATGGAACAACAGACTGGTTCCAAATAGGAAAAGGAGTATGTCAAGGCTGTATATTGTCACCCTGCTTATTTAACTTCTATGCAGAGTAGATCATGAGAAACGCTGGGCTGGAGGAAGCACAAGCTGGATTCAAGATTGCCGGGAGAAATATCAATAACCTCAGATATTCAGATGACATCACCATTATGGCAGAAAGTGAAGAAGAATTAAAGAGCCTCTTGATGAAAGTGAAAGAGGAAAGTGAAAAAGTTGACTTAAAGCTCAACATTCAAAAAACTAAGGTCCCATCACCTCATGGGATATAGATGGGGAAACAGTGGAAAGAGTGTCAGATTTTATTTTCTGGGCTCCAAAATCACTGCAGATAATGATTGCAGCCATGAAATTAAAAGACATTTACTCCTTGAAAGGAAAGCTATGACCAACCTAGATAGCATATTCAAAAGCAGAGACATTACTTTGCCAACGAAGATCCTTCTAGTCAAGGCTATGGTTTTTCCAGCAGTCATGTATGGATGTGAGAGTTGGACTATAAAGAAAGCTGAGTGCCGCAGAATTGATGCTTTTGAACTGTGATGTTGGAAAAGACTCTTGAGAGTCCCTTGGACTGCAAGGAGATCTAACCAGTTCATCCTAAAGGAGATCAGTCCTGGGTGTTCATTGGAAGGATTGATGTTGAAGCTGAAACTCCAATACTTTGGCCACCTGATGTGAAGAGTTGACTCATTGGAAAAAACCCTGATGCTGGGAAAGATTGAGGGCAGGAGGAGAAGGGGACGACAAAGAATGAAATGGTTGGATGGCATCATCGACTCGATGAACATGGGTTTGGGTGGACTTTGGGAGTTGGTGGTGGACAGGGAGGCCTGGCATGCTGCATTTCATGAGATTGCAAAGAGCTGGACATGACTGAGCGACTGAACTGAACTGAACTGAACTTCGTACACTGTCTAGGTTTGTCATAGCTTTTCTCCCAAGGAGCAAGTGTCTTTTAATTTCATGACTGCAGTCACCATCTGCAGTGATTTTGGAGCCCAAGAAGATAAAGTCTGTCACAGTTTCCATTGCTTCCTCATCTATTCGCCAATAATAACTTTAGCAATTAACTTGTAGCACAATCAATAGAATACAAAAGTTAAAGTAAAAGAGACGGATCCAATATGTAGTCAGATTTGTTCTTCTCTGTTACAGTCGGGGTATGCTGCTCAGAAGACGGTTCTTTTATCAATGGAAGGTTTTCATGTGATTTATTTAGCTTTTTAGAAAGATTATTCTTGATCAGACTATAGAATAAATTAGAAGGCTGTAGAAAAACTAATGATGAGACTTAGTTTAGTCGATAACACTTGGTGAATACATACTACGGGCCAGAACCTTCACGGAACACTGGGATATGAGATACATTTTAGAGATGTTAAGGTAGTCAAAGTGGTAAGGTTCAGCGGTAGGTATATATCCCAAGCTGCTAAGTCACTTCAGTCGTGTCCGACTCTGTGTGATCCCATAGATGGCAGCCCACCAGACTCCCCCGTCTCTGGGATTCTCCAGGCAAGAACACTGGATTGAGTTGCCATTTCCTTCTCCAATGCATGAAAGTGAAAAGTGAGCGTGAAGTCGCTCAGTCGTGTCCGACTCTTCACGACCCCATGAACTGCAGCCTACCAGGCTCCTCCGTCCATGGGATTTTCCAGGCAAGAGTACTGGAGTGGGGTGCCATTGGCTTCTCCGATAAATCCCAAAAGTGTATGCCAAATTCTTAGTGCAGAAAGCTGAAAATATATGATAGAATTAGGAGTAAAACACTGTTCTGCTAAAGTCTTATGAGACGTGTAGAATTTGGAACTGGAATAGTGTTAGTGTCAATAGTCTCAGCAGCCAAGAATTTAGCCAGACCTGCATGTCCTCGGTTCCGGGCATCAGTCAGGACTCTGGCGGTCATCAGCTTCAGAATCTTGGGGTCCAGCTTGCATCTTTGCCAGTATCAGCTTTATGGTCTGTCTCATCAGCAACCAAACAGGGGAGACACTGTCAGATAAGATGTAAGGAGATAATATTTATAAATATTCCCCAATTTATTTTTTATTTCTCAGGGATTATTTTATTATCACCACCAACATCATTTGCCCTCTTCCAACATTATAAAAATAGAGCAAAAATATCTGGCTTATTACCTCAGAGAAGATAAGATACAAGAAGATGAGGCTGTAGGCAGTCTTCTGTAAACCTATAGCATGTACAAAAATACGTGAACACACACACACAATATCTCTTGAAAGCCATGACTTTCAGATGCAGAAGTCAGGTGCTTGATGGAGAAGTATTTTTATTATTCTAAAAATCTTGACTTAAACAGTAAATAGCCACCATCTCAAGAAAATGTCTAGTATTTCTAGATAAATAATATACCAGAAGGGCTTCTCTGGTGTCTCAATGGTAAAGAATCTCTCTGCCAATGCAGGAGATGCAGGTTCAATCCCTGGATGGAGAAGATGTCCTGCAGAAGTAATTGGCAACCCACTCCAATATTCTAAATTGGGAAATCCCATGGAAAGAGGACACTGTTGTGCCATAGTCCACGGGGTCCCAAAAGAGTCAGACAAAACTTAGTGACTGAACAACAATATATTGGAAACAGAAGCCGAATATGTGAAAGCCAGGTAGGTCTCACTCAAAAGTTTTGCAAGTTTTCCACCTGGAACAAGGACTTACACTTCCAAGAGCATGTGACTGCACCAAGCCAGAAATTCTGGAGAATAATGACCCCTGGAGCAACCTTTGGTGATAAATTCAGCAGGAGATGGTGTGTAAATATCCATCATCCCTTAGTGGGTGGGACAACTCACACCTGTGTTACATCCAAGAATCCCCAGTAGGATAAGGTCCCAGTTACTTATGGAGGAAACTTGCTGTATAACACACTTCGACTGGCTTCCTTTCCTTCCCTGTACATGTTCCTTTTCCTACTGATGCTTCCTGGGATCGCCTCTCAAATAAACCACACACAAGAATCCTTGTCTTGAGGACAGATTTGGAAAAAATCTAAAGATACCTTGTGACATGAGTTAAATAAGAAAATCTAGCATTCGGAGGAGAAAGATGGGGAGAGTTCACATCTAAGGGACTTAACTTTCTCTGTGATAAAAGGAAACAAGGCCATCTTCACAGAATAAATTTGAGGAGTGGCTGCAGTTGCATAAGAAGTGTTGTGAGGAACAGATGAGGATACCAACAGGGACCACGTAGGAAGATGGCAGAGCAGCACTGAGAATCTTGCTAAAGTTGGAAACCACACCTGTACAGTCATGTGCTTTCCCCCTACCTAGAGCATCCAGCCATCTGGGAGTTGGAACAGAGAAGCAGATGGTCAAATTGATCAAAAGTAGGGAATGTGTAGGAAAGTTGCCGCAAAAGGTCCATGGAGTGAGATACCTGGGCATGCTCCTAGCAAGAGAGTGAGCGAAGTGATACACTGTGGCCCAGCAAAGGTAGAAAAAGCCATGACTGGGAGGACAGAGATGGGAGGCGAGATAAGGTTGAAGAGTATGTGTGATAAGAAAAAAAAACAAAAGAGCTGGCAGGAGAGACAGAAATTTTTGCTCAGAGATAGGTGAAGCTGTGGGTGATATTTTAAATATGGATCAGTTCTAAGGGATGACAAGGAGTGAGACATGGAAGGGGATTGTCAATGCCCCAAAAATAAACAACCCAACATACAAGGTCCATATGCTAAAGCCAACCCTAGTCTATAGATGCAGTGCTAGGTCTGTTTTGGATTTGCCAATTATTACCATGCTTTGGGTTCTCCTTTACCCCTCAGAGAAAAGAAACGATGTCATTTTTCCACTTCATTTTATCTTTGTCTTCCTCTCTGTCTTCTCCCAAAAGGTGAGAAGCTCAGATCAGATGCTGTGACCCATTACTCCACTGGTCTCACAATAAACAGGAAAATATGGGAAAGACTTAGAACTACTGAAAAAGGATTCCTACCCAGAATGTCAGACAATTTAGGCTCTAAGATTCCTTCCATCTCTAACTGCCTGATCTGCAGGGACCCCCATTCCCCACCCACTAAATGCAAGACACCTGAACTCCTGGGTCACATGCTGTTCTAACACCTACACATAGGGAATGCTCAATAAGTTGGGATATACAGAAGTCCTTCAAAGCCCCTGGGCTTGCAGAAACCAAGGGCAGCTCACAATCAGAGCGAATCTGCACATACATTTTAAAGAATGCTCCCTCACCTGCTTCAGCCTATGAAGCCTTGAATTAATCAGTGGGCTAACGGATACCCGTCCCTGTGGCTTTCTGCAAATAGGCACATCACCAGTGCTACAAAGGTATTCCCCTTCCCAACTCAAGTGTGCAGCATTTTGTAACAATAAATATTACTAAAAGAACAAAAGTCCCATAGACACCCCCATGGCTGACAAGGCCTTGATTTGTGTATGTCAGTGCTAGGCCCCTAACTCCCTCTTCATTAATTACACATCAGTGATGCATGTGCCCTCTGGGGGCTGATAACTGCACAATGTCAGGGTTGGGGCGGGGGGTGGGGGGTGGGGGGCAGTGCAGCATCTTAATGACCTTGACATATCTGGCCCTGGGGGCTCTTGGAGACTTGCCAGGGCAATTATGAATATAAACACAGCTTGCCCAGACTGACTGACAGAGAAAATGAAATTTCTGCTCCAAAGGAGGGAAATTGCTGATGCTGTATTTTCAACATGCTTACGAGGGGATGCTGGGAGAGAAACAGCTTCCTGAGAAAGTAAGTTGCATATTAATATAACATGATGATGATCATCATCATTTACATGTTTATTATCCTTTAAGGTTTAAGGGGTAATTTGAAATCAAATATCTTATTTGATGCTCTCTATTAGGGCAGGAACTATTTTTGTATTAAAACAGTGCCTAAGTCAGTGCTAAGCACAAAGCAGAGCTTTTATGAATATCAAGTGTTACAAATGAATAAATAAACGAATCCAAGAATGGTGATTTAAGACAGGCATTATGAATGTGCCCATTTTTCAGATGAGGCAACTGAGGTACAGAATGTTTTAAAAACTTGCTCAGAGTCACACAGTTAATAGGAAGCAGGGCCAGGATTCAGTCCAGGGCTTTCTGCTTCCCAGACACATGTTCTGCCCACTACACTCACTTATTAGGGAGTTTTGCATGGATGTGGCAATTATAAGCATGCATGTCACAAAACTTCAACACCATTCATGATGTGTGCTCCACAAGGATGCATGCAAAGCTCTGAATTCTACTGACCTCCACAAAGGCAGACTTTTGTCCAGTCACTGATCCCAGCAGATATCACAGTTATTTCTTGCTGGCTGTAACTTAAGAGTCTTGGCTCTTCAGGACCATCACTCACAGAGCAGTGTTCACTACCTGAGGCCTTGAGTAGCACCAAAGCAATGGAGCTTTCAAAGCTTTGTTAGATTCAGCACATAGGGATCAGATGACCCGTCTGTTGATTTCTTCTCTTAGCCCAGGCTCATCCTTTCCTTCCTATGGTTCTTCTCATCCCCCTGTAGCACCATGGCACTCTGGCATCCCTCAACTGCTCTGAACTGCAGGGTTTTGCCCTGCAGCATGCCTCCTCCAAAACATGGTCAAGGTCCACTTGTTATACCCCTTTGTGCTATGTGCTGTGCTTAGTTACTTAGTCGTGCCTGACTCATACTCCTCAAGGCCCATAAAATTGCTGTTGCTTGTGGGGTCCATTTGTCCTTTAGGCTCTAGAGATGCTTCTAGGGTGAATTTCTAAAGATGTGGATTGTTGAAACAAACTGTCATTCAGACTGAAGTAAATCAGGAAAATAGATATCACATAATATTTATATGTGGAATCTAGGAAAGTTGTACAGAATAACTTATTTGCAAAACTGAAATAGAAACACAGATGGAGAGAACAAACTTATGGACACCAAGGGGGGAAACGGAGAAGAGGATGAATTGGGAGACTGAGACTGACATATATGCACTACTGAGAACCTACTGCATGGCACAGGGAACGCTACTCAGTGCTCTGTGGTGACCTAAATGGGAAAGAAATCTAAAAAAGAGGCCTGACCTTACTGGGACATTCATGTCTACAGACTGTAAGAGAAATTCCCAAGATACCTGGATACAATGAATGCTTGCCCTTTTAGCCCCAGAGGATCTGAATCCCTGGTTTGGTGGCCAAATGAACACAAGAGCCATCATAATCCTCCCACTAGAGACTGACACTGGATCTTTAGATACCATGTCACATACTACAAACAAAGTCCACCATCAGAGAAGTGTGGAGAAGGGATTTCATAGGTGGCCTCTAATAATCTTCTGGCAGTTGAGGGGAGGGGCTGCTCTTGCAGAACCACTCAAGCCTGGTGACGCCCCTGGATTATCTAAGCTGTACCTATCTTCCCTAAGGTCTCTAAATGACTCCTGCACTTCTGATATTGTGTCATTCTGGCACGCATTTCCCTTCTAGTAATAGCACCTGGTTTCTACTGGGAAAGTCCTTCTCCAGTCACAGTTCATCAAGTTTGTGGAACTTAATGTTTTCCACCCTGATGGCTCCAGGGATAGGTGTGTGACCAGACAGAATTTTTCACCCTGTGGGTCAGTGACAATATCAACAATGAGTATGTGACCCAGGTTGGTCAGATTATCCACAAAACCTGGAGACTTGTTGTAACTATTAAGAAAGAGTAAATCACTTTCATTTTGGTGAAAAATAAGTCTAGAGCTCCTGTGTGTGTGTACTTCAGTCATGTCCAACTCTTTGCGACCCCTTGAACTGTAGCCCACCAGTTTCCTCTGCCCATGGTATTTTGCTGGAAAGAATACTGAAGTATATTGCCATGCCCTCCTCAAAGGGATCTTCCTGGCTCAGGGCTCAAACCTTCATTTCCTGCTGTCTCCTGCATTGCAGGTGGGTTCTTTACCAGTGAGCCACCAGGGAAGCCCCTCAGGAAGCCCCATAGAACTCCTAGTAGTCATACTACCTTTGAGAAGAAAGAGTCTGATTGAAAACTAAATCAAAGTAGAATGAACCTAAGTCAAAGATGGAGAAACAGAGTCTTAATGGTGAGCAGTTATTTAACTTAATTTTATGATAACAGCAGATTACTCAAGAATGGAATGGCAGTTACATGTATTTCACTATACAGTTAACATAATAGAATTTTATTCAACAAACTACATATTCCATAACTGAGATGTCCAGTGCAATAGTCATTAACCCTATGTGGCTACTGAGTACTTGAAAGGTGGCTGGTCTAAATCGAAATAAGCTGCAAGTGTAAAATCACACCGAACTTCAAAGTCTTAGTGTAAAACATGAAAGTAAATGTCTCATTAATAATCTTATGTTTTCTGCATGTTGAAATGATAATATTTTTGATATATGGGTTAAATATAATATTATCAAAATTAATGTCACATCTTTCTTTTCTAACATGGCTACTAGGACATTTAAAATTATTTACATGACTTTTGTTTTATTTCTGCACAGATGAAACCACCCTTATGGGAGAAAGTGAAGAAGAACTAAAGAGCCTCTTGATGAAAGTGAAAGAGGAGTGTGAAAAGTTGGCTTAAAGCTCAACATTCAGAAAACAAAGATCATGGCATCCGGTCCTATCACTTCATGGCAAATAGATGGGGAAACAGTGGCTGACTTTATTTTTCTGGGCTCCAAAATCACTGCAAATGGTGACTGTACCCATGAAATTAAAAGACACTTAGTACTTAAAAGGAAAGTTATGACCAACCTAGACAGCATATTAAAAAGCAGACATTATTTTGTCAAAAAAGTCCGACTAGTCAAGGCTATGGTTTTTCCAGCAGTCATGTATGGATGTGAGAGTTGGACTATAAAGAAAGCTGAGCACCAAAGAATTGATGCTTTTGAACTGTGATGCTGGAGAAGACTCTTGAGAGTCCCTTGGGCTGCAAGGAGATCCAACCAGTCCATCCCAAAGGAGATCAGTCCTGGGTGTTCATTGGAAGGATTGATGTTGAAGCTGAAACTGCAATATTTTGGCCACCTGATGTGAAGAGCTGACTCGTTGGAAAAGACCCTGATGCTGGGAAAGATTGAGGGCAGGAGAAGAGAGGGACGACAGAAGATGAGATGATTGGATGGCATCACTGACTCAATGGACATGGGTTTGAGTGGCCTCCTGGAGTCGGTGTTGGACAGGGAGGTCTAGCGTGCTGTGGTTCATGGGGTTGCAAAGAGTTGGACACGACTGAGAGACTAAACTGAACTGAATAGTCATTCTAAGAAGTGAGAGTTTTGATATTCATTATAAGTGGTTCCCTAGAGACTCCATAATAGTTCATATATATTCACTAAAAGTAGAGTGACTATATAATTTATCACTGAAACCAGGACACTTCAAGTATAAAAGAGGACACTAAATGATTATGCCAGAACAACAGGTATATATATATACCAGGACAGTCATGGGCAACCCAAGATAGATAGTTACCAGGCTAAGATTCCTCATTTCTTAAAATACAGATTCTTCTGATCCTAGCCCCACACAATTACTATCTTATGTTAGTCTAAGTTGGCATATGGCTTTTGGTAATTCTCGATTTCTTCTTACGCAACTGTTTAAAAATTTTGCTTTTCAGATATTTTATTAATATGTTGTTAAGAATAGTGTATTTCACATATCTCCTTTAATTATTATTCATTAATTTGACAAATGTGAATTAAGTTCCTGTGATGTTCCGGACACTCTAGACTCGAAAGATGGCCGTCTTTCTTCATATAAATATTATGTGTGCCACTTCTTTCTATGCATTGTATGCACTCAGTCAATCTTAGGTAACAGGAACTTCCCCAAAGATTTCTAAACTGAAAGCTGCTGCTGCTAAGTCGCTTCAATCATGTCCAACTCTGTGCGACCCCATAGACGGCAGCCCATCAGGCTCCCCCGTCCCTGGGATTCTCCAGGCAAGAACATTGGAGTGGGTTGCCATGGGTCCTTTTGATAGAAACGTGGGCACCCATGACACTTCCTAGGTAACGCATTCACCATCTCCCTACCAGTAGTATGTGAGCATTCTCACTCTTCACTATGTCATGAGGGTTTTACAATATGCTTGTGTGCACTGCTCTTGGTCTACATAAACCTGAAACAATTTCAGGGTAGGAAATATCCAGATCAATTTCCCAGCTCCTGATGCTAGATTAGAAAACACTGTAATAGGGACAGAGGGGCCAGCATCCCTGTTGAATCACTTCTTATTTGAAGAAAATGATAGAAGTCCAGGAAAGTTTGCGTACTTCACAGAGGAGTACAGGAAAGCCTAACTGTAACAATAACCTAAAAGGCTCAACAAAGGAAGGATCCACTTTCAAGATCTTATAGCTGTTGGCAAGACTCACTTTTTCATGGGCTATTGGACTGGCGTACTGAAGTCTATGGCGTCGCAGAGTCGGAAACGCTTTGTGACTAAACAAAATTAGACTGAAGAAGCAATAGAGAAGAACAAGCCTGACTCTAATTCGGATCTGTTCCTTCAGCTGCAAACTTCCTGCTCTGTTGCGTGAGTTCGGTCATGCTGGCTCTGCTCCTTTATAATATAATGTTGCCTATAGCCTGAAATATACAAAATAACCATTCTCAAGACTCTGCCTCTCAGGTTTGGCCTTTTAAGGTATAATGCTTATCCATTCATAAAGCAATGAGAAGTTTTAGAACAGAAAATAATTATTGTCTTATGAAATGTTAATAGGAACATTTAGACCAGATCTTTGTAGACATCTATAAAAACAAAGGATTCTGGAGCAAAACTATCTGCAACAACCAGCCCACCTTCTCCCCTTTTTGATATAAAAGAAGCCTGTACCAGTTTTCTAGATTCCATATACGTGTGTTAATATAGATACTCGTTTTTCTCTTTCTGACTGACTTCACTCTGTATGAAAGACTCTAGGTCTATGCATGTCTCTACAAATGATACTGTTTTGTTGTCGTTTTTGAGACTGCATCTGAGTACTGCATTTCAGACTCTTTTGTTGACTATGATGGCTACTCCATTTCTTCTAAGGGATTCCTGCCCATAGTAGTAGATATAATGGTCATCTGAGTAAAATTCACCCATTCCAGTCCATCTTGGTTCACTGATACCTAGAAATCTAAGATCATGGCTGTTCCAGGTGGAACAGCCTTCCCGATATTTAAAGCAATGTACAACATTATAAAGCAATTATATTCCAATATAAAACAGTCTTTACCTTTCTTAATGGTAAAAAACCCACCTGTCAATGCAGGAGACTTAAGAACGGTGGGTTTGATCCCTAGGACAGGAAGATCCCCTGGAAGAAGGTATGGCAAATGACTCCAGTACTCTTGCCTGGAGAATTTCATGGACTGAGGAGCCTGATGGGCTATATTCCATGGGGTCATACCTGAATGATCTAGTGGTTTTTCCTACTTTCTTCAATTTACATCTGAATTCAGTAATAAGTCGTTCATGACCTGAGCCTCAGTCAGCTCCTTGTCTTGTTTTTGCTAACTGTATATAGCTTCTCTATCTTTGGGTGCAAAGAATATAATCAATCTGATTTTGGTGTCAACCGTCTGGTGATGTCCATGTGTAGACCCTTCTCTTCTGTTGTTGGAAGAGGGTGTTTACTATGACCAGTGCGTTCTCTTGGTAGAACTCTATTAGCCTTTGCCCTGCTTCATTCTGTATTCCAAGGCCAAATTTGCCTGTTACTCCAGGTGTTTCTTGACTTCAGACTTTTGCATTCCAGTCCCCTATAATGAAAAGGACATCTTTTTTGGTTGTTAGCTTTAGAAGGTCTTGTAGGTCTTCATAGAACTGTTCAACTTCTGCTTCTTCAGCATTACTGGTCAGGGCATAGACCTGGATTACCGTCATATTGAATGGTTTGCCTTGGAAACGAACAGAGATCATCCTGTCGTTTTTGAGATTGCATCTGAGTACTGCATTTTGGACTCTTTTGTTGACTATTATGGCTACTCCATTTCTTCTGAGGGATTCCTGCCCACAGTAGTAGATATAATGGTCATCTGAGTTAAATTCACCCATTCCAGTCCATCTTGGCTCACTGATACCTAGAAATCTAAGATCATGGCATCCCGTCCCATCACCTCATGGCAAATAGATGGGGAAACAGCGGAAGCAGTGGCTGACTTTATTTTGGGGGGGCTCCAAAATCCCTGCAGATGCAGCCAGGAAATTAAAAGACGCTTACTCCTTGGAAGGAAAGTTATGACCAACCTAGACAGCATATTATAAAACAGAGATATTACCTTGTCAACAAAGGCCCGTCTAGTCAAAGCTATAGTTTTTCCAGTGGTCATGTATGGATGTGAGAGTTGGGCTATAAAGAAAGATGAGCGCAGAAGAACTGATGCTTTTGAACTGTGGTGTTGGCAAAGACTCTTGAGAGTCCCTTGGACTGCAAGGAGATCCAACCAGTCCATCCTAAAGGAGACTAGTCCTGGGTATTCATTGGAAGGACTGATGTTGAAGCTGTAACTCCAATACTTTGGCCATCTGATTCGAAGAGCTGACTCATTTGGAAAGACCCTGATGCTGGGAAAGATTGGGGGCAGGAGGAGAAGGGGAAGACAGAGGATGAGATGGTTGGATGGCATCACAGACTCAATGGACATGGGTTTGGGTGGACTCCGGGAGTTGGTGATAGACAGGGAGTCCTGGGGTGCTACAGTTCATGAGGTCACAAAGAGTTGGACATGACTGAGCAACTGAACTGAACTGAACTGATATATATACTATATATACACACACACACATACACACACACACACACTACAGTACTTCTTTATGCAAACACTGAGAATGCACATGTGAGCATGGCAGGAAAGGGGACAGTGGGACAGATTAGGAGATTAGGATTGACAAACATACATTGCCGTGTCTAAGACAGACAGCTAGCGGGAACCTGCAATAAAGCACAGGAAGCTCAGCTCAGTGCTCTGCGATGACCTCAAGGCTGGGATGGGGGTGGGGTGCGAGGAAGGTCCAAGTGGAAGGGGATGTATGAAAACATATAGCTGATTCACTTCCTAGTACAGCATAAACTAGCACAACATTGTAAAGCAATTATATACCAATTTAAAAACAACAAGGCTGAATCCTAACTCAAGTAAGATGGCTCTTTGGTACAATAGTCAGTACACTGTTCCTTGCCCTCAATTTAACTTAATTTAATGTAATTGGCCTGTTGTACAGTGAACAATACTAGCTTGGTCTTGGTAGTAAGTAAGGGCCTCAGCTCTTAGCTGGCAGCTGGCTGGAGGCCACCGCTCATTTTCTTGCCATGTGGACTTCTCTGATATGGCAGCTTTATTTCATCAAAGCAAGCAAACTAAAAATGCAGTAGAGTTTGTTAGCAACATGAAGTCACAATCTTTTATAACCTAAGTAGTCACAGAAGTGATGTTCCATGATCTCTGCTGTGTTCTGTTGTTAGAAACAAGTCAAAACAGGTTGCACATTACCCCAGCCTGAGAAACACTGGATCCAGCTTTTGGGGGAGGGCCAGATGCCCCAGCATTCAGAGGATGGTCAAGAATCTGAGAGAATTCTGCTGCTGCTGCTGCTGCTAAGTCACTTCAGTCATGACCGACTCTGTGCAACCCCATAGACGGCAGCCCACCAGGCTCCCCCGTCCCTGGGATTCTCCAGGCAAGAACACTGGAGTGAGTTGCCATTTCCTTCTCCAAAGCATGAAAGGGAAAAGTGAAAGTGAAGTCACTCAGTCGTGTCCAACTCTCAGCAACCCCATGGACTGCAGCCCACCAGGCTCCTCTGTCCATGGGATTTTCCAGGCAAGAGTACTGGAGTGGGGTGGAGAGAATTCTGAGAGGTAACCAATTATCCTGTGAGTATTTCATAAACTCCATTTCAGTAATAATATATAAGATATAAGACATTAACCTGAAATGTCTTCCATTCCTCGTGGATGTCACTGCCTTTTCATTCCCCCTCACATTGAATCAGGAAAGGGAGGATCTTGCCCAAAATAAAGGTGTTGTTGGCCAGCACTGAGTTTCAAACTGGGGTTTTGAATTGGCAATTCTAAAAGCCTAGATGTGTTGAGGGAGAAAATGGCTTTCCAAATTCCAAAAGCTGCCCTTTGCTTATCAAGAAGGGTCAGAGTCATGGGTGGAGAGGGATAAGGACAGGCAGCCCAGCTACTCAGCAGAGAGCAGAACCCCTTCACTTCCAGATTGCTGTGCTTAAGCACTCAGTCATGTCCAACTCTTTATGACCTCATGCACTGTAGCCCACCAGGCTCCTCTGCCCATGAGGATTCTCCAAGCAAGAATATTGGAGTGGGTTGCCTGGACCCACAAAAGCAGAAGGTCAGCAGGGTCCTCACTGTCTCTTTGCAAGCAAAGGCTCTGGGAGTAAAAACCCTTAGATCAGAAGGGAATCTGAATACTGAGGATGTTTTCCCTACCTCCTGGGCTTAACAAGGGGGACGCCCTCTTCTGCCTTTGGCAGTTGAATAACAACTGGGGTGAGAGAGGCAGAGCAGAGGGAGACATTTGGAGGATTGAGACTGGGTCCCAATTGTTCTCAGATGCCCCCAAAGAGGCTCAAGTTATGACAGAAAGCCAGCAGACTGCAGGGTCCTAACAATTCTAGGTACCTCTGCAACACAAGTTTCAGTCTACTGCTGGTGGATTCAATAATTCCATCAGAAAGCCCACACCCAGAGGGTTTGTTAGAACCCTTATTGGAGCTGGAAAGAGGAATTTGGAACGTCTTTCTCTGGGGAGCTTCATCTAGGGTTTTACAGACTGTTAGCATCTTGTAATATCAGTGTTCTAAGCAGGAAAAAAAAGTAGTGACGGTGTCTGGAGTCCAGTCACATGAAGCACAGGGATGCTACAGGCACATCTCACATGATGGCCAGGGGCTACCTCAGGGCTCCACCATCTCCGCTGTTCTGTCAGCCAGGAAAACTCTCCAGGCCCCTAAAGCTGATGCAGTGTGACAAGGCTGCCACTAGATGTGCCAGCCAGAGGGCTTTGCCTGAAAACCCAGAAACTCCTGCCCCTGTCGTCCCTGGGGACCCCAAAGATTTGCTGATAACGAATTTTACTAATTGCGCTTATGTGCTCCTTCAGCCGCTCCATCTCTCTTTTATCCCTCTCCCTTTAAGACTGCCTAAACTCCAGAGTGAGTTTCATCTTCTTTCCTTGATCCTGGCCAATGGGACAGTCCCCATGCATCTCAGTTCTTTCCAGAAGCCCCTCTTCTCACCCGGGAGCCCACAGCACATAGAGCCCAGTGAGGAGGCAGAGGGCAACTAGGGGAGCCCCTCACTGACCTGCATCCATGATTGTCATCTGTGGGGTGGGAGACATGACAATGCAGTGGAAATTTTCACCCATAGCCCCCAAAATATCTAATCCCATTTCACTATTTTCCAGGGTTTCTTTTCACTCATCTGGCAGTTGTCCAAGTTCCTAAAGCATATATGCACTCCTCCTTGGGTATGTTATGAGACCGTTAGATCTCTTCTCTTCCTGTATGCATGGCACAAAACAGGCACTCACAAAAGTTAGACCCTGATGCTAGGAAAGGTTGAGGGTAGAAGGAGAAGCAGGTGACAGAGGATGAGATGGTTGGATGGCATCACTGACTCAACGGACGTGAGTTTGAACAAACTCTGGGAGATAATGAAGGACAGGGAAGCCTTGCATGTTGCAGTCCATGGGGTCACAAAGAGTCAGATATGACTTAGCGACTAAACAGCAAAGGGCAAGGAACTCCTTTACACCAGGGAACTGATGACTCTGAGGTCCTTTGCTATACAACGATCCCTGGTGTTACTGCTCCAGGGCTCTTCTCTTAATAAGGAACTACGGACTCTAGTGCAGTCTGGCCCGGGAATCAGGGTACATAATAGGCTTCTCAATGCTCTTGCTACACTCTACGAGCTAGAAATGTGATGACAGTGATGCTGCTCAAAAGTTTCGTGGGTTACGTTTCCCTCAATATGACTACCTCTTTTCAGTCCCCTCACAGGTCAGCTGCCAACTATAAAAAGCACCACTCATGATCCAAAAGACATCATTAGGAACTTTAACGAAAGTGGCAAACTTCGAGATGGTTTGAAATTTCTTTCCAGGCAGACTTCATTTGCATCTTGTAGATCCTTATCAGCTGACAGTAAATACCGCTTGCAAGTGAGCATGTTGACAGTCCCCAAATGTGTTCTGTCACCCTCAACATCTCAGTGTGTAACATATCACTTACATCTCTATGTGTACTCGCCAGGGCCTGGTAGCTCCACATCCAATTTAGATGAGCCACAGGAAAACAATTTCCTTACCAAACGGGGGGAAATGGAAGATACCATCTCCAAACAACGAATGCAAAATGAAGTTATAAAAGTGTGGTAAGATAAAAGGGAAGTTGTCTTTACCAGATTGAGAATGTGGACATGTTTTATGGATCTGATTACCAGAAATTCTCATTAGTGAAGAATCTCTTAAAAAAGCTTCCTCCGCTCCCCGGCCAGGAGGCAGGGCTCAGTGATAAAAGGAATCTTGGGTGCTATGGATAGAAAGAGGAAAACTAATCCCTACATTTTAGTTCCATTATCTTATAGTAATTTACTCTTTACTCTCATTGTTACTAAATGCAAGTTCACATGCCCAACACAATGAGGCCAAACAAACCAAAATGTCCAAGTTTGAAACAAAGATTTATTGCAGGGCCATGCAAGAACAGGTGCCTTGTGCCCCCCATCCCCCCCCCAAAAAAAGCTAAATGCCTCCAAAGTGTTTCAGCAAACCATTTTAAAAACAAGGTGAGGGAGGGACATAATCAGTTGTTGCAAACTTCTTTGTTCTTGTAATTGTCCATGCAGGTGAGGTCATGATGTTCCTGTAACCTCCAACAAGACAAATATTATTACCTCTTCTGCAACTTTTTAGCTCTGTATGAAAGGAAAAGTGTTATACTCTTAAAGATAAGAGTCTTGAGGGCTATTCTGTACATTTCAGGCTATAGGCAACATTCCTAATTTCAAGTGAAGGCAATAGAACACAAAGGTTAAAGTAAAAGAAAATTCTAGTAGAGTCCCATTTATTCTCCCTATTACATCATTTGTCTTCATTTCAAACATGTCAGAGCCAAACAATAATTATTGTTAAGTCTCAGGCTTCCATAAACAACTCATAGGAGTGTTCCTCATCTAAGATGAGCAAGTAGATGGGAACAGTTCGTGTGAAATGCCACCACCTTCCTTCCATGAACGGGTTCAGGTACCACCCTCTATGACTCTATGAACATGTAGATTTTTTTTGGTCCATTTTCTTCTTGGCTATTTTATTAAAAATTATTCTAAAATAGTAAACAAAGCAAAATGCTCTATCTATTAATGAAAAATGATTTTTGTTTATACCCCCGAAGTTGAAGCTTTAGCAGCAGAGATCCAAGTTGGTGTTACAGGCACAGCAGACAGATGCAGAAAGCAAGAGAGACAGGAAGTGGGTGGTCATAACTGCAGAGACCATGAAGTCAAATCCAGCTCCTCTTCTTGACAGTTACTATCAATTTCTTCCATCTCTCCTGGGACCTGTTTTCCAGGAGTAGAGAACCAGGGAAAGCTTCACTGACTCTGGTTGGAAGTGTGAACCAAGCCAGACTTAGTTATAATGAGAGTTACTGTTGCAAAGGGGAAAGAAAATAGCAACACATATACATAGAGATGGCATCAGATTTTAGGGTGGGGCTGGGGTGAAAACAAGAGGTAATAATGCTACAATGGGATAAGCTGTGCTCCTAAGCTGGAAAGGCAAGTGAACTTTCATACAGGGACCTCCTCTCCCCAAATAGACTTTAGTTTTGAGGGGGTTTCACTATCAACCTCACCTTTGTTTTCTCAGCTACAAAATGGAGATGATGACAGTTTCTTTCTCATGTTATTGAAACAATCAAATGGAAAATAGTCACAGCCCAGTGTGTTGCCTCTCATGAGCAATCAATAAACTTAGCTCCTTCTCCAACTCATCAAGCCTAAGCCCTGCTCTCTGTCACCAGGAAGCTAAGCAGTTCAGTCCTCTAATTCAAAAACTACTTCTTTCCCAGAGGACAATTGACAGAGAAAGCACTGAGCCAGGAGCCCCGCAAACAGGAGGCTAAGCCTCTTGTTTGCAAATATTTTTAAGCAGCTTAACTGCTTCTTGAAAGAAGTCTCACATAAAACACCTTCAGATCTAAGCTGAAACCTGGCTATTTGCCTTTCTACTCATCTGCACCCAGCTTCACCAAGAAGCCCTCAGCAGAGCTCAGAAAGCTTGGACTTGATGGTTTTCACTTTCCCTTTAATCATATAAACACCATTCACCCATTTTGCATGTCTTTTAGGTTTTTAAAACATATGAATCTTTCTCCAATAGCTATAGGAAGGAAAGTCGCTCAGTCGTGTCCGACTCTTTGCGACCCCATGGACTGTAGCCTATCCTCTGTCCATAGGATTTTTTAGGCAATAGTACTGGAGTGGATTGCCATCTCCTTCCCCAGGGGATCTTCCCGACCCAGGGATCGAACCCAGGTCTCCCGCATTGTAGACAGACGCCTTACCCTCTGAGCCACTAGGGAAGTCAACTTTAAGTCTTAAATAAAATTTGAAAAACACTGAGATTTTACCATTAGAAATTCAATCCTTTGAATCTTGAAGTCTCTTTGGTTTGTTTTTTTTTCAGCTTTTATTTTGTACTGGGGTATGGCGAACTAACAAAAATGTTGTGATAGTTTCAGGTGGACAGCAAAGGACTTGGCCATATATATACATGTTTCCATTCTCCCTCAATGCCCCCTCCCATCCAGGCTGGCACATAACATTGAGCAGAGCTCCATGTGCTATACAGTAGGTCTGTGTTTGTTATCCATTTTAAAAATAGCAGTGTGTACATGAAAGACTTTGTACTTTTTACGTCATCTATAAATTGCAAACTCCCTTAAAAGATTGGTATCATTTCTGTTTTAACCTCAAGGATTCTGACTAGACTGTGAAGACTAGGCCCAGACTGCCCACATGAGAGGTGCTCAAGAGAAGAAGAGGAGCCAAGAGTAGCAGAAAGATAGAGGTGAGTGAAAGACTCCCTTAGTCTCTGAATAAGCCTGTCATTTTACTTTCTGACTCTTCTGTCATTCCCCAAAGAAACCCAATTTCTTTTGATGTATAAAATGAAACTTATTCCAAGATTTGCATTGTCTTATTATTTAAGGCAAAGATGAGTTTTAGATGTTATTTCAAAATTAAAGAGGATGCTTATTATTCACTGTCTTTGTGCTGTTTGAGTAAATTTCTAAGAACCATTTATTGTCCTGGAACTTTATTTCTTATGAAATGCATGTCTTGAGCACATAAACTATGACAAGTGATAACTCAGAATAGGAATGTTCCATAGAGGGATTTGTGGCAGGCCTGTAAAACTGAGAGTCATCTCTCTTTTCCCTGCCATGCGAAATCAAGGGAAAAGGCTCTTGAAGATGACAGTGGACATGTGACACAGAGTAATTTCTTAGTCACTCCATGTAAAGACACATAATTATTTTCCCCAAAGCTTCCCCTTTTTGCTCCCTCATGATAAAGGTCTTTCCTAGTTATTATGCCATGTGGATTCTTGGGATAATAGATGGGGTAAAAGCTGTGCCCCTCTTCTCCCTGAACATGGTCTCAACTACATATCTCAAAACTTGGATTGCAAGCTGTGACAGTCTGTTCCGGTCTGATGTAGCATGTGTGTGTATGTGTGCTCAGTCATGTCCAAGTCTTTGCAACCCTATAGGTTGTAGCCCACTGGGCTCCTCTGTCCATTCGAATTGTCCATTGGAATACTGGAGTGGGCTGCCATTTCTTCCTCCACTAAAGTGGCACACCTTGATTTTTAGGCAACTTTGTGCAATAAAAGTTACAGGATTCTTGGGGGAAATGGAGTTGGCAACACAGCAAAAACCTTTATCAGTGATACAAAAACAGAAATTAGGAAATAAATAAAAATGGTATCCCAGCTTTACACATCTTACATGGTTAAGGAAAGCATAAATACAGCAATAAATATGGCCCTTTACCCTGAGAAAGACCTCAAGTTTGCCAGAGTACATGGATGGTGGAAGGGTTGCAGTTGTAAGTTATTGTGAAGTGGCAGAGGCTGGGTTATCTCATATAGAATGCAAAGTGCTGGATGGGGATGAATGTGACTCAGAGCACAGGAGTTGCTCTCAGGGAGCTGGTAGGTGTATGTGTACTTTCTGTGCCTCCTACATCTCCATTCAACAGAGCACAGCTTCCGCATTCACCAGTGTTTATGATGGACAAAACTGTGCATAAGCAAACACTCAGTTACATTGTGCTCAAAATGTGCTCTAATATTTCAACTGTGTTGGAGCAAATTTGCATACTCAAAACAAGAACTGACTGCATCTAGCATCTTTAGATTGTTATCTCTCATTGTCACCTTCCATTTCACTTATAGAGTAAGTTATTCTAAACACAAATCTCATCTTTCATTCAAGATCTTTCCAAAACAAACAAACAAAACAGACAATCTAGAATAATGTACAATTTTGGAAGTGTATAATGTATAATTTCTGAAGAATAATGTATAATTTCTGATATTAAAAAAAAGTAGAGTTTGGAAAGATAGCTAACAGTAGACAAACTGGAAGAATACAAACTAAAGACTAACCCAGACTTGGGGTACCCAGATACCTAGCCCTGTATCTCAGGAAAGGATTCTTGTTTCTTTTTTTTTTTTAATTTAAATTTATTTATTTTAATTGGAAGCTAATTACTTTACAATATTGTATTGGTTTTGCCATACATCAACATGAATCTGCCACGGGTGTACACGTGTTCCCCAATGGGGTCAAGACAGCAAGGAGCATGCAACAGGAAGTGTCACTTGCTGCACCGATTGCTAAATTGAAGAGTTTGGGGACATGCGGCAGATATCTGTCCTTTTTTAACTTGTTAGAATCCCATCCATGAATTTGCCTAAACCTTTCTTTGAAGCCTCTAGCTATCTTCAGGAACACTGTCATACAAGAGCTAGAAAAGAGCCAGGAACACAGTAACTGGGGCATTCACTCACCATGTTTTTAGTTGAGTAATAGCCATGTACAAAGCCACCTACGTAGAAAAGAAGGCCAAAACCCCATTCTCAAGAATCTGGCAATCTCGCTGCAGGCCTCTCTGAAGCTTCTTCAATTGCAATTCTTCAGCCATCTTCAATTGCAGAGCTTCCACACCCTGGGCTGACAGCCTCTTCCCTCATGTGTTTCTCAACCACTGGTATTTGGAGTCATACAAATATTTATCATGTAGGAATGACTTGGGCATCGCAGGACAATTAGTATCCCTGGCTAACACTTGCCAAATGCCACTAGTGCATTCCAATCACTGCAAACATCCAAAAGGCACCCTCTGGTGCTGGAGAAGGTGTGGAGAAAAGGGAAACCTTCTACAGTGTTGATGGGAAGGTAAACTTATGTGATACTGTGGACAATGGTACAGAGGTTCCTCAAAAAATTGAAAGTAGGGTTTCCATACTATCCAGCAATCCCACTCCTTGTCATGCAACCAGAAAAACTATAATTCAAAAAGATACTTGCAACCCAATATTCTTATCAGACACTGTTTAATATAGCCAAGATGTGAAAACAACCTAAATGTCCATCAACAGAGGGTGGGTAAAGAGTGATTTATATATATACAATGGAATATTACTCAGCCATGAAAAAGAATGAGACCATGTCATTTGCAGCAACATGGATGGACCTAGAGATTATCATACTGAACAAAGTAACTCAGGAAAAGACAAATGCCATATGATGTCGCTTATATGTGGAATCTAAAATATGACACAATTGAACTTATCTACAAAACAGAAACAGACTTGGAGTTGCCAAAGACATGAGGGTGTGAGAGAGGGAGGGATTAGGTGTTTGGGAGTAGCAAAGGACATGAGGATGTGAGGGAGGGATCGATTGGGTGTTTGAGAGCAGCAGGTGCAAGCTAGTATAAAAAGAATGAATAAACAGCAAAGTCTGATTGTATAGCACAAAAAGCTACATTCAATATCCTGTGATAAACCACAAAGGACAAGAATATGATAAAGAATATATATAATGTTTAACCGAATAAATTTGCTGTATAGTAGAAATTAATACAACATTGTATATCAACTATATGTCAATATTTTTTTTAATACCTCCCTCACATGTTCAAATACATCTGGTAGGTTGCAAAGTCCCCAGCTGGCCCCTCACTCAATTTCCTACTTCCTTCTCCCTGAAGACTTAGGCTAGCCCACTTCCTGAGACAAGTACTCCAGCTGTTTCCATTCATTCACCATGAAGAAAACACAGCTGCTCAGGTCCAGAAGGAAAAGACACTACAGCAAAGAGGAGAAAAACAGGAAACCTCAGGAAATGGGGTTCCTCGCCTATTTCTTCAGTCTTATCATCCACAAAACTTGAATATCTTTTAATCCTGGTGCACTGGGATGACCCAGAGAGATGGGATGGGGAGGGAGGTGGGAGGAGGATTCAGGATTGGGAACACGTGTACACCCGTGGTGGATTCATGTTGATGTATGGCAAAACCAATACAGTATTGTAAAGTAAAATAAAGTAAAATTTTAAAAAAGGAATAATTTATAAAATTCACTTTGGTAAGGAAATTGACTTATATACATGTTCTTGATCAGGTTTAGAGTTAGAATCCAGTTGTTCTGATATTTATTCCTCTGTTCGCTTTACTACTGCTCATTGCTGTTCCCTGCTGCTGCTGCTGCTGCTGCTGCTGCTGCTCATTGCTGTTCCCTAGGGATGGGGAAAGAGCCTGAAAACTCTTTTGCTGGCAGCTGGCTTCCCTGTTCGAGGTTCAGTGATAGTTCGAGTTTGTCATGGACACTGTTCATGAAATATTTCCAGCTCTTTACCTTCAGGGGCACGTGATGGTATTAGACTTCCAGCCCATCTCTGGTTCTTCAAGGCTGCATAATTAGTTCTACTGAATTACCTGTGAGCATTGAATGGCCGGTTCCAGAAACTCACTCTCTTTTTCCTATGACATAACAACTCCTAGTATTCAAAATGGTATGGGTTCAAATGGAAGAAAATTTTGGACAGAAACCACTGCTGACCTGAAGTGGACTAAGAATATAAGCAAGGAAAGTCTTTTGTTGTAGTAGATAATTCAGATTCGACAGCTGTCACTTCAGGTTGGTGTGTCCTATCCTGACATCAAGTTTCCCTCTTCCCCCCATCTGCCCATGATTAGTTCTCAGACATTTTGATTGAGTAAAAGAACTAAGATCGAACCATACATCACACACACTCCCCCCCAACACACACACTCACACAAACACTCTCACACACAGGGCTCAGGGCATCAATTCCTGGGCAACCAGTGCCTCCTCTTTTCTCACTAGCTTTGCAGCACTGGCCACATTACAGAGTAAAACTGTCTCTAAGACATTCAGTTATTTCTTTTTATTTCTATCTTTCCTGACTGCAAGCCCTGTGAAAATAGGTAACATGCCTCATTCAACTCTGTCAACCATAAAACCCAACCCTGAGAAAACAATACACAAATATTTGTTAAATAACTGGCCTTCGTAATCTAGTGCCAAAAAAAGGGGGAGAGAAAAATGATCCAGGAAACCTCATTTTTTCTCCAACAATGCTGAGAAGAATGAGAGAGGAGACACATGGGTGGAGGGGAATATTTATGAAAATATAATGCATGTGAAAAAGTTTGGAAAGTTAGAGGAAAGTATAAGCATATAATCAATTACCACCACAATATTGAATGAGTTTTTTCCTTTATCACCAGAAAAAACTTCTCATTAATTACATTATGCTCCATAAGTTATACTTTATCTGCTATCAAATAAAAGGCTTTTTATCTCTTTCTGGGTCTATGGGCAACAAAAATCCAGCTCCTAGTTAATATCTGATGAATACTGGGATGACTCCAGAGGGAACCCGCTCAATAATCCAATACCTCATTTCACTCTCATCCTACTCAGCGATCCCAGACTTCCACTGCTGACAAAGTGAAATATAATATTGATCTAGCACTGCATTGTTCAGTCTCCCTGAATCTTTGGGGTCATTGGCTGGCTGATAGATTAACACAAGTGTGATAATCACTTTGAAAGTAAACTGTCAAGTGTGTGTACCATGCGAGATGCTGTACAGAGAACTCAAGGAAATTGGTTTCTCCCCAGAGGGGGAGGTGTCATAGAATCACATTTAATAAAACTCAAATACTGGAGAAGCTCGAGTTTATCGCCAAAGCTTGCTATCGTACGCATCCTCTAGGACAAGGAGGTTCTTATCCCAGGCTCTCAGCTTTGGAGATCTTGTTTCCCTCAGTTTGGTGAAAATTCTCTGAACCATAACAGAGACATTAACCTGAGACTAAAATAATAATAAAAGGGGAACATTGTGCCAGGCACAATAGCACACAATTGTATATGCGTCACCTTGGAAAAGTGATATAGCAGTTATGAGGACAAACTTGAGAACTCTTGCCAGACTTCAAATCCCAGCTTTCAACTTATTAGTAGAACAAGGTATTTAACCTCTTTGTGCCTACTTCTTCATGGGGGATGTTAACTTATACATAGCTCTGTTGTGAAGATTAAATGAATTAATTTATGGAAAATGTTTAGACTGATGTCTGCCACGTATACTCTTTTCCAGTACTATTTTGTATTTCATTAAAGAGGTAGAGAAGGAGACAGACCTAAACAAAGATACCTATAGTGTGTGTGTGTCTCCCTCCCTTGTCCTCCCACCACTGTACATGCTCAGTCCTGTCTGGCTCTGTGACCCCATGGACTGTAGCCTGCAAGGCTCCTCTGTCCATGGAATTTTCCTGGCAAGAATACTGGAGTGGATTGTCATTTCCTTCTCCAAGGTATCTTTCTGAACCAGGGACTCCACCAGGGTCTCTTGCATCTCCAGCATTGGCAAGTGGATTCTTTACCACTAGTGCCACCTGGGGTGTGCGTGTGTGTGTGTGTGTGTGTGTGTGTGTGTGTGTGTGTGTTTATGTACCTTGGTTAAGAATCTGTCTGCAGTGCAGGAGACTTGGGTTTGATCCCACTAGCGCCACCTGGTGTATGTATGAGTATTTACATATGTTGGTAATGAATCTGCCTATAATGCAGGTGACCTGGGTTTGATCCCTGGGTGGTCAAGGAAGTTCCCTTGGAGAAGAAAATGGCAGCCCACTCCAGTATGCTTTGGAGAAGAAAATGGCAGCCCACTCCAGTGTTCTTGCCTGGAAAATCCCATGGACAGAGGAACCTGGGTCACAAGTCCATGGGGTCACAAGAGTCAGACACAACTAAAACAAGTGACTAAACCACAGTAGTTTAGTGACTAAACCACCAGTATGCTTACCTGGGACACCCCATGGACAGAGTAGCCTGGGAGGCTATGGTCCATGCGGTCGCAAGGAGTGGGACACAATTCCGGGACTAAACCAGCACCACAGGTGCACAGTGAGATTAGTATGACCAGCACACCCATTTCGCAGAACAGAACCCTAAAGTCAGTGAGATAACAGGACCAAGTTTACAGTGAAATCAGAATTAAATAAAACCCAGCATTTTTTATGCTAAAAAGGAAGATATTCATTTTTTCCACTCTGCACGACAACAGTATTTCCTATTCTCTCCCAGTTTTGCTGATGTCCAATATTATAACATTACACATCCTATTACACAGCAATAATAAGTGATATATAGAGAGGAATTATTTATGATATTTGTCATCAGTGATCTCATCTAAAGATATTTTCCTCTTTGGGTGCTTTTTAAAATTAATTTTCATTGGAGTATTGTTGCTTTACAATGCTGTGTTGGTTTCTGTTGTACAGCAAAGTGAATCAGCTATACGTATACATATATCCTCTCTTTTTTGGATTTCCTTCTATTTACGTCACCACAGAGCACTGAGCAGAGTTCATAAGAGTTAATAAATTCTCATTAGTTTTCTATTTCAGGTAATCCCAATCTCCCAAATCATCCCACCCTCCCCCTTTTCCCCCTTTGGTCTCCATATGTTTTTTCTCTACATCTGTGTCTCTATTTTTGATTTGTAAATAAAATCATCTCTACAATTTTTTCTAGATTCCACATGTATACATTAATATACCGGAGGAGGCAATGGCACCCCACTCCAGTACTCTTGCCTGGAAAATCCCATGGACGGAGGAGCCTGGTAGGCTGCAGTCCATGGGGGTAGCTAAGAGTCAGACATGACTGAGCGACTTCACTTTCACTTTTCACTTTCATGCATTGGAGAAGGAAATGGCAACCCACTCCAGTGTTCTTGCCTGGAGAATCCCAGGGACAGGGGAGCTTGGTGGGCTGCCGTCTGTTGGGTCACACAGAGTCGGACATGACTGAAGTGACTTAGCAGCAGCAGTGTTAATATACAATATTTGTTTTTCTGACTTACTTCGCTCTGTATGACAGTCTCCGGGTCTTTCCACATTTCTACAAATGATCCAAATTCATTCTAAAGAACATAGTTTTAAATAATAGGCATACTGTCAATAGATATTTATTATTCAACAAATATTTATTGGGTACCTACTCTGTGTCAGGCACTCTGCTAGGCATTAAGCCATGGGACTCTGTCCCTCCAGCCAAAACGGGGCAAAATGATGAAAGAAATTCATACCCAAAATGTGCTTTTTGTATTCCTTCAATGATGCTTTAGCCAATAAAGCTATATTCTTCTACCTTCCACCCTCGTTCTTTTTTTTAATTTATTTTTTAACTGAAAGAAAATTACTTTATAATGTTGTATTGGTTTCTGCCATATGACATGAATCAGCCATAATTATACATATATCCCCTCTCTCATAAACTTCCCTCCCCTCCCCCAATCCCACCCCTCTAGGTCATCACAGAGAATCAGACTGAGTTGCCTGTGTTATTTGGCAACTTCCCACCAACTATTTATTTCACACGTGACAGTGTATATATGTCAGTTCTACTTTCCCCATTCAGCCCACCTCTCCTTCCCTCGCTGTTTCCACAAGTCCATTCTCTACATCTGCATCTCCATTCCTTCCCTGCAAATCGTTTCATCAGTACCGTTTTTCCAGATTTCACATATATGCATTAATAGACGATATCTGTTTTTCTCTTTCTGACTTACTTCACTCTGTATAAGAGGCTCTAAGTTCATCTGCCTCACTACCACTGATTCAAATTTGTTCCTTTTTATGGCTGAATAATATTCCATTGTATATATGCACCACATCTTCTTTATTTATTCATCTGTCTATGGACATTTAGATTGCTTCCATATCCTGGCTATTATAAATAGTGTTTTAATGAGCATTGGAGTACACGTGTCTTTTAGAATTCTTGTTTTCTCAGGGTATATTCATGCCCAGGCACCCTCACTCTTATATCTCTCTTAAGTAGTTTCTCCCTGGGCAGCATTCTAAAGACCTTTTCATATCCTCAGACCTCTTGCCCTGTTCCCCTCCCTTTGCTAAGTGATAGCAAGCTATTTTGGTTAAATTAGATGACAATTAGTTCTCCTCATGAAGAAAATAGATTAGGAATCAGTTAGTGTCCCAAAGGCAAGTTCAATCTAAGATTTTATGGTGACAGTGGAATAGATTTCTAAACTGGATTATGATTTGGACTCTTCAAAATCTAAGAGAAGTCAATATGCTAAGATCATATTCTTGAAACTGACTCTAGTGCCAGGATTTCTTAAACTGTTGCCACCTTAGAAGGAGAAGCCATTGGATAGAATTGAATGTTAGGGGTTACATAGCTTCAGTGTCCCTTCATCAACCATGACAGATGGCCAGCCTACTCAGTATCTCTCATGGGGTCCATTTGAACTTGACAAAGTTAGATGCTTAGAGTTTCTATACGTTATTCTGGTAACAGAAGAGAATCTCTCTATGGTGGATTTGATCCCACTTCTAACTCTTAAATAGTAAAATAGAGAAGTACTATGATGAGTTGAAGGCTTCCCCAGTGGCTCAGCAGTGAAGAATCCACTTGCAATGCAGAAGACACAGGAGATGCAGGTTCAATCCCTGATTTGGGAAAATCCCCTGGAGGAAAGCATGGCAACCCATTCCAGTGTTCTTGCCTGGAGAATGCCATGGACAGAGGAGCCTGGCGAGCTTAAGTCTACAGGGTCACAAAGAGTCAGATTGACTGAAGTGACTGACCACACATGATGAGTTGAAGACAAAAATGAAGTTCACGCAGTTAAGTAAAGCCAGTTTTAGTTAAGTAACCTCCCCCTTTTCTTCCAAATCCTCTAATGGTCCAATCCTCATCCAGGTTAGATAACACTCTGAGTTTTCAAAATTGATCGCTTATTTCCTCTAAGCATGTTTGAATCTCTTTCTTCCTCCTCCCAGGCAAATTGTTAGAAAAAGCACAGGCTTACTGCCTTCCTTCCTCACCTCCCGTTTACTCTTAACTCTTTACTCACCCTCTTCAACTGGTGACAAGATCTGTCTCCCACCTCACTTCGAGACCGCTGAGTGCATTTGATATGTCACTTTATACTGCTGCTCTGCTATCCTATGTAAATTGTATTTGCATCCCCTCTTTGAGCTTTTTTCAAAACGTCAGCCTTTTCACTTACATTCCTAATGCTAAAGCTAGCCTTGTCAGTCCAGAGAGACTGTTTCTCAAGTTTCTATCATAGAGTCTGGCTACAAATAAAAGCAGGAAAATGAAATATTAGTTGGGAGTGGGCAGTAAGGTGAAGACATAGCTTTTTTCAAAAGAGAGGTAAGAGATTTAGCATCTTTGATACTGGAAATGATCCAACAGAAAATGAGAAAATTAATAATGTAGAGAGAGAGAGAGTTCTTGCAGGAGCAAATTTTTCACAAGAAGCAATCAGTTAAGGGGAGAAATGTAATCTTTCTTCAGAAAAATGAAAGATCTTAACCTGACAGCATCTGATATCTTTTAAGAATTTTTAATTTTCACCAAAAAAGTTATTTCGTTGTTGTCATAGTTTCTTTCAATGTGTCTGTACACAAAACCATTCAACCAGCTCATTCACCAAGTCTTCATAAAATGATTGCTTTCACGTTGAGAAGGGTAAAGGTCCCTCTAGAGCTCCACAGAGTTGGTTGGTTCACCCAAAATAGAGTGAAGCAAAGCCTCTGCAGTCTCAAGCTTACTGCAGTTGTCTGTGAATCCAGAGGTAAATTTTACCAGCATCCCTCCCACTCCTAGGAGAAATCAGATCAATGGTTCTTATCCTTTGCCTCTGTCATAACCACTAGTGTGTGCTTTCAAACATTCACATTCTTGTGCTCTTACCCCAGTCTTGATGAATCAGAATCCACAGGGAATAATGGACACAGAAGGACAAGATGTAGGTGCATGATTTTTTTTGCAAACTCCTCCAGTTATTATTATGTGCTCACATCCATGCTCAATTGCTAAGTCTTATCCAACTCTTTCAATCCCATGGACTGTAGCCCACCAGGCTTCTCTGCCCATGGGATTTCCCAGGCAAACAATATTGGAGCAGGGTGTCATTTCCTCCTCCAGGAGCTCTTCCCAACCCAGGGATCAAACCCATATCTCATGCATCTCCTGCATTGGCAGGTGGATTCTTTATCAGTGAGCCACCTGGGAAGCCGATTATTATGTGCACTGAAACTCAATCCTAAATAAGCACATATGATGGTCTTTATATTTATTTTTTTTTCCATTCTAGCTTTTCATAAGCCTGTGTGCCAGCTCTGTGTTCAGCCTCAAGTATACAATGTTAAAAACCATGGCCCCTGCCCCCAAGGAGTTCATAATATAAAGGGAGAAAAAATGGAAGCTAATCAAGGGCAACTCAACACCGTGAAGTCTTGTGACCAAGATGGTCCCGATATGCTAAGGTAGGATATCCAAACCCAGATCAGAGCATAAGATACTGACAAAGGCCAGGAATATTCTTCAGATGAGTTCTAAAGGATGAACAAGAGTCACCTAAGAAATGTCATGAAGAAATACAAATAGATATATTTCTAGTTTTTAAAGAAGAAGATTTTATTTGGGGGCACTCCCAGGCAGTCCACTGGTTAGGACTTCACACTGCCATCGTTGGAGGTGCAGGTTAGATCCCTGGTCAGGAAACTAAGATCCTGCAAGCTGTGTAACACAGCCCCCAAATTCTTTTGTTTGAAATTCTGCATTTAATTGAACAAATGCATATGTAAGTTCAAATCTTAAAATTGTTTGAAGCCACAAAGTCACTTTGATATCCCATCCGCAGCCCAGAAGTAATAGCTGAAGGCCTAATCTACTCTAACTGATGGGAGACATTAAAGGGACCATAAGACACACTCCTTGTACTCATACATAGGACGGATGGCTTTGGAGAGGAAGGGAAATTTCAGTTCCACCTTGAAAAAAAGAAAAGAACTTTTAGTTGGAGTAGAAAGAGCAAGATTGAGGTGGGGGAGTTCAGGAAAAGCAAAATTTACATCCCAAGTGGAAACATCCTCTTCTGTCTATGGACATATGAGGCAAACTAACACAGAAGTTTCTTTTGAAGCTTTTGAAAGCTCAGAGGTGGCAATAAAGACAAATTCCTCTTTAACCAACAGCACCCCCACCCCACAATCAACAACTCTTCCCAAGGGGCCCTGGCTGTCCTGGCAGCTGGAGCTGAGTTTCACAGGGTGACCTTGAATTACTGTTGAATCCAACTGACCTTGAATTATACATCTCCAAGTTCAACTTGATTTTTCAGCTTTGTGGGAAATCAGTGAAAACTGATTATCATAAACTGCATTACATAAGAGATAAGCTATTCTCACAGGTCAGAGTTAGCTAACTGTAGACACAAAACTTTGTTAATATAGTTGCAAACAATCTCTCTTTAAAAAAAGTTTTGTGTATAAATAAAAACCTGGCTTTAAAGAGTAATGGGAGGGAGGCCCCACTCTCTTCTGCATTGTTTAGACCACTTTTGAATTCCTATGTGCAATTTTGGAAAAGTGCCACAGCTTGGTCACTAATAAAAATACATGACAGACAGTTAAAGACACCCTCAGGAAATAGATGGCACATTCAGAAGAGGTGACTGAGGACAGTATAAAGGGAAGAATTTAGGAAAGCAACAAGGGAGGTGAATTACTCTCAGGAGACAGAGGGAGGGGTTACCAGACTCTATGAGTCCTGTAGCTCAAGGAACCTGGCCCCTGCAAAGTGGTGCCACTCCATGGCAGAGAAGGACCCAGGGGAATAAATGCCATGACTACTAGCTCCCTGCCCAGAGCTCCTGCCAGCACCTTCCATTGGTCAAGCCAGAAACCAAAGAGAAAGCAAAGCCCACTAACATGAGCCATGTATGTCAGTTCCCAGGGAGCAAAGCAGATTGCAAAAGACAGAGGGTGAAATTTTTCAATTATTTTCCATATAATCCACTATAATACCCAATATCTTATAGGTTATTATATTAAGTATTATTCCCTGTGATATATAGTAAATCTTGCTGCTTAACTGTTTTATGTACAGTAGTTTGTATCTATTCATCCCATATTCCTAATTTAGCCCTCCTCCTCCTTTTCCCCTTTGGTAGCCAGCTACAAGTTTGTTTTCTATTTCTGTGAATCTATTGCTATTTGGTAAATAGATTCATTTGTCTTGTTTTTTAGATTTTGCATGTATATCATATAATATTTGTATTTCTCTGACTTACTTCACTTAATATGATCATCTCTAGGTCTATGTTGCTGCAAAAGACAAATTTTTTTAATTGCTGAGTAACGTTTCATTGTGCATGTGTGTGTATATATTCACATATAAAACATTTTGAGCCAATCATCTGATGATGGGCACTTAGGTTGTTCCCATGTCTTAGCTATTGTAAACAGTGCTGCTATGAACATTGGGGTGTATGTATTGCTTTGAATTAGGGTTTTCTCAAGATATATGACCAGGAATGGGATTGAAGGATCATATGGTAGCTCTGTTTTCAATTTTTCCAGGTACCTCCATACTGTGCTCCATTATGTCTGTACCAGTTTACATTCCCACCAAGAGTATAGGAGGGTCTCCTATTTTCCACAAGGCAGAGGGTGGATTTGAGGAGCCAAGAGAGAATAGACAAAGGATCAAAATTTGACTGTTGGCTAGCCATGAAAGCTGCCTTTCAGTATTTGAAATTTACATATTGCATCCCAAATTTATTCACATGTAAACCTCTAAATTGTCCCTCTTTGACCAATTACTATGCTCTCACCCAGAATTCCAACAGCTTGGCAGCTTGTGAGCTGATCACATACCCTGAAGCCCCTCTCCTTCTCTTGGCTTTTAAAAATGCTTTGCTGAAATCCTGCAGGCAGCTCCAGGTACTCTGAACACAGGCTACTGGTTCTCCTTGCTCAGCCCTGCATTAAATCTTTCTCTGCTCCAAACTCCAACATTTTGGTTTGTTTGGCCTGACTATGTATCAGGCACACTAACTTGCAGTCAGGATATATAATGGGGATGCATTCAAGGGACATACCAGGTTTGCTTAACCATTATTTCTTTGCTGGGAAGATTATCAGTCAGAACAGAGGGTAAGAGACCTTTATAGAACCAGGACCCATCTCCATGCGCCAGAATTTATTATTAGACTGCATCCCTGTAGATCATTTGTGATTCTTGGCAGGCGAGTGTTATATTGAAATCTCTCCACTTACAGTGACTAAAGGAAAAAAATTTGTAAGATTTAATAAGCATACCAGCTTCTTTAATGGTTTTTCACATGTGCTCAGATACTGCCATCACAGCATAAAATTCAAGATTCTTTTGAATATATTTCATGCTTCTTTTTAATGACCTCATTAGACAAATCAGATTTTTGGCAAAGAAAGGCTAAAAAAATTAATCTTACAGTGATCTGTGGTGTCCAGGGATCAGATAATACAGAATATATACTTTTAAAATTGTCAGTCTATTACAATAATGAAAGAAAAGGCACAAAAAGAATAAGAGCAAGATATTTACCTTACCCTTGAGGGGTTTTATAATCTAGGTGTAGAGATAATATGAACCCAGAATATAGCAGTGAATGATATGTAATTGCTCATAACCAAGAAGTACAATGATGCGGGGGGTGGGAGGGCTGATGGCTTACAGTTAGAAGAGTAACATTGAATCCAGTTTTGTGTCTTACTTGCTGTGCATCTTCAGTTACCTAATCTCTCTGAGCTACTGAGTCCTGTTCTAGAATAATACTTTCCTTCAGTAAGTTCAGTTCAGTTCAGTTGCTTAGTCATGTCCGACTCTTTGCAACCCCATGAATCGCAGCACGCCAGGCCTCCCTGTCCATCACCAACTCCCAGAGTTCACTCAGACTCACGTCCATCGAGTCAGTGATGCCATCCAGCCATCTCATCCTCTGTTGTCCCCTTCTCCTCCTGCCCCCAATCCCTCCCAGCATCAGGGTCTTTTCCAATGAGTCAACTCTTCGCATGAGGTGGCCAAAGTACTAGAATTTCAGCTTCAGCATCAGTTCGTCCAATGAACACCCAGGACTGATCTCCTTTAGGATGGACTGGTTGGATCTCCTTGCAATCCAAGGGACTCTCAAGAGTCTTCTCCATCACCACAGTTCAAAAGCATCAATTCTTCGGTGCTCAGCTTTCTTCACAGTCCTACTCTCACATCCATACATGACCACTGGAAAAACCATAGCCTTGACTAGATGGACCTTTGTTGGCAAAGTAATGTCTCTGCTTTTGAATATGTTGTCTAGGTTGGTCATAACTTTCCTTCCAAGGAGTAAGCATCTTTTATTTTTTTTTTAATTTTTATTTTTACTTTATTTTGCTTTACAATACTGTATTGGTTTTGCCATACATTGACATAAATCAGCCATGGGTGTACATGAGTTCCCAGTCCTGAACCCCCCTCCCACCTCCCACCCCATATCATCTCTCTGGATGGCTGCAATCACCATCTGTAGTGATTCTGAAGCCCAGAAAAATAAAGTCTGACACTGTTTCCACTGTTTCCCCATCTATTTGCCATGAAGTGATGGGACCAGATGCCATGATCTTCGTTTTCTGAATGTTGAGCTTTAAGCCAACTTTTTCACTCTCCTCTTTCACTTTCATCAAGAGGCTTTTTAGTTCCTCTTCACTTTCTGCCATAAGGGTGGTGTCATACAGAGTCATTTTGAGAATCTAAAAGAGAAATGATGAGTGTAGGGGAAAAAAAAAACTTGATAAGCTATAAACCACCATACATACAAATCCATTCACTTCACAGACTTTATTGGAAACTCACTGCGTGCCAAATATCATTCTCAGCATTACAGAGATACGAAGATTTAAAAGCTATAGTGCTTTGCCTCAGAGAAGTCGATGAAGCCAAGTGTGTCCAAGAGACTCCCTTTGGAGGAAGGACTGGGAACTGTGAGAACAGAGGTAATAAGAGGAGTCAAGGAAGGAGGGTGAGACCTGAAACACATAGGTCTTAGGATATGTATAGTATAGAGAGTTTATCAATGAAAAAAATGTTGCCTGCCATATTAATCAACAAAGGATGTTGTAGCCATCAAGCCATCACATTACAGCCACCCCGATGTGAGCCTTGAGGAAACTCAGGATGGAAACAGAATGCCGCCATCGAGCCATCAGCCCCTGCAGCCACCCCACGATGGAGCATCCTGAGGAGACCAGGATGAGAAAGCACAGGATGCTGGCCCCAGACAGCTATGGTGCACATCAAAGGACTGACTTCAGTGAGCCCAGCCTCTTGCATCTTCCCATAGCTAAAGAAGCACTAAATTCCTTAAATTGAGATATCTGATTTTCTTGAATCAATAATAGTCTTTAGTGTTCCAACTACCTGGTCTTTGTTGCAAAAACTCCTCTGCCTCCTGCCTCTCCCATTACCTCTTTGGACTACTCCCTCCGAGCTATCTGAAGAGCTGCATTCTGGGCTTAAGTTCTCAGTTTTGTCCACCAAATAAAACATAACTCTCATCTGTTAAGTTGTACTTTTTTTTTTTTTTCCCAGTAGACAGAATTGGGAAGAAATAAGAGGTTTTTAAGGCAAAGAGACTGTTTATACTAGAGATGGGCAAGAAGTCTGGCTTTTTTTTTTTTTTTTTTTTTGAGTGCAGATCCTGCCTGGAAGAAAGAAAATAAACTGTGTGTCTACTTTGAGACCAGGATTACTGAACTCAACCAGTGCAAAGTAAAATAATTCAATTATTCAATTAAATTAATGGTAGCTCTTTAAGGTAAAAGCATATGAAGCAAAAGAATCCGCTGACCATGCTCAGATTTGGAGTGGCTTGCTTAGGCAAATGGAGTTCATCTCAGAAATGTGAGTGGATATTAAGAAGTTAGTCAAAAAGGGAGTTTTAGAGGACATCTGTGGCTCAGTCCCCCTAAGCTGGCAAACAGACTTCATCTCAGCTACCACTTCCCATCCACTGGTAGCATATGCCTAGAGCACCCCCTCCAGAAGAATGCTAAGGCTTTGTCTGAGCTCAGTGGGAGAGCCATGTTATGATAAAATATTGATGGTTGCTCTGGGCACTGGATGGCAGAGGTGGAAGGCACTCAAGCCTTCTCTTTGCCAGGCCTGTTTATACTTGCCCCAAACCCCTCCTGAGACGAGCACAAAGAAGTGAGTTTCAGAATAATGGCTCAGAATGCTTTCACAGTCAGTTTCACTAGATTAGATTCAATAAGCCTGGAAAGCCTTCATATCACCTACAATATTCACAAAAATGAAAAGAGTTTCAACTGAGCTTTCAGCAAAGCAAACCACTGCTTTCATTAGAACCTCCTCGTAAAAGCAGAGAATAAGTAGTATAAATAGAGATTTTGCTTTTACATAGATAGCTCATCTGAAGACATGGATGAAGGGCTGTTCCTGACCTTGGAAAGTTCACAGCCTACTGGGAGAAAGCAATATGAAAACAAAAAATAACATAATAAACTATGTGTTATATAACAACATTTTTCAAAGGGTTCCATGCCCTTACTTTGCTTAGGTTAATCTGAAGGGAAATGGCAACCCACCCCAGTACTCTTGCCTGGAAAATCCCATGGACAGAGGAGCCTGGTAGGCCACAGTCCATGGGGTCGCAAAGAATCGGACACAACTGAGCGACTTCACTTTCACTTCACTTTCTTTCGGTACAGAAAGGAAATACTAAACCCATTTTTTTTAATCTCCTGACAGTCTACATGCAAATGTAATATGTTTTCTAATGGGTTCTGGAGAAGACGACTTTATTCATTTAAAAGATAGTCACAACCTGAAAATAGAGCGTTTTATTTGGTGAAAATGTTCAGGACACTTGAGCCCGGGAGACAGTGTCTCAGTGACTCTGAGAAAGCTGCTCCAAGGAGGCAAGAGGGGAAGTCAGGCTATGGACAAGTTTGCCACCAAGCCAGCCGGCAGTCTGAACATCAAAGATCAGGTATCAAGTTAAAGAAGTTAGTATTCTGTGTACTGGAAGATGCAAGCCTCAGCGAATTCATTCCTTTCATATGCACTTCAGCTATCTGGGGCCAACTTGTTCACCTTGCTTCTTGCATTCTCCCAGCTCGGCAGTCACCATGGGGGAGTGGCAGCATCTGCTGGATCACAGTATTGGGAGTTCTCATTCACATCTGGAGTCTAGAAATCGCTGATGGCTGTGACATTTCTTATTTATTAATATGGCAGGAGATATGTTCATTTCACAGGGTTAATAGCAAGAGTCCCTCCCATTTTCTGTTGGTCCCACTTATATCCTCTTGCCAGGGAGAAGCCCTTTCTTACTCTCTTGCCAGACCACCCCCAAATTCCTAGATAACGTCAACTCTAGAGGTGTTGCAAAAAAAGAGTAACTAAACAACAGATAACACACTGCCCATGTGTGAACTTCTCAGATGTAAATTTACCATGACAGCAGGTTATGGATATAGAAGAAATGAGTTTAAAAGAGCAATATTTCCAAAAAGGCACATTTTCCCTCTTCAGAATCATGAAGGCAAAATTCCTAGGGACCCAGAATGCCTCTATTGTGGATAAGTGGGCTTTCTGATTCAAGATGATCAGTGCTGATCCACGGAGCAAGGGCTATGGAGGAGGACAGGAAAAGGTCAGAGGATGAAGGACAGGGGGAGAAACAGATCAGTTACTGACCTGGTTGCTCCAGCAACTGCTGATCCAACCCCTCCTCAGTGGCCTTAGGCCAGGTGGGCTATGACTGGGTAGGGAGCAGCCAGGGTCCAGCTTCAGCTGCCACCTGGTGTTCTCAAGTGAAAACAACACCTTGCAGCTTCTTGGTGCCTGTCTCAAGCAGAGGACAAAGGACCCTAAGAGTACTTGCATAATCCTCAGAAAATCCCCCTAAGTTCAGTCAGCAATCACCTGAGCAAGGGCTGGAAAGGTTTCCTGCCCTTCAGAAAGAAAATAAAACGCAAGATCTCCCAGAAAAATACACTGCCCAACTGATTAAACAGTGAAAAAACAAATGCCACTAGACACTGCTGCTAGCTACTAGATACCTACTATGTGCCAAGCATTTTGCTAGAAGTTTTCCACTTGTTATGTTTCATGTTTGCATGTGTGATTAACCCCATTTTGTCCATAAAGAAACAGAAGGTGAGTGAAGTTAAGTCACATCCACCGCTAGCATGGTCAATAATGATTGACTTGGAATCTGAATCCAAAGGCAAATGATACCATATGCTCTTTTATTTTCTTGTGTTGAATCAAGTTGCCTTTTTTTTTTTTTTTTTCATTTCAGGCTGAAGGACTTCCTTTAGTATTTTTTTTTCTGGCAAGTCTCCCACTGATAAACTCTCAAAATTGTTGTTGTTGGTATCAAAATTTCTTAGTTTTTTATTCATTTTTTTAAAAATTTAAATTGAAGTGTGAAAGTGTACTCACTCAGTCATATTCGACTCTTTGAGACCCCGTCGACTGTAGCCCACCAGGGTCCTCTGTCCATGGAATTCTTTAGGCAAGAATACTGGAGTGGATTGCCATTTCCTTCTCCAAGGAATCTTCCCGACCCAGGGATCCATCCTGGGTCTCCTGTATTGCAGGCAGATTCTTTACCGTCTGTGTCACAAGGGAAGCCCTAATTGAAGTATAGTAGTTGATTTACAATGTTGTGCCAATCTCTGCTGTACAGCAAACTGACCCAGTTATACACATATAGACATTCTTTTTTTAATATTCTTTTCCACTGTGGTTTTGATCAATTGTTTTGCTGTTTATAAAACTCTTAGTTAATAGCTTTAATTCTTCTCCAACATAGATCATATTCTAGATCATTTGGTCATGGTGCATAATCTCACATGCTAGTATTTTGTTGAGGGCTTTTATGTCTAGATATATAAGATCTATTGGTCTGCAGTTTCTAGCATTTTTGTCTGGTTTTGATATTAGGGTAATACTAGCCTCATAAAATAAGTTAGAAGTGTTGCTTCCTCTGCTTTTCTTTTGGAAGAGTTTATGAAGACAGGATTAATTCCTTAAATGTTTGCTGACACTCACCAGTGAAATCACAAAGTCACAGGTTCTTCTTTGTGGAGAGTTTCTTTTTGTTACTATTTCAACCTACTTTTAATAGCTTCAGACTCTCTATTTCTTCCTGGCTAGTTTAGGTATGTCTTTCTTTCTATGAATTTGTCCAGTTCATCTAAGTTACCTAATTTTTGGCATACCATATTTTGGCTCATATTTTTCCCTTGTCATTCTTCATAACTCTGTAAGTTTGGTAGTAATGTTCTCTTTTATTTTTTACTTTGGTTGTTTGACTACTCTCATCTTTCTCTTGGTCAGTTTAACTAAAGACTCATGTATTTCTTTTTTCTTTTTAAAAGTCAGCTTTTGGTTTAATTAATCTTCTCTACTGTTTTTTATTCTATATTTCATTTATTTCTACTGTGATTTTATTATTTTCTTTCTCCTGCTTACTTGAATTTTATTACCACTTCTTTTTATAATTTCTGGAAATTGAAGCTTAGGTAACTAATTTGAGATCTTTCTTCTTTTCTGACACAACTATGTACCACTACAAGCACCGCTTTAGCCGCGTATTATAAGTTTAAGTGTGTTGTGTCTTCATTTTCATTCATCTCAAAGTGTTTTTTAATTCACCTTGCCAGTTCTTCTTCAACCCTTTGGTATTTTAGCAATATTTTGTTTTTCCACATATTTGTGGATTTCTCAAATTTTTTGTTACCGATGTCCAATTTCATCCATTGCAATCAGAGGACATACTTTGTAGCATCGGCATCCTGGAGAATGCTTCATGTGTACTTGAGAAGAAAGTAAATTATAGTATCGTTGGGTAGAGTGCTCTAGAGATGTCTGTTAAATCTACATTGCATATAGTATCGTGAAACTTTTTATTTCATTGTTGATCTGCTTTGTCTTTGTTAGTTAGTTGCTAAGTCACGTCTCACTCTTTGCAACCCCATGGATCTCCCAATCTTCTGCTTACTTTTTCTTTAAATATTTATCCATTTATGGCTGCTCTGGGTCTTTGTTGCTGCGTGCAGGCTTTCTTTAACTGTGATGAGCAGGGGCTATGCTTCATTGCAGTGTGCCAGCTTCCCACTGCAGTGGCTCCTCTCATCTTGGAGTACAGGCTCTAGGCAAGTAGGCTTCAGGGCCTGCGGCACATGGACTCAGTACTTTTGGCACACAGACTTCGTTGCCCTGAGGCATGAGGGATCTTCCCCGACCAGGGATCAAACCCATACCCCTGCGCTGGCAGGCGGACTCTTAACTACTGAACAACCAGGGAAGCCCATCTTCTGCTTGCTTTTTAAAAATTCGTTATTGAAGTAGGGTGTTGAAGTCTCTATTATTCTGTTTTTTCACTCAATAAAATCAGTTTTTATTTTACATATTTTGATGGTCTGTTCTCAGGTGCATATATGTTTCTGGTCACTATAGATGGATTGAAACTTTTATCACTGCAAAATGCCCCTTTTTAGCATGTTTAAAGTCTGTGCCTGTGTGCTTAGTCACTTAGTCATGTCCAGCGCTTTGCAGTAGCCCATGGACTGTAGCCCGCCAGGTCCTCTGTCCATGGGAATCTCCAGGCAATAACATTGGAATGGGTAGACATTCCCTTCTCCAGGGTATTTTTCCAACACAGGGATCAAACCCGGGTCTCCTGGTTGGAGGAGGGAGACCATTGCAGGCAGATTCTTTACCATCTGAGCCACCAGGGAAGCCCTTTTAAAGTCTATTTTGTCTTACATTAGTAGAGCCACTCCAGCTTTTTTATGGTTACTGCTTGGATAATATATCTTTTCCCTTTTGTTTTCTTTCAGTCTTTGAATCTAAAGTATTTCTTCTATTGATGGGATACAGATGGATCATACTTATTTATCCAAGCAGACAATGTCTTCATTATGATCATATTGCTTATTTCATTAACATTTAATATTGTTATTGATAGTTTGATTTATATCTGATATTTTGCTTTTGTTTTCTAGACATCTCTGGTCATTTTTGTTCTTCTGTTTATCATTTTCTGTGTTCTTTCTCATTAGGTGAAAATCTTCTAGTGGAACATTTTAATTTCTTGAATGATTTCTTTCAAGTAATTTTCTTAGTGTTTGCTCCAGGGCATTTTACATATGTTTTAACTTAATAACTCTACTTCAGATTTATACTAACTTAATTCAAATGAGACATAGAAATTTTCTCCTAATGCTTCTATTCCCTCTTAATTCTTTTTCTGCTGTTACGGGCTTCCCTGGTGCCTCAGACTATAAAGAATCCAGCTGTAATGCAGGAGACCTGGGTTTGATCCCTCAGTTAAGAAGATCCCCTGGAGAAGGGAACAGCTACCCACTCCAGTATTCTGGCCTGGAGAATTCTATGGACTGTATAATCCCTGGGGTCTCAAAGAGTCGGATATGGCAGCAAATATGGAAACCTCAGCAGTGGCCACAGGACTGGAAAAGATCAGTTTTCATTCCAATCCCAAAGAAGGGCAATGCCAAAGAATGTTCAAACTACCACACAATTGCACTCATTTCACATGCTGGCAAAATAATGCTCAAGATTCTTCAAGCCAGGTTTCAATAGTACGTGGACGAGAACTTCCAGATGTTCAAGCTGGATTTAGAAAAGGCAGAGGAACCAGAGATTAACTTGCCAACATCTGTTGGATCATAGAATAATCAGAATTCCAGAAAAACATCTACTTCTGCTTCACTGACTACGCTAAAGTCTTTGTGTGGATCATAACAAACTGTGGAAAATTCTTAAAGAGATGGGAATACCAGAACACCTGATCTGCCTCCTGAGAAACCTGTATGCAGGTCAATAAGCAACAGTTAGAACTGGACATGGAACGATGGACTGGTTCAGAATTGGGAAAGGAGTACGTCAAGGCTGTATATTGTCACCTTGCCTATTTAACTTCTATGCAGAGTACATCATGTGAAATGCCAGGCTGGATGAAGCACAAGCCGGGAAAAAAAACAATAACCACAGATATCCAGAAGACACCACCTTTATGGTAGAAAGCAAAGAGGAATTAAAGAGCCTCTTAATGAAAGTGAAAAAGGAGAATGAAAAAGCTGGCTTAAAACTCAGCATTCAAAAAACTAAGATCATGATATCCAGTCCCATGATTTCATGGCAAATAGATAGAAAATGGACACTGAGAGACTTTATTTTGGGGGGCTCCAAAATCACTGCAGATGGTGGTCGCAGCCATGAAGTTAAAAGACACTTACTCCTCGGAAGAAAAGTTATGGCCAACCTAGACAGCATATTAAAAAGCAGAGACATTACTCTGCCAACAGAGTCCGTCTAGTCAAAGCTATGGTTTTTCCAGTAGTCATGTATGGATGTGAGAGCTGGACTATAAAGAAAGCTGAGTACGGAAGAATTGATGCTTTTGAACTGTGGTGTTGGAGAAGACTCTTCGACTGCAAGGAGATCAAATCAGTCAATCGTAAAAGAAATCAACCCGAATATTCATTGGAAGGACTGATATTGAAGCTGAAACTCCAATACTTTGGCCACCTGATGTGAAGAGCCAAGTCATTAGAAAAGACCCTGATGTTGGGAAAGACTGAAGGCAGGAGGAGAAGGGGACAACAGAGGATGAGATTTTTGGATGGCATCATTGACTCAATGGACATGAGTTTGAGCAAGCTCTGGGAGATGGTGAAGGACATGAAAGCCTGGTGTGCTGCAGTCCATGGGGTCACAAAGAGTTGGACACAGCTGAGCTACTGAACAGCAAAATATATATAAATGCATGTGTGTGCGTGTGTGTGTGTGTGTGTGCGTATAGGCTTACCTGATATCTCAGATGGTAAAGAATCTGCCTGCAGTGTGGGAGAACAGGGTTCAATTCCTGGGTTGGGAAGATCCCCTGAAGAAAAGAATGACAACCCACTCCAGTATTCTTACCTGGAGAATCCCAGAGACCGAGGAGCCTGACGGGCTATAGTCACGGGGTCACAAAGAGTTGGATACGACTGCCGGCTAACATCTATAGATGTTACAAATCCATCAATATGTTGTCGTAATTTTGATTTCTGTGTCTATTAGAGAAATTAAGAAAAGAAAGAGGAGCAATTTTATAGTGACAGAGTTTGATGTATTTACCTTTTTATTTACTGTTTCTCATTCTTCTCATTTGTTCTGGTGGGTTTGCATTACCATCCGGTGTCATTTCCTTAGTCCCAAGGTAGGGCCTCTATGCTGTGATTGGGAACTAGATGGAGGAAGGGAGCCTCTGACCTCATTGCTACACTCACCAGGAATTGAACCTGTTTATCTTGGAGTTGAAGGGGATGAGAAATGGTCATTGCCTGCCCTTTTCAGTGAGACAGGTAAGCTTTTATTAGAGCTGCCCCATCTTCTTGAGTACCCCCACGCAATATAGACCTTTAGTCAAGTTGAGCTGGGGTAAAGATAATGAGTGAGAGGTCCATGGTTCAAAAGCCCCAGATTCTCACCATTGTTACAAGAATTTAGTAGATTTTCTTGAATATGCAATGTCTTCCTTTGTTGAACATCTGAAAGATTATTGCCAAAGACTTTTGATGTTTTTGTTTAATAGTTTTCAGTGTGTGCTTAGTCGCTCAGTCTTATCCAACACTTTGTGACCCCATGGACTGTAGCCTGCCAGGCTCCAGTAGTTTTCAGTAGCTCTGCTTATTGTGCTGAATTTCTTGTGCTATATTCTTAAAAGTGAACCCTGTCCTCCTATATTCTTAATGTCTTTTTTTTTTAATCAGATTTGTTTTTGTTGTTTAATCACTAAGTTGCATCCAACTCATTTGTGAACCTATGGACTGTAGCCAGCCAGGATTACTGTCTGTGGGATTTTCCAGGCAAGAATACTGTAGTGGGTTGCCATTTCCTTCTCCAGGGCATCTTCATGACCCAGGGATCAAACCCATGTCTCCTGCATTGGCAGGAGGGTCCTATATCACTGAGCCACCAGGAAAGCCCTTTTTATCAGATATATCCCTTTTTTCATCTTAGACATATTTATCATTCATTTATTGTTCTCTGGCTTGATCATATTGACAAAGTTTTGAAAATTTTGTTCATTATTTCTAAGAAAAATGCTTTAGTTTTGTTAAATATCTTTTGGATTTCCCTGGTAGCTTAGCATTAAAGAATCCTACTGCCAATTCAAGAAATGCAGGTTCAGTCCCTGGGTTGGAAAGATCCCCTGGATAAAGAAAATGGCAACCTACTCCAGTATTCTTGCCTGGAAAATCCCATGGACAGAGGAACCAAGTGGGCTATACTCTTTGGGCTCGTAAAAGACTTGAATACAACTTAGTGACTAAACAACCACAAGATGTATCTTTTACCTTTTATTTTCTATTTTGTTCATTTCTACATTCATCTATACTGATTCTTCCAGCATATGTCTATACCAATATTTTTCCTATACATTCATTTGATCCATTTTAATATCTTGTTTTAGCTTCTGGAGTTTAAATCTTAGCTCACTGATTTTCAGTCTTTCCTGTGTTCAATTAATTCAATAAATGAATTATTTAAAAATTATCCATTTATATATATATATATCTTATTCTTTTTTTTGCATTAAGCAATTCATAAATCCCATCTTAATTTGTCTTTAAATTGTGTGATGTTCAAAGGTTTTGTCTTGTTTTAGGTGAATTGATAGGGCTGTCTTTTACTTCAAAAGTCAATGCATTTTAACTTTTTAAAGACTTTTTTTTGACATGGACCATACGTAAAATCTTTATTAAATTTATTACAACATTGCTTCAGCTTTGTGTTCTGCTTTCTTGGCCGATAGGTATGTGGGATCTTAGCTCCGCAGCCAGGGCCTGAACCCACACCACCTGCATTAGAAGGCAAAGTCTTAACTGCTGGGCTGCCAGGGAAATCCCAATTCATTTAAAATAATGATTCTAAACAAATTTCTGCTTTGGGGAATTTTTTATGATTTTATTCGCAAGCATCTACATGGCTACATTTTATAAAATTAAGGTGCAGACTGTGGAGAAGTGAATTTCAATAGAATTGACTTCTGCTGAGGAGGAGTCACTTCATGAATTTCTTACAATGTACTGTGAATATAAACATTTTCCATTTTCAGAGCTTTTGCCATTCTCAGATATATATCAAAACTGACACTGTTTGCAACCTCTTTGTTACTCTTCCCCATCTTTTATACCTTTTTCTAGCATCTAATATAGGATTGATTTTTTAAAAATCAGTGTTGTTTCCTTTTCTTAAATAGATCCATTATTCCTGTTTACAATGAGACTTTAAAAGACAGACAAAATCCTTGATTGCCTCTCACAGAGATTATAAGAATGAAATTACAAAATTTCATTAAGCAAAATGGCTGCTGCTGCTGCTGCTAAGTCTCTTCAGTCGTGTCCAACTCTGTGCGACCCCATAGACGGCAGCCCACCAGACTCCCCAGTCCCTGGGATTCTCCAGGCAAGAACACTGGAGTGGGTTGCCATTTCCTTCTCCAATGCATGAAAGTGAAAAGTGAAATTGAGTTGCTCAGTCGTGTCTGACTCTTAGCGACCCCATGGACTGCAGCCTACCAGGCTCCTCTGTCCATGGGATTTTCCAGGCAAGAGTACTGGAGTGGGGTGCCATCACCTTCTCCAAAGCAAAATGGCTAGGCATACCCTAATCCAAAGACTTCAGACATGGGATCTGTGATGAAGAATAAGTAGAAAATTCACCCATGCATCATCCCACATGCCTCAGAGCAAGCTCACATCCTTTTCTACAAGCAAGAGGCCAGAGAATGGAAGAGTTTATTAAGTACTTAAGCAATACCTCCTGGTCATGTTGAAGTGATTGGGCAAATAGTTTTTTCTTCAGACACCAGTAACCTGGAAGTCTTGAAAGTCAATTTCTTTGCCTAATCTACTACTTTACTTAAAAAGGATTGCTGTTTAAAGATCAGCACAAGACATAGCTATACTCAAAGTAAAAAAAAAGGATAGATAAATATCTTTACATTTAAATCAAATTCATAAAGGTAGTCAGATGGCAATTTACTTTGACATCCAGAAAAGTATTAGAAATTCCTGAATAAAGCTTTGTTAGAGAAAATGTTAATGCAAACAGCAAGGGTTGGGGTCTTCCCCCAGGGATGCCCTTATTAGGGTGCATGAGAGGAGAGCAGAGTTCTCAAGAACCAAGAGAACTGCTTGTAGTTGTCCCCATGTCAGCTATCCAGCTCAGACTGTATCTACAAGGACTCCATTCGAATGATCTGCTCACCAGCCTGGATAGCATCACCAACTCAGTGGATATGAATCTCAGCAAACTGCAGGAGATAATGAAGGACAGGGGAGCCTGACATGATGCAGTCTATGGGGTCTCAAAGAGTTGGGCCTGACTTAGTGACTGAACAATACCAAAGGCAACCATACTCATACTGCCTACTGTAGCTTACTGATAAATGTGCCAAAGCACACTGGGGCATTTCCTAGGAGAGAGTAAGCATCCAGCCATTGCAGAGGTTGCTTGGGACAAACACAGGGCCTCCTCTTCTGCTGGCTTCTTGCAGCTGAATTCCTCACTCACTGTCCCATAGCAACTACTAACTCAATACACTCACCTCCAGAAGACTTGCCCCTAGAATATACAGCACCACTGGCTCCAAAGCTGAACAGCTCCATTTGTGAGGTATAAACCATCTACAAAGGAGGGCACTGAATTGTATTGATTGAGCAATAGGAACAACAAGCCGCTTAGCATGCAGATAAGGTCCACCAGCTTTTGCATCTACAGCAAGCACTTCTCTCTTTAACTGTCTCTGTCAGTGCCTAGCAGATATTTACTAGTGCTCATGCTCAGTAGCTCAATTATATCTGACCCTTTGCAACCCCATGGACTATAGTCCACCAAGCTCCTCTGCCCATGAAATTCTCCAGGCAAGAACACCAGAGTGGGTTGCCATTTCATTCTCCAGGGGATCTTCCAGACCCAGGGACTGAACCCATATCTCCTGCATTGGCAGGAGTTCTTTACCACTGAGCCACCAGGGAAACCCAGTTCTCACTCTAGTCATCCCTTAGCACCCCTGTCAGTGCCATAATTCTGGATTGGTAGGACCATGGGGCATAACCAAGATGGTCATTCTGAAGGTGAATTCATCCTATTGGGAGGAACAAGATGGTGAAAAGGCATCAAAGTGGTGAAGGGCAGATTGTTAGGGAAAGAAAGGAGTAAACTGATCAACTGGATAATGTTGGTTGCATCCAATGCTCATTATATGTACCATAATGAGTATTTGTATGCTCAAAAGTGGACAGTTATCTGTTAGGCAGGCAAAAAACAAGTCATAGAAAGGAAAAGCTTCTTAAAAGGCAGGAGAATTTGTTGCAAGCATTTTGGATGAATTCATGTACCATAAGGCAGTATTGCATTTTTAGCACCTTTCTCAAGAGGAAAAAGAAAAGTAACATTCTGTAGCTCTATATCAAGGGAGTTTAGGAAGGATTTAATTATAATAAATGAATTTACATGAGGACTCGTTTTTATCAAACAGGAATGCTTAAGATGAAAGAATAAGACGTTATACAACCAAAGAAAGCTAAGCCTCTTTAAAATAATCCTGTTAGAATGTGAATTTTAGAACCAGATAATTTATAAATGTCACCAGTCCCTGGACTGTCACCTGTATCTTCGACTCCATGTCAGTCTATTCAAAAGAAGCAACTGCTCATTCCCACATGTATCTGAATTTACATTTCATCTACTCTCTCATTCCAAGTCCAGTAGCATGGACAGAAAAGACTGTCACCCTGAAATATACTCCAAGGGCTGACATGAGCTCTACAGGAGGCTGTGGCCTGAAGGGTATGATATGAACAGGGTTTTAAAGGGCTCCTCACAGCCACAACCACGCACACACAGCCCCACAGGCTGACAGAACCTGGAATGGCATCCTTCTTTTAACCCTAGCCTTGTCTCTAGAAGTTATCTGTTAACACACGCAAATAATCTTTTTTAGAGCAGTCAAATAGTAAAACAATTACACCCAACAAAGTCAACCTTTGTTGTTGTTCCTCAGTTGCTAAGTCATGTCCAACTCTTTGTGACCCCATGGAGTGTATCATGCCAGGTTTCCCTGTCCGTCACTATCTCCTGGAGTTTATGCTCAAGTTCATGTCCCTTGAATCAGTGATACTGTCTAACCATCATCCTCTGCCATCCCCTTCTCCTTTGGCCTTCAATCTTCCCCAGCATCAGGGCCTTTTCCAATGAGTCAGCTGTTTGCATCAAGTGGCCAAATTATTGGAGCTTCAGCTTTAGCATCAGTCGATCATCGGTTAGTCAGTCAATCATTGATTAGTTCCTAAATAGAAATCTGAAAGAATACAACAAAGAAAACTAAGTGGTGGAGGAGGATATTGATAAAAGTCTCAAAACTTGGCTAATCATCACAGTCACCTCTAGAATGTGTTTAAAACACAGAATCCTGTACCCTCCTGGATGAAATGCTGATTTATTAGCTCTGGAGTTGGTATGAGGAATAGTATTTTAACAGGCACCCCAGGTGATTTTTTTCAGTTTTAAATTTTTATTGAAGTATAGTTTATTTACAATGTTGTGTTAATTTTTGCTATACAGTAAAGTGATTCGGTTATACACATATATACATTTTTATATTCTTTTCAATTATGATTTATCAGAGGACATTGAATATAGGTTCTCTGTGTCATACAGTAGGACCATGTTGTTACCCATTCTGCATATAAATGTTTACATCTGCTAACCCCAACCTAATGGCCAGCATGATTTAGAAGCCACTGCAGATTATTCCTGGGCTTCCCTGGTGGCTCAGTGGTAAAGAATCTGCCTGTCAATGCAGGAGACTCAGGTTCGGTCCCTGAGTAAGGAAGATCCCCTGGAGAAGGAAATGGCAATACATTCCAGTATTCTCTTGTCTGGATAATCCAATGGACAGGGGAGCCTGGCTGGTTACAGTCCATGGGGTCGCAAAGAGTTGGACACGACTGAGCAACGGAGCAGGCACACAAGCAGGTCAATCCTGGAAGGGTCTCAACAGTGGAGAGCCTGCACAGCCATTAGGCAGCACCTAAGCAGTGGGTACCCTGAAAACCAGCTACTCCTCTCCTCTCTCTTACGGTAGGATCAGGCATAAACACAGGGAACTAATGATAAAGTGGGAGAACAAAGCATCAACCTCATAAATGAAAGCCTGAAGTGCAAGCTAAAGCCCATTCACGAGCCTAATCAGCAAAATGAGGGCCAAAAGCACAAGTGATGGGCAAATGCTATCTTTTCAATGCATTAGCCTCCTTGCTTAGGTGATGAGGCCTTAGAGGGGTCAGCCTCCCACCATCTCACCAATCAAATAAGTCATTCTTCTTCTTGCACAAAAGACAGAGTAGAGTTTACAAGAAGACACAGAAATGTCCAGTGCCACCCCTGTTCTGCTGGGAGGCAAGTGGGTGTCTCCTTCTAAAAAACATGAATTAACAAAATACAATTTCTCTAACAAAGACAATCAGAGTTTAACTCTAGGATACGCCCATGGTCCTATCAGCACAGCATTCTGATTTCAATGGACATCACGGGGCGGGGCGGGGGCGGGAGGGGGAAAGGGTGATGGGTGACCTTGGCTTTGTCTTTGATCACATCCACAATGTGTAGGGGAGATACACAGCAAACACAGAGCAAAAGTGAAAACAACAAAAACAAAATGAAATTGAAAGATTTATTAGGCATCTTTCATCCAGGAGTTTCTTAAATTACCACAGCCTGTATCCAAGGTGTAGGCAAGTTATTCCCTTACCCCCTTAGGCTGAAGCCGGATCTTGCCTGTGGAGACACACCCAGCTCCAACACAGGACAAGCCCAATTCCTGCCTTGACTATCACATTTGATCCTTCCTTTTTTGTGTGTGCCTGTGTCTTACAAACAGTATTTTATGATTCAGCTCAATGCATTTAAGGGGAAGATAAAACAAAAATAATCTGGCATAAAATATCAAACCCTGAGGCATACCAATGTAAGCACTGTTCAGTTCAGTTCAGTTCAGTCGCTCAGTTGTGTCCAACTCTTTGCGACCCCATGAATCACAGCACGCCAGGCCTCCCTGTCCATCACCAACTCCCGGAGTTCACTCAAACTCATGTCCATTGAGTCAGTGATGCCATCGAGCCATCTCATCCTGGGTCGTCCCCTTCTCCTCCTGCCCCCAATCCCTCCCAGCATCAGAGTTTTTCCAATGAGTCAACTCTTTGCATGAGGTGGCCAAAGTACTGGAGTTTCAGCTTTAGCATCATTCCTTCCAAAGAAATCCCAGGGCTGATCTCCTTCAGAATGGACTGGTTGGATCTCCTTGCAGTCCAAGGGACTCTCAAGCGTCTTCTCCAACACCACAGTTCAAAAGCATCTGAGTAGCCTGTAAACATATGTGGAAATGTGAGCCTGGGGAGAACAGGGATGCTGAGAAATGTTCACCCAGAGTAAACCCGGGACAGGCTCTGACAAGGTTTGAATGTTTGGAAAGTGGTTTTGAAGACATGCAGGGCTCTCTCTTGTTGTCATCCTCCCAGTCCCAACAATTTCCCAGTGACTCTCACTGCTTGTGAGGTTAGTGATTGTGGCTCCTTAGTGATTGATGCAGAGAAGGCAATGGCAACCCACTCCAGTTCTTGCCTGGAGAATCCCAGAGACGGGGGAGCCTGGTGGGCTGCTGTCTATGGGGTCGCACAGAGTCAAATAGGACTGAAGCAACTTAGCAGCAGCAGTGATTGATGGCTCTTCCATCTAAAACAAACTGAACAACGGTCATGTTTAAAAAAAAAAAAAAAAAAAACAAGCAAAATCTAAACTTCCTAACTTCTTCAACAAATGCCAATATTAAGAGAGGCTTCTAGATTTCTATCTCCTCCATAATTGCCTTCCTCCAAACTCACTCTGTGAAAGCACCTATCTAAATCCTCAGCATATCAATCAATAAACACAACATCCCAGGGCACATGTGAGCCCTGCCCTCCCTCCATGAACTGATGAGTCTAGACTGGAGAGTCTAGCATATTTATTCAATGAAGTTTTCAATTAAAAACTGACAAGAAAGCCCAAGATGAACTCAAATATTAGAGAAATAAGAAACCTGTCATGGATTAAGCAAGTATTTCCAATGCAAAATGGATCATGTGACGAATGAAAATCTAAAGGCTGCAAGATGCCCTAGAAGCAAATGAATTCAAAAGAAAAAGCATGTACACTTAAAAAAAAAAAAAAAAAACCTGAAATCAAGGAGGAAGGGGCAATTTGCTTCTGTTCTATTAGTTAAAAATAATTTCTGTTTGTAATAATACTTTGATGGTTTGACCCTCTCAAGAGATGACAAATAGAATTTTGATTTGATTCAGGATATATTTTAGGTGATTTATATCTTTGGATTTTAAATATATTTCAGTCTATGCCCCATTTAAATGATTACCCGGGTTGGTTAAGGGGTTTTCCAGGTGGCTCAGCAGTAAAGAATCCGCCTGCCAATGCGGGAGATGTGGTTTAGATCACTGGGTCAGGAAGATCCTCGGGTCAGGAAGATCCCCTGGAGAAGGAAATGGCAACCCACTTCAGTATTCCTGCCTGGAGAATCCCCTGGAGAGAAGAGCCTGGCGGGCTATACTCTGTGGGGTCACAGAGTCAGACTCGACTAAGCACGCATGCTGGTCAGTTAAAACAGACAAAAAAAAAAAAAAAGGAAGAAACAAGGAATGAGGTTTTCTTCCTGTGGTGGGGGGAAAGCATATATTTTGAGTTCATTTATAAATTCAACAAATTAATAGAGTTAGTTCAAAGGTTCAGGATGTAACCCACGGTTTAATTCATGGTCAACTTCCATACAAGAAACTAAAACTTAGAAAATCGTGACCATATTTTATGCATGTCTTATTTCTTGGCCTAACATTAGCCTCATGTGATGGCTGTACCCCATTTTATAGGAGACAATAGGTTATTTTTATTTCTCCACATAAAAGTTGCATGACTTTTTTTTACTACAATGTTTTATTTATACCTGGCAATTATGATACACAACACTAGAATTGTATCTTATCCAAGAATAATTTGTAACACATGTATGTAGGAGCTGACAGTTTAACTTATCTCTTTCCCCAAATCCTCACATCACTGCTTTCTTGGTTGTTGCCCCATATGTATAGTGTCATGTATCAGTAATTTTTAAAATATACCATATTTCTTCTTATGATGGCCACCTTATTCTACTCCTTAAATCCCTAGTTAGGGACTATAAAGCTAACACAAAGCACATCACCATCCACCAATGGATTGTAACAAAGATAAGATACACAGCCACACCACTCTTTTTTCCCCCTTTTTTTCTTAAAACTGTAGGCATTGCCAGACAGGCTTTAGCGAAACGTAATATGACACAAAATTCTGAGGTCTAGAAAAATACTTTTCCAAGCAGAATTTCTCCTCTTGTCTTTTATGACATATGTGAGGGTGCTTTTCTTCCGGGATCCTGGATAGCATTTCTGTCTTAGGGCGTTTATCTTGTCCACATGCTCCTAGTTTATCAAGTGCGGATTTGAACAGCTCTGAAAGGCACTGTGAGTGCCTTATTGCTCGGCTGCATTCACATACAGCACGGAGACGGTAGCTGTAAACCAGGGAGAAGGCAGCGATTCTTCATATCAGTCCTTTAGGCAGGCAAACACCACTCCATCCTAGATTGTAGGACATGCCACTCCACCCTAGATTGCAGTGCAAATTCAAAAGCACAGGATCACAGCTCATAAGCAATGACATGTCCAGAGCATGCGCATGCTGATTGCCCTAATTTCCTCTGAAGGGATCTATAGGTCCTTGCGTTTCTCCCCAACTTCAAGATGAATTCCTGAAGTTCTAAAAGACTACGTGTCTCCTACATGGTTAATAACCATCCCTGATTCTTCCTCCATCCTTGACACTCATCCCATTGTTCAAAGGCATCCTGAGATCTACTCCAAGTAGATGCTGGTTTAGCCCAAAGACGGAAAATTTTCAAAAGGTGAAACTAGCTGAATAATATTCTTTATCCAGTCCTGTCAATAGACACTTAGGATGCTTCCATGACTTGGCTATTGTAAACAGTGCTGCAATGAACATTGGGGTACATGTATCCTTTCAGATCATGTTTTTCTCCAGATTAAAAAAAAATGAAATAATGCTATTTGCAGCAACATGGATGGACCTAGAAAGTATCATACTGAGTGAAGTAAGTCAGACAGAGGAGAAATATTGTATGGCATTCCTTCAGCTCAGTTCAGTCGCTCAGTTGTGTCTGACTCTTTATAACCACATGGACTGCAGCATGCCAGGCCTCCCTGTCCATCACCAACTCCTGGAGCTTACTCAAACTCATGTTCATTGAGTTGGTGATGCCATCCAACCATCTCATCCTCCGTTGTCCCTTTCTCTTCCCGCCTTCAATCTTTCCCAGCATCAGGGTTTTTCAAATGAGTCAGTTCTTCATAACAGGTGGTCAAAGTATTGTAGTTTCAGCTTCAGTATCAGTCCTTCCATTGAGTATTGATTTCCTTTAGGATTAACTGGTTGGATCTCCTTGCTGTCCAAGGGACTCTCAAAAGTCTTCAACACCACAGTTCAAAAGCATCAATACTTTGGCACTCAGCTTTCTTTATAGTCCAACTCTCACATTTATACATGACTACTACAAAAATCATAGCTTTGACTAAATGGACCTTTATCGGCAAAGTCAAGTCTCTGCTTTTTAATATGCTGTCTAGGTTGGTCATAGCTTTCCTTCCAAGGAGCAAATGTCTTTTAATTTCATGGCTGAAGTCACCAGCTGCAGTGATTTTGAAGCTCAAGAAAATAAAGTCTGTCACTGTTTCCATTATTTGCCCATTTATTTGCCATGAAGTGATGGGACCAGATGCCATGATCTTAGTTTTCAGAATGTTAGCATTCCTTACATGTGAAATCTAAAAAGAAATGGTACAAATGAACTTACTCACAAAACAGAAAGAGACTCACATACTTAGAAAATGAACTTATGGTTGACATGGGGGAAGGAATACTTAAGGAGTTTGGGAAGGTCAAGTATATACCGCCATATTTAAAATGGAGAACCAACAAGGACCTATTGTATAGCTCATGGAATTCTGTTCGGTGAATATGCCAGCCTGGATGGGAGGGAGGTCTGGGGGAGAATGTATCCATGTATTTGTATGGTTGACCCCTTCATTGTTTACCAGAAACTACCACAATATTGTTAATAGGCTATACCCCAATATAAAATTAAGTTTAAAGACTGAAAGAAAATTAAATTAAAATATACAGAATGAAATTTCCTTCCAAAAAATGAAAGGTGAAAGTTTAGTGGTTTGTTTTTCAGATTATATCAAAATGTTTCCATTCTAAAATGACTGACTTAAATCATCACTGCAACATGCCAAAATAAACATGCTCCCGGATACAGTTGAAAGTTCTAATCATGACTGATACTGACCGAGACATTGTACCCCAGAAACTCACCCAGATCTCCCTTACCTCCAGAATAATTCTCACCATCCTCTCTCAAAACTTACCCATCATGTGTTAGATATGCTAGCTCAGTGAATGAAGAATCTGCTTGCAATGCAGAAGATACGGGAAATCCGACTTTGATCCCTGGACCAGGAAGATACCCTGGAAGAGGGCATGGTAGCCCACTCCAGTATCCTTGCCTGGGAAATCCCATGGACAGAAGAGCCTAGAGGGCTACAGTCCTTAGGGTTGCAAAAAGTCAGACATGACTGAAGCAACTAAGCATGCACACACTGGAGACCCAGTGCTGCAGTGATATAAAAATATGATTGAAGCTAATAGTTGGGAAATGCAAAGAAGGGATCATTTTGAATCACTTTGCCCTTTGCAAACATTAAATAATTTAATACACACATACCTAAAACATGTAAGGTACCATGGTACTCATTTCACAGTTGAGAAAACTGAGGATATTCATATTCATTCTCATAGTCACTCCTCTAATAAATGAGAGTTGCTGTTGCTGTTCAGTTGCTAAATCATGTCCAACTCTTTGCAACCCCATCAACTGCAGCATACCAGGCTTCCCTGTCTTTCACTATCTCCTGGAATTTCCTCAAACTCATGTCCATTGAGTCAGTGATGCCATCCAACCATCACAACCTCTGTTGTCCCCTTCTCCTTCTGCCTTCAACCTTCCCCAGCATCAGAGTCTTTTCCAATGAGTCAACTCTTCGCATCAGGTGGCCGAAGTATTGGAGCTTCAGCTTCATCATCAGTCCTTCCAATGAATATTCAGGGTTGAGTTCCTTTAGGACTGACTGGTTTAATCTCTTTGCTGTCCAAGAGACTCTTAAGAGTCTTCTTCAGCACCACACTTCAAAAGTATCAATAATTGAGAGAGCCAGAATTAAGTGTGGTTCTGTCTAATTCTAACATTTATGTCCTTTGTACTACATTATGCTAATTAATCCATTAATATTCTCAAGGAACATTTGCATTTTATCCAAAGCTTTAACATTTTAAAGAACATGAGTGGGCTCCAGGATAAATGCGGCTAAGAAGAAGAAATGTCGTTCCCCAGGGAACCAAGATGAACTTCCCCTCGGGCCAGAAGTGGGGGCAGAAAATGAATGACCCTCTCTCAGCCTCATTTAGACTTTCTTCAGTGAAGTTCCAACCCATGTCTCTGTGATTCATTCGAGAGATGGGGGACAATGTATCTAAGACAGCTGGCTGACTACCAATAAATTTTCTCTTCTCTTTCATAGTTATAGAATATTGGATTTTTTTTTAAAGCTCAGTTTCATGTCTAACCAGAGAAAGAAAAAAAAAAAAAACTGTTTCTTGTGCTTCTTTGCAATTATATGGACCCAGAGGTCTAAGTGCTGCCTGATTAGACCTAAAAAATAATGTCACACCTCCGAGGACCAGTTGGCATGCACCCCTTGCCCCAGAATTCCCTCCTTTCTGTAGACTGGAATGCAAACCTGGTGACTGAAGTTGGGCAGACATCCTGGGCCATTGTTTGATACTAGGAAGAGAAGGTACAAAGAGTATATCAGTAAGTTGGAGGGAGCCTGGATTGCTCACAACTTGTAGAGCAGAGGAACCATACCTTAGACTGCCTGCATGCTTCCACACTTCCAAGTCAGAGAAAAATAAACTAGTTTATTATTTAGCTTGGATTTCCTTTCCTGATAAATGAAACTAACAAAGAGGATTGATACTAAATATTTTCCAGTCTTGTGGGCTTTGTGAACAATGATCTAGCCCAAGAAAAAGCAGTTTTGTTCAATAAACACTAGCTTTGAATATGAAGATTCCAAAGAACGTTAATGAGGAGGAAATAATTGCAAAAATAATGAAATGAAATTACTTCAGAGTGGCCTTTTTTCTATTCTTAATGCAACCAGGATAATCCAAATACTGTTGTGTCATTCTTGATAACCAATGCATTAGCATAAATGGAACATTCAAGTGTATATAGTAATTATTCAATTATAATGATCAGGGGGAAGAAGCTGCTGAAAACCATCTCCTGTGCTGAATTCCTATCTAAGAAAATACGATTTCATTTTAAGAAGAGACCAGTCTCAATGCCATTAACAGTAATGTGCTATATTCAGAACTGTGTGTCTACTTTCCTTAATAAGAAAGAGTAAAACGTCATTTTATTTTCTTAATAACAGAGAGAGATAGAATATCCCATCATCTCTGAAAATTTTGTGCAACTTTGACTATGACTCTTGACTGCAAATCATTTACTTTACAGGCATTTATAAACAGATCTGGAGGCCTGACCCTAGAGTCACAGATGAGACTGTCTGGTTGGACAAAATTTAAAGTTCCCGAAGATGATGAAGCTTTGTCTACTGTGTCTCTGCAATTATATCTTGAACCAAGCCCAGAGGCTGTGGTTCTTCTTCTCTGGGAATATTCCCTTGCCTCAGAAAGACGTTGATTATAAGAAACTAACAATATATATTTTTGAAACATCATGAAAGCCTCTCTCTCAGATAATGGTCCAGACGGTTCAAAATCACCTAGGAATCTGTACACGATCACTACTCCATACACCTTCTGTTGCAGACATGTGGGGAAGCAAAGTTGTGAGATGCTCCAGGATTTCCCTGAAGCCAAAAATCTGCCCACTTCTTCTCTGGGCAGATTTTCAGCTGCTGTAGCCCAATTTAAGGAAGGCAGCTGTCAGCACATTTGGCTACACACCTAAATGGGAGCCTCTGGCACTCTGAACTAAAAAGTGACATTGCTGAGACAGTGGGAGAGAGTACACAACAATGGAGGTCTTGGTAAGGGCTTAGAAAAGCAAAGCAGTTTTTCTTGATTTTTTTTTTTTAAGCTGTTCAGATCAGTCACTCAACTGTGTCCGTCTCTGTGATTCCATGGACTGCAGGATGCCAGGCCTCCCTGTCCATCACTAACTCTCAGAATTTACTCAAACTCATGTCCATTGAGTCAATGATGCTACCCAACTGTCTCATCCTCTGTTGTCCCCTTCTCCTCCTGCCTTCTATCTTTCCGAGCAACAGGGTCTTTTCTAATAAGTCAGTTCTTCGCATCAGGTGACCAAAGTATTGGAGCTTCAGCTCCAATAAAACCAGAAACAATCTGAACAGAAAGAGCTTCTGTGCCTGCATTTTAGAAGGTCAACTTTCTAAAAGCATGATAAGAGCCAGAAATAGATAATTATTAGCGTCTCCTTAAAAAAACCTAGAAAACACTTACTGTCAAGATACCTGAAAAACTTACCACCATTTCTGGTAGGAAGATTTAGAGGACTGTCTGCTGAAAAGAACTGAGAGAAGATGACGTTACAGGGAGTAAATAGTAAATTGGAAATCATTTACAGTCAGAAAGAAACACTGGAAAGTAGGTTTCCAGAGTAGAGGCACAGAAGAAACAGAGAGAAGAGGAAATCATCTCCTTCCCTCAGGTAATAATAAGGGTTAAAAACCTCACATAGAGAACCTTGAAAATTTGTCAAGGAGAAATAATCACCAATTCATAAGCATTCTAGAAGACAGTGAAAGGGAAGACATAGAAAATATCACCACAATTATTCTTTAAAATTAAATAGGGAAGAAAGAAATCATTATTTAAAAGACTTTCAAAATGCATGAAATACAGATGCTGTCAGACAAATATATTTTAAATTCTTGAATTAAAAATACAAACAATATATTTTCAGAAGCATAAAAAAGGACATGTGGTATTATGAACTTTTTTTTTTTAATTTGAAAATTATTTTAAGTCTAAAAACACCCTCTCTTAGGTGGGTGGAGAAATGTAAACCAATCTTCACTTAGAACAAAATTTTAGAAATAGCTGCAAAGCCCAAGGAGAAATCTTATCTAATACTGTGGTATTAATTAAAGAAAAAAAAAAAAGCAATTTTAGAAACTCAATAATTATTTCTAAAAAAAGATATAAAGTAAGCATGCTGGTTATTTGATGTAGTAAATAAGAAAATGTTTCTAAAAGAAATTAACAATATGAAATTTAGTGTCTACAAATGCAGGATCTTGTCCTTAGATACAAAATTTTAACTGCATGGTACAAGAGAGATGTGATTTAGCATCTGAGAAAGAGGGAAAGAGGGGATTAAAAAAAAAAAAAACTTAGAGAGTTTAATGAATAAGGGATATGATTCTCCTCTGATTTGCTCTGAGCTTCCAGGTAAACCATACCTGGAATATTGGGTTCAAATCTAGGGATGACACTAAAAGTAGATGTTATGAGTAGAATAGCCAAGGTGAGGGAGGTCTAGAACTTCTATCAAATGAGCAGGTGATGAATGGCAGTTGGGGGTGGGGTTGATGGCTGAAATGGGGAAGAAATCTAAGGGAGAGAAAATGGTTATAATCAATATCTGAAGAGTGGAAAGGACAAATGATAGATTAAGTTTCCTCATAAGGATGTGCTTTCAATATCCGTAAGTATACTGCCTCCTGAAGTTTTAGGTTCCCCATCCCTGGAGCTGTTCAGACAGATGCAGAGAGAGATTTTCAAGACATTAGAGTGGGAATTATGCATAGAGCAAATCACTGGGCTACCTTGATTTCAAGACTTCTTCCAACTCTGAGATTCTCTAATTTTACAGTTGGTGTGAGATTACTATACTAAGTTAATGTCTCTGCAAAATCTTCAGAATGGAACTGTATTAATAGACAAAAATTTGGTTACACACATACAAATACAGAAGTTGCCACTCTGCAGCCCATTCCCTAGGGATGGCTGATGTGCACCCATTCATTTCCAAGGATTCTGTTGTAATCAAGCATTCCTCAGTGATATCGTTCTAATGACCTTGGGGCTACTCACCGGAAAATATGGTAACAGTGTGTACACATCTACAGAATCAAAGGGAAGTGGCGGATGACTCTCACCTAGGTGATTCAGTGCCCTGCCTCTGCTTGTACTGAGGTTAGCATTTATTATTGGCATAAAATTCACCAGAGGAAAAGATGGCTCTAAGGTCATATGGACCCAACAAAAACATTTCTGAGAATCAAAGAAACATTACAAGTGGGCCTTACATTTATTTATAAAACCCAGATCTCAATAGGTAAACTGATAATGCAATAAATTTGAAAGAATAGAAGCTGCAATTATTCACTTAAAAAGTTTAATCACAAGTTACAATTTTATCAAGGTTAAGGTTGCTCTTCACCAAATATAGGGAATCTCAACTTGCAAAGCAGATTCTCTTTGACCTCAAGTCATCTCATATGTAGAATTCTCCATCATGCCCATTTTTGAAAGCTTTCAGTATCACTTGATAACCACATGATTCCAAAATTTTATAAGAATCTTCCACAACTCACAAAGATTAAATCAAAAGGGACTGAAGACTCAAATGTAAGATCTGAAACCATAAAAGTCTTAGGAAAAAAGACTAGGGGAAAATCTCCTTGACATTGGTACTGGCAATGATTTCATGGATATGACATCAAAACCACAAGCAACAAAAGCCAAGGGAAAAAAAAAAAGGAAGTAGGACTACACCCAACTAAAAAGCTTCTGCTTAGCAAAAGAAATATTCAAGTGAATATAGGCAACTGATGGAATGGAAGAAAATATTTGTAAATGATTAATCTGGTAAGGGATTAATATCTAAAATATGTAAGAAATTCACAAAGCAAAAAAGCAAATAATAGAATTTTTAAAAGGACCTGAATAGACATTTTTCCTAAGATACTATTCAAATGGCCAGCAGGTACACAAAAAGATGCTCCTATTACTAATAATGATGGAAATGCAAATCAAATCCACAGTGAGATATCTGTTAGAATGACTATTACCAAAAAGACAAGTGATAACAAGTGCTGGGAAATATGTGGAGAAAGGGGAACCCTTGTGTACTGTTGGTGGAAATGTAAATTGGTGCAGCCACTCTGGAAACCAGTATGGAGGTTCTTCAAAAAATTTAAAATAGAACTACCATATGATCCAGCAACTCCACTTCTGAGTGTATATCCAAAAGAAATAAGGTCACTATCTCAAACAGATATCCGCACTTCCATGTTTATGGCAACATTATTTACAATAGCCAAGACATGAAAACAACCTAAATGTCAATGGATGAACAGATGAAGCAAATGTGGGGTGCATACGTAATGGAATATCATTTAGCGATTAAAAAGAAAGAAATTCTACCACTTGTAACAACATGGAAACTTGAGGGGATTATGCCTAGTGAAATAAATCAGACAAAGAAATTCAAATACTATACAATCTTTGTATATATGCAACCTTAAAAAAAAAAACTATAGAAATGGAGAACAGATTGATGGTTGGTAAGCAGTAGAGAGTAGGAAGGAGAGAAATGTGTGAAGGTGGTCAGAGGGTACAAACTTCCAGTTATAAGAAGAGTAAGTTCTGGGTAATGTAACACACAACACGGGGACCAAAGTTAAAGTCCTCTATTATATGTCTGAAAGTCACTAACAGAGTAAATATTAAAAATTCTCACCAAAAAAAGAAAGCAACTATGTAAGGCAATTCTGGTATTAACTCATATTGTGGTAATCATTTCACAATGTATGTGTGCATCAAATCAAAATCATCACATGTACATTCTAAACCTAGCCAATGTTATTTGTCAATTATATCTCAATAAAAGCTGGGAAACAATCTTTTTAATTTACAAGAGAAGCTGTAGCACATGAAAGTGATCTCCATAAAATGAAAAGAAACATTTACCACTTATCAAAAAAATTAGAAATGAATTGTGTTTAAAGGAATACAAGATTTTCTGTGCTTGGATTTAGATAAAAACAGAAGACAAAGAGCTAGATGATAGATACACACATCCATAATACATATATACATTAAACACATACATATATACATATTGGGTTGACCAAAACATTCATTTAGGTTTTCCCATAAGAGCTTACTAAAAAACCTGGATGAACTTTTTGATCAACCTAATATATAGATGACAGATAGATACTGCTTGAGCTTAATGTGTTAATTAATTAATATTATACATTTACATAGCAATATACACAAACTCTAGAGAAATTTGGTTCTCCTCAATTTTCCTAGTTTTGACAACTAAGGATACAGCTAAGATAGTAAAATAGTAAATGACATCTCCTTAAAAAATAGTAGCAATATTCTCCACTTCTAAATTTAGAATATATCCACTGGGGGGTTCAGTAATCTCCTCAAAGTATTTGCTAATTTCAGCCAAAAGGTATACAGGCAGTCTGAGCAGTGGATGTTTAGGGGAAGCTTCAAGCTGAGGGTCAACCAGAGGCAGTGAACTGCCCCCAGAAAGGACCACCTGTGCCCAAAAAGTAATTTGGTTGTGGACCTCTTGTCAGCAACCTGTCAGGTTAGCCCAGAGACAAATAGCTAGATTAATGGTATGGATAAACACAGAGGAGGGTAGCACTATTGCTGTGTAAGAACCTCAGCCTCCCCTTGAAACTGAGCCGAACCCTGTAGGCATCCAGGGCACAGAAGCTAATCAGGGAAAGGAGGGGATGCAAAGACAAGAGAGGAGCAGCCAAGAAGCAACAGTGCAGGCTCGGGGCAGGGTCCTGGTTCCCGCTTAAGGGATACACATAGTATCTTAAGTTCTAAAGAACTAAAATTCCCACCTCATGGAAGATGTTCCAGAGAAAAGGTCAGCTTGATAACCTCAAAGTTCATCAAGAGACTACCTAAAACCAAATTAAAGAACCCACAGAAACTCATTAGATCACTTGAGGCCAGATTAAGTAAGCGCAGGCCCTGCACACATTCTGATCCTTATCAGCAACCCTGCCCTAGAACCATTGCTATAACTCCTGGCCAAATCCCTCAGGTTGGGACACATTGTTTTTCAGGGACATGAACCTGTTGTGTTCCCTTTTGCAGGCAAAGCAATAAAGCTATTCTTTTCTACTTCGCCTAAAACTGTCTTCCAGATTCGATTCAACACCACTGTACAGCAGCTGAGATTTTGACATCACTCTCTCCTTCATCTCGTGATTCAACTTCAAGCCCTGGGGAAAGAATGGCTTTGATTTATGCATGAAAATGAAATTTTAAAATAATCAGGACTGAGTCTCACAGAGTTTACTTGAGACTGCTTTGTTAACAGAAACTATCTGAGAAATTAAGAAAGCAGACCAAGGCCATAACAATCCTTGCTACCATGCAGAAAGGTTGGACAGTGTACAGCTGGCAGCAGTTGTTCAAAACAGCAAAACAACCTGTTTATACCCGCAATGAGGTGTGACTCTTCACTCAACTTGTTACATATATCATACATTCAGAAACTTTCCTAAACAAGTATAAGCTTTGCCTCTCCTGCTATTTCTCAATCTAATGGTACATGTATCTAACTGCATCTCTATGAAATAACTAAAAATGACTTACATTCATTTAATATCTTCGATTTCACATGGTTCTCTCACTTTTTTTTTTTTTTCAGTCTTACAACAGTAATTTTGGCAGTTAGAAGTCCCCAGCTAGAAAATAGTAGATCAGGAGCTCATTCTCAAATCCCACAAAACCCTAAGTTGGAGTTTCCACTTCCATCTAGAGCTGACTTCCCCTCCCCGACTATCTGGTTCTGTGTTTTCTGAGGGGGGTGCTGATGTACCCAATGTGGTCACTTGCTGTGCCTCTTTCCCCCTCTCTGTTCCCTCCTTCATTGCCCCTTGGACTGCTTCCACCTCCCATTTTTTCCCTCATCGTTGCCCCTTCCCTCCCCCGACACCCACTTCTGTTCAGTTCTTGTCTAATTACTCCCATCGGAAAGAAAACAGTCACTGAATCCAAATGTCATTGTCAATGGTGGAAACAATCACGGAAGGAGTACTCGTCACTCAACAGCGGAAAGACATGGTTCTAAAGGGAATACTTCACAGCTGCTGAGAGAATCGAGGTTTCAGTGGGATGTTTCTCCCCCACTTCGGTGAGAAGGATAAGCTTGGCAAATCAAAGCTGGCATTTCTTCTTTAGCATCTGATTTAGGAGATTACACATCAGAGGAAAGCACTTGTAAAAGGATTATAGCATTACAGAAAAATAATTGGAATGTTTCATCTCTGAATATCATATCTTGTTAAAGTTGCTGTAGGGACTAGCCAGATTAATTAGAAAGAAGGGATATTCAATTTCTCTAGCTCAACACTCCGATGGTCAGAGATATTCCTGTTTATACTAATAAATGTTAAGTCTAAAGATAAACCAAAGGAGTGAATTGAAGGAATTAGTCTGAAAAACTTGGCGCTTCCTACCATGTATCCTCCAAAAAATGATCTATTCAGTATACATAGGGAAGAAGTTGGGTCATAATGCCCCCATTGTTCACAATTCTGTAGTCAGATACAGGAAGTAACAGAGCTAGGTGCGCTCAGAGCCAGACACTGACATGGGAGCTTTATTAATGTCACATCTTTTAATTCTTCTTGAAATCCCATGAGTTTATTTTCAGGGAACGAACTGACTCTTGGATTTCAAACTCAGATCAATCTGATCTCATAGTGCCAGGTATCATCTAGGATAAAGGTCTTTATTAGTGATAATGGCAGATATCCCCATCAATCATGCCACATATTCACATCATTTTCTGTCCCTGGACATTGTGCCATTTCCTTTGAACTAAAGTTGGGGGCCACTGGACTTAATTCTGGCCAAGAGGAATGTAAGTGAAATGGATTCACCACTCTCTAGCGCAGGCAATTAAGGGCTTCCCTCATAGCTCAGTTGGCAAAGAATCCTCCTGCAATGCAGGAGACTCCGGTTCGATTCCTGGGTCGGGAGGAGAAGGGATAGGCTACCACTCCAGTATTCTTGGGCTTCCCTTGTGGCTCAGCTGGTAAAGAATCCACTTGCAATGAGGGAGACCTGGGTTCGATCCCTGGGTTGGGAATATCCCCTGGAGAAGGGAAGGCTACTCACTCCAGTATCCTGGCCTGGAGAATTCCGTGGACTGTATAGTCCATGAGGTCGCAAAGAGTTGGACACAACTGAGCAACTTTCACTTTCAGTAGAGACTATTAGAGTGGCTGTGCTTCCTGCATCTTACACTACCTTTGGGGAACCACGTGGCAGTGAGACAAAGGAAGCAGGCCCTAGATGAGTGACTTAGCAGGTAGAAGAGAAAGAAACTCACCTATTCACCCCAAACTCTATCTTAGAGATTTGATTCAACATCAGTGCACAGAGGCTGAGTTTTCAGCATCACCTTTGCCACACTCCAAATCACACATGAGCAGCTGCCCTCATGTCTACAACTGTGACCTCAGCTGCCCTTCACAGGAAAGGCTGACTTTCTCCTCTGCATAAGCTTTCCTGTGTGTTAGACACCTTGCCACTTGATTGGCCCTACATCTGGAAGCCTCTTACCAATGATACACAGAAAAGAAACAAATCCCAAGTTTCTTTTAACTGTAGAGTTATTCTCTTCCTCCCTCCTACTCCCCATAGACCAGCAATCCCAATGAAATTCCCCTGGGTCCCTGCCCTACATTGCTCTGAAGTTTCTGTGGACCTTAGGTCCCTGACTCCAAATACACAGTTTAAACTCTGCACTTATTTCACCTTAACAAAGGACAAGGAATGTGTCTGAGGGGTAAACATTGAACTGAAAACTAATAGAATAAAAACGACAGGAAGAATCTGAACTGCCTGAAGGCAGGATTAGAAAACTGGATGACTGAGCAGGAAAGAAGGCCACTGACAGGCAGGCTAACCACTTGACAACTTCGCCTCAGGCCAGCCCTTCCCAGACACAGGGAATGTGTCTTCTTCCATTACTGTCAAATGCTCCAATCGCTTTTTAAGATGTCTCTCTAAAGATCACTTTTTTTTTTTTTTTTTTTGCCTCTTCGTTACTTATTTTTTTTTTTTTTTTTTTTTTGCTCACTCATTCAGCTATGCACAATGTGAAAGCGGTACAGAAGATACATGTGTTAGGATTTCGTGTGGAGTGTGGCCTGCATTAGCTGTTAAGGCATAAGCTAAAGACCAGGAGCTGGGGTCAGCTGACCTGGAGAGCACAGATGTGACTTCAATCGTAAGTGTTCACCCCCATGTTAGAGCAGGCAGATAGCTAGATATGAGTCAAGGGATACATGGGCCATATGGCAGGAAACCACACATCTTCTAAACAACATCCTTGGGGTCCTTGGGCAGGAACTTCTAGACGGACAGGAAGCCACGCATTTTGGGGTGACAAGGGTCCTGGAGGCAAACAAAGAAAGGTGGGAAAAGGCAGAAATCTTTGGTATTAGAAAGTAGTCTTTTGCTCATTTTACTCTTGTTACAAAAAAATTAATCTTGCACTTAAGTTCCCATTATGCGCCAATACCACGGAGCTTCCGATCAAGGCTGAATAAGGACAAAAATCTCTCCTCCCTTCAGGAAGGTGGCATTGGAACGAAAATCAGGGACTAAGAACCCCAAACTTCTCCCTCCCCAGTGAACATCTCACCCATTCGTTTTCACATCCCGCATAATCTATTTGCCAAAGAGACTCACTTGGCTCTGCCTCCTCTCCCCTTGAAAGCATGTGTGTGTGTTAGATGCTCAGTCATAACTAACTCTTTGCAAACCCAAGGACTGTAGCCCACCAGGCTCCTCTTTCCATAGAATTCTCCAGGCAACAATACCAGAGTAGGTTGCCGTTCTCTCCTCCGGGGGATCTTTCTGACCCAGGGATCGAACCCAGGTCTCCCACACTACAGGCAGATTCTCAACTGTCTGAGCCACAGGGGAAGCCCCCTCGAGAGCATATTATCACTTAATAAATCTTTGCTTTTCTTTCTTGATCTCTCTGTCTCATCTCTGAATTCTTTCTGTGATGAGACAAGAACCTACACACACGCACACATACACACACACACACACACACACACACACACTATTCTGTAAATGACTTCACTCCCTCCAGCACCAGAGGTACTCAGGGCCACAACAGAAAGAGGTCCAGAGAACCCTGGTATGTAAAGTAGGAGAAAATAGCCTCCAGGGTACAATTGTAGCTTCCCTTGTAGCTCAGTTGGTAAAGAATCTGCCTGCAGTGCAGGAAACCTGGGTTCGATTCCTGGGTTGGGAAGATCCCCTGGAGAAGGAAGTGGCAACCCATTCCAGTATCCTTGCCTGGAAAATCTCATGGACAGAGGGCTGCAGTCCATGGGGTCGCAAAGAGTCGGGTACGACTGAGCGACTAACACTAACACTAACAATTAGCACATAGGATCGAAAAGGACCAAAGTAAGTACTGCAGCCTGTGTTGACTTTCAAAACACAGTGACTGTCCTAGTAATTGATTCCCAGCCGATGAACCCTCAGAGTAGTAGACCTGCCGCTCTTGAGATCAGAATTGTCAATGGAAATCATCAGTAAACAATCTATAATAGGAATAGAGAAGGGTTTTATTTGAATCAAAGAGTCGGACACAACTGAGCAACTAAACAACAACAAGAAAGAGTTATAGCCCAGAAGCCAGCCTCTCCGAAACTAAGGGACTGATGCAGAGCAGTGCGGTTTTCAGCAGTTTTATAGCTTGTCAGAACAAAGCATATTAAAGAGTCAAGGATACATTCTTTCAAGGTTTAAAAAAAAAAAACAGATTAGCACGTACACAGTCAGTCATTACAGCCTTGGCACCTAGTAAGGGAGTCTTATCATCAAAAGAATACCAACATTTGTGTCCCAGGAAGGGAGGCATTTAATCTTTATTTTTAACATGGACTTATTTTTTTTAATTCTGGTCAATGCACACTTTTCGTTAATAATTAAAGCAGATGTACAATGCATGCTTGAAAGGCCACAAACAAGCTTTTGTAGTTAGTATCAAATTCAAGTTAACTCATGTATAAGCCAGAATGACTCCAAGCTCAGTTGCTCAGTCGTTCCCAGCCCTTTGTGACCCCATGGAATATAGCCCATCAGGCTCCTCAGTCCATGAAATTTTCCAGGGAAGAATCCTAGAGTGGGTTGCCATGCCCTCCTCCAGGGGATCTTCCTGACCCAGGAATCAAACCCACTTCTCTTGTATCTCCTGCATTGGTAGGCGGATTCTTTACCACTGAGCTACCTGGGAAAGCCCAGAATGACTTCCCTATACCTCAATATGTGAAAATTTTTATTATAAAAATATAGAGTAGAGGAAGGAATCTTCCCATGTGGTGCTAGTGGTAAAGAACCTGCCTGCCAATGCAGGAGACATAAGAGATTTGGGTTCAATCCCTGGGTTAGGAAAATCTCCTGGAGGAAAAAATGGCAACCCACTCCAGTATTTTTTCCTGGGCTGGCTACAGAGGAGCCTAGCCGGCTACAGTCCATGGGGTTGCAAAGAGTCAGACATGACTGAAGCAACTTAGCAGCAGCAGCAAGGTGGAGGAAATGGGAAGGAAGATATGCAACAGGGAAAAGTAGGAAAAAGAGACTGGAAAATTTGGAAGAACACACTACACGGAAGAACAGTATGGAACAGGCCCTCAAAACACCTCAAAATCAAACTGTAGCAATTACAAACAAGAATGAGAAATAGTCAATGGAAAATGAATAGAATGTACAATAAATTCCAAGAGTTCAGAGGAAGAAGAAATCAGAAAAAAAAACCCTGAGATAAATAATGTAGGATGATTGCTGTGAGAACTTCTATAGATGTGACTCAGAAGTAACATTTAAAAACAGCAGTTGAAACCAGGAAAAAGATCAAGAGGTCTTGACAACCCAGGCAGGACTGGCCTTTCATCATTTCCTCCCCAGATCTGGTTTTATAAGTGCCATTAAGATCAGAAGCAACATGAGTCTGTTTACCCTTCCCAGAGCTCAGCTGCTCTCTCAGTCACATTGTCAAGCCTCACCAGGGATCCAAAATGAAATAAATGCCTCTTATCAGTGCTTCTTCCCTAATGGCTCAGATGATAAAGACTCTGTCTGCAATCAGGAGACCTGGGTTCAATCCCTGGGTTGCGAAGATTTCCTGGAGAAGGGAATGGTTACCCACTCCAGTATTCTTGCCTGAAGATTTCCATGGATAGAGAAGGCTGGTGAGCTCTACAGGGTTCCCCATGGAGTTGCAAAGAGTCTGATACGACTGTCTAACACAGACCTTGGTTATGTGCTATGTGCTAAGTCACTTCAGTCATGTTAGACTCTGTGACTCCATGGACTGCAGCCTGCCAGGCTCCTCTGTCCATGGAATTCTCCAGGCAAGAGTACTGGAGTGGATAGCCATTCCCTTCTCCAGGGAATCTTAGGAACCCAGGAATTGAACCCACATCACTTATATCAGCCTTGGTTAAATAATTTTCAATTCTCAGATGCCGAGTGGAAGGGCTTCATCTTTCTCCATTCCCAGTTTCTTTTTTATGTCAACAAAATACATGCAAGTAGAAACTTAATAAAAGACCATATTTTGTAATTTGTTGATAAATTTTGAGAAGCAAGACCTGACTCTTTCCACCATGGCAGAACCCTAGATGCATCTGCCAAGCTAACCAAACTCCCTCATGGACACTGACTGTGTTTCTAAAGCTTGTGCACGAGGATAGAGGTCTCTGGCTTCTAATCTATTCTTTTCATAAACCTGAATATGGGGTCAGGGTGTGCCATATTTTATTATTATTCTTAAAACTTGTATCAGAGAATATCTGGGATCAGAAATAGGAGGTCAAGGTCAGGGTCAAAGTTGGAACAAAGTAGCTCTTGAACTCAGTCAATACTGAGATCCGAGCCCTAGATGAACTGATTCAACCAGAGTAAGGATCACAGCCAGCACTGAAATGAAAGTGACAGAAGGGTGGGTGAACATGGCAAGTGACAGAGGTGTAATCAAGAAAAGTCTCCAGTGCTATCTCTCCTTCCTTGGAGGAAAAGGAAATTGTTAGCTTGGATAGGTTGCCACCACCTCCCTGAAAGGCACACATCAGAGGGTTTTTCTGCAATGATAAGCCCATCTGTCCCTCTGGAATAATCAACCTTATAACCATGCTATTACTTCCCTCGTTACAGTAAGTCCCCTACATACAAACATGTTCTGTTCCAAAAGCATGTTTGCAAGTCCAATTCGTTTATAAGCCCAACAAACTTAGCCTGAGGACCCGACTAATACAATCAGCTATGTAGTACTGCACTGTAATAGATTTACTTATCCACAGACCCAGAGGAGGGAGGTGTTTTTGGAATGATTCCAGCGCAGTAGAGTCTGTGTTCCTATGAGATTCTGATACCTCCACTGATCTGATAGATGGCACAGCTCAGGTGGTAATGCAAGAAATGAGCAGCAGCTGTAAATACAGCTGAAGCTCTGCTCACTTGGCCACTACTAACCTCCTGCTGTGCAGCCCAGTTCCTAAGAAGCCACAGACAGGTACCAGCCTGTGGCCTGGAGGTTGGGGACCCCTGCTATACAGTACTGCGCCATAAAGTGCACAAAAGCACAACCACTTGTAAAGGATGCACACATGTGACAATGTACACCAGACACGTGAACTAACTTACACCATTGAACATGCAAACACACATTCACATCTTTTAGAGTTCACAGTTAGAAGGTCTGTATGTGAGGGACTTACTGTACTGACTTGAAAGTGATCATTCTGGAAGTCTATTGAGGAAATAGAAGATTTCTCTAGGACTTTCTCTGAAATCTAGAGAAGGTTGAACAAGTCCCTTCAAAAACACTCCTTCCTGACCCAGTTGAACAGCAGCAGAGAGGGCTCAAGAGAAAGGGCTCAGTAGAAAGAAGACTCAAGAAGTAGGGCTGGTTTGACCTCCTGCCTGGTTGAACACCTAACTGTTGTTCCCAAAAGTTCCTGGGGGAGGTTGGGGGGGAGGGGGTTGCACAGCCAACAACTGTCACCAACAGGAGCTAAATCTGAGAGAAGCAGAGAGTTCATCAAGATACTGAGGACTTGAAGCGTGGAGAACAATATACTTCCGAATCCACCAGGGACACTGTAAAGTCTGGGCCCTACCCTAGATCCATTCAATCAGAAAACCTGGATGTCAGCTCAGTAATCTGTATTTTAAGAAGCTTCCCCTACTCCTGGTCCTTAATTCACTCCACTGATTTAGGGACTCATCCTGTTCTGTCTTCGCAGAATTAGCCACCTTCAAGAGAGAATCAGGTAAAATCCAACCATCTAGTTGGATACCATGGGAGAGCATACATATCATTTACTTATTTCATCCCTCAGGGAATAATGGGGAGGGCAGGGGGAGGGAATGCCAGGAAACCCTAGAAGAGGATAGGAGCCAATTACAAGACACTAAAGTGCAACCTAGCCCAGAAAGTTAGCTCTGTTAACCTCTGAGACATTTGAAATTTGGAACCAGGTCTCTCAGGTATGGTAATATTTAGGTGCTTAATAAAATAAAGACATGGAGAGAAGAAGGGAGAGAGAAGGAGTGGGTAGAATATGTTCAGTCTTACCCCAGTACTCACCTTCAGTTCAGTTCAGTTCAGTTGCTCAGTCGTGACTGACTCTTTGCGACCCCATGAATCCCAGCACGCCAGGCCTCCCTGTTCATCACTATCTCCCGGAGTTCGCTCAGACTCACGTCCATCGAGTCCGTGATGCCATCCAGCCATCTCATCCTCAGTTGTCCCCTTCTCTTCTTGCCCCCAATCCCTCCCAGAATCAGAGTCTTTTCCAATGAGTCAACTCTTTGCATGAGGTGGCCAAAGTACTGGAGTTTCAGCTTTAGCATCATTCCTTCCAAAGAAATCCCAGGGTTGATCTCCTTCAGAATGGACTGGTTAGATCTCCTTGCAGTCCAAGAGATTCTCAAGAGTCTTCTCCAACACCACAGTTCAAAAACATCAATTCTTCGGCACTCAGCCTTTTTCACAGTCCAACTCTCACATCCATACATGACCACAGGAAAAACCATAGCCTTTACTAGACGGACCTTAGTCGGCAAAGTAATGTCTCTGCTTTTGAATGTACTATCTAGGTTGGTCATAACTTTTCTTCCAAGGAGTAAGCGTCTTTTAATTTCATGGCTGCAGTCACCATCTGCAGTGATTTTGGAGCCCCCAAAAATAAAGTCTGACACTGTTTCAACTGTTTCCCCATCTATTTCCCATGAAGTACTTACCTTAATGCCCCTGTGTTCTATCCAGGTCATACCCTCTGCTCTAACTCTCTTGCAATCAACCTCTCCTTTCTCAGTGGGATTCCCATTCAGCATGCTGACTCCTTTTGAGGAAGGTCTCCTGACCTGTGGAGCTAAGAAATTCTCAGTCTATATTAACTTCTATTCCCTCTGAGTCTCCAATGTGTCTGCTTAAAGAAGAAAGCACTTTTCTTCTATTTTTATAGACGATACTTCTGGAGGTCACAGCAGCTGGGGAGCATGCACAGAGAATAAGACGTGGATGGATGTGCAGCCCTGGAGCTCAGACCATTCCGTGTTTCACCAGCTCTTTAGTTACCCTGCAAACCCAAAGTCCAAACCCAAAGTACAGTGGGTAGGGGGTAGGGGAAGCAGAGAACAGGAAGGGGGAAGGTGTGACTTCTGAAATGTTTCACAAATTGTCCCCATCCTTGACCATAAGGCCTCTGGGTCTTCCAGTCTGTCATGAATTCAGGGGGCATGGTCCTGGCATCATCCTCCCTACCACTGACATTCTTGTTTCCAGACTTTCCACTCCAATTACTAAATGTTTTAAGGTCACTGTATCTGAAAGCACACTCTGTGCTAGGCATTGAGGTTACACTGTTGAAATGGAGTACGTATGTTTTAATATTCAATTTCAAGTTCTTGGTTTCAGACTTGAAAACTACACAGAATAAAATTAAAATAATCTCTAATCCTATCACAAGCTGGAATCAAGATTTCCAGGGGAAAAATCAATAACCTCAGATACACAGATGGCACCATCCTTATGGTGGAAAGAGAAGAGGAACTAAATAGCCTCTTGATGAAAGTGAAAGAGGAGAGTAGGAAAGCTGGCTTAAAACTCAACATTCAAAAAACTAAAATCAAGGCATCCGGTTGCATCACTTCAGGGCAAATAGATAAGAAAACAACAGACAGTGGCAGACTTTATTTTCTTGGACTTCAGAATCACTGTGATGGTGACTGCACTCATGAAATTAAAAGATGCTTGCTCTTTGGAAGAAAAGCTATAACCAACATAGACATTATATTAAAAAGCAGAGACATCACTCTGCTGACAAAGATACATCCAGTCAAAGCTTTGATTTTTCCAGTAGTTATGTATGGATATGAGAGTTGGACCATAAAGAAAGCTGAGCACCATAGAACTGATGCTTTTGAACTGTGCTATTGGATAAGACTCTTGAGAGTCCCTTGGACTGCAAGGAGATCTAACCAGTCCATCCTAAAAGAGATCAGTCATGGGTGTTCATTGGAAGGACTGATGTTGAAGTTGAAATTCCAATATTTTGGCCACCTGATGTGAAGAGCTGACTCATTGGAAAAGACACTGATGCTAGGAAAGATTGAAGGTGGGAGGAGAAGGGGACAACAGAGGATGAGATGGTTGGATGACATCACTGACTCAATGGACATGAGTTTGAGCAAGCTCCATGGGTTGGTGATGGACAGGGAAGCCTGATGTGCTGCAGTCCATGGGGTTGCAAAGAGTCGGACACAACCGAGTGACTGAACTGAATCCTATTATCCATCAATAACTCACTGTTAATGCAGGTCAAGAAGCAACAGTCAGAACTGGACATGGAACAATAGACTAGTTCCAAATCAGGAAAGGAGATATCAAGGCTGTATATTGTCACCCTGCCTACTTAATTTATATGCAGAGTACATCATGGGAAATGCTGGACTGTATGAAGCACAAGCTGGAATGAAGATGGCCAGGAGAAATATCAATAACCTCAGATACGCAGATGACACTACCCTTAGGGCAGAAAGTGAAGAAGAACTAAAGAGCTTCTTGATGAAAGTGAAAAAGGAGAGTGGAAAAGTTGGCTTAAAACTCAACATTCAGAAAACTAAGATCATGGAATCCAGTCCAATCACTTCATGGCAAATAGATGGAGAAACAATGGAAACAGTGACAGACTTTATATTTTGGGGCTTCAAAATCACTGTAGATGGTGACTGCAGCCATAAAATTAAAAGACGCTTGCTCCTTGGAAGAAAAGATATTACCAACCTAGATAGTATATCAAAAAGCAGAGACATTACTTTCCCAACAAAGGTCTGTCTAGTCAAACTATGGTTTTTCCAGTGGTCATGTATGGATGTGAGAGTTGGACTATAAAGAAAGCTGAATGCCAAAGAACTGATGCTTTTGAACTGTGGTGTTGGGGAAGACTCTTGAGAGTCCCTTGGACTGCAAGGAGATCCAACCAACCCATCCTAAAGGAAATCAGTCCTGAATATTCATTGGAAGGACTGATGCTGAAGCTTCAATATTTTGGCCACCTGATGCGATGAGCTGACTCATTTGAAAGAACCCTGATGCTGGGAAAGATTGAAGATGAGAGGAGAAGGGGATGACAGAGGATGAGATGGTTGGATGGCATCACTGACTCAAAGGATATGAGTTTGAGCAAGCTCCAGGAGTTGGTGATGGACAGCATAGCCTGGCATGATGCAGTCCATGGGGTCACAAGAGTCAGATATGACTGAGCAACTGAATTTAAATGATTCCTCCAGCAGATTTCTTACGTATGCTCTCTTCATTGTATTCTACTATATAAATTTATTAGACAGCCCTCTTTTCAATAATTTGGGTAATTTCTCATTATTCATTCATATTTTTAAAACCACTGGGTAAACATATTCATTGATAAATCTTTGCAAACAATTTTGATCATTTCCTTAAGATAAACTCCTACAAGAAAAATGAGTGAATGAGCATGGCACTTTTAAACCTTGTGATGACTATTATTAAATCACTCTTCATATGTAAGTATTTAAATTCTCATTAACATTGAAAGAGCATTTTTCTTTTCTTCACCACTATCAATACAAAATATTGCATTTTAAGTCTTTAAAGACTTGTTAAATAAAACAAAAAAGACAGTATTTTTTTCCTTTGCTATCTTTTGCCAATTATCTATCCATATCTGTTGTTCATTTTGCTGATTTTGTACATTGATCTATAAACACGTTTTTATGTGTTAAAGATCTAACCCTCTAAATTATATATATGACAAATATTTTTCTATTTTTTCACTTAACTTATTTTATTCTCAACATTTTTGTGTTAAAATATAAGCATGGTGGTCAAATCATTTATGCAATAGTTTATGCCTTTGCTTTGATGTTGAAAAATAAAGGTTTTTTCCTCACACTTAGATAACTGCCTATATTTTCTTAAAATGTTATGTGATTTATTGCTTTACATTTACTCTTTAATTTAATGTTAGTATATTTTAGTGGACTGTGTGCTATAAGAATTGGACCATTTTTTCATATAGATAGTTAATTGTCTCAGCACCAGAAATTAATAAATCCTTCTTTTAACCATTAATTAGAAAACTCTCTTTAATCATATACTAAGTTCTTACGTGCAAATACTTGTTTCAGGGTCCTATTTTGTTATTTTTTCTATTCAACTGATTTATATGTATTTTTGCTTCAATATTGTAAAATTTTGTGTATTTTAGGCTTAACATATACTTTACTATCCAGTCAGGCAGCACTGCTTTTGATCTTCCAGATCCAGGGATCAAACCCAGGTCTCTTGCAATCCAGGCAGATCCTTTACCCTCTGAGAACTCAGAATTATGTTTCAAAAAAAACTCCTGTTGGTATTTAATTAGAACCCACATTATACCTATAAAATTTTGGGAACCTGCAATATCTATACAAATTGAGGGTTCTCATTCATGAACTTTTATTTTTATTTGTTCAGTCAAATCATTTTAATAACCTGTTGTAATAACTTTTACAGCATTCTGTAGTTTTCTTTAGGCTTTGCACCAAATTCACGATTACAGATAAACTCATAGATATTTTACATTCGTATTTCTATTATGGATAATATTTTCCCATTATACATCTGGAGGTACTAGATGTATAGGTTAAAATAATTGATTTTCCTATATTTATTTTAGATCCATTTATCTTTTTATACTCTTTTTACCCTAAATTTGTTTCCATAGCTTCCCTTAGTCTCTGTCTCCTCTAGACAATTCTGTTTGCCCCAAAAGTCTTAAGAACAGTTTCCTGCATATCTTTGTAGTTTGGGGTGTCTGTGGTCTGTGGTCTCCCATAGCATGATTCAGTTGAGATAATCTAAAGGACCCTTTCAGTTGGTAAAAAAACCTGGAAAAAACCTCAGTGGTAAAAAAAAACCCGCCTGCCAATGCAGGAGATGCAGGTTCGATCCCTGGGTCAGGAAGATCTCCTGGAGAAGGAAATGGCAACCCACTTCAGTATTCTTGCCTGGAAAATCCCATGGACAGAGGAGCCTGGCAGGCCACAGTGTACTGGGTCACAAAAGAATCGGACACAACTTAGCTATAATTTTAACTTAGCTTAACAATAATAACAAAAGACACTTTTCATTTTTTCATATGAGCATATCTATCAGACAGAGACAGCATGGGCATCCCCTTTTTATTTCTTCCCACACTCAATCACTCTGATATTCTACAGATTTTCCTCTGACAATTTCCTCTGCCTTGAATCTCTTCTCCCATCCATTCCTGCTCTCTTTACCCTTCTGCCCACTTTCTCCCAATAGGATTCTCCCATTGCGTGATCAGAACCACTCCTAATCCAATGCTCAGAATAAATATCTTTGTTCCTTTATTATGAATCTATTCGTATCTGCATATCTGTCTCCACATCAAAATCTAAACTAGAGAATGAAGATTCCCAAAACCTAGCACTATGTCTGGCAGACAGAATGTGCTCAGTACATGTTCACTAAGTTGAATAAAACTGAGTGAAAGGCTCTCGTATTTGTGGCTAAGCCAGCTAAAAAGAAAATCCAGTGGAATGAGAAATGAACTTGCATATCCTTAGCCATACTGATATGTGCAAAAAAAGTTCTCCATTTCCTTCTTCTATTCTTTTAAGCTCGTGTTTGCTTAAGTCCCATCCACCTGCTGCTCCACAGCTGTACCAGGGAATAAGTCTGTGCTCTAAATTACCAACTCAGAGCTTCCTGGTGGTTTTTCTACTAACAAGCTGCCAAGTCCAGAATGATGGGGTTTCTGTTTTAGCTGACAACCAAAACAAAATCTGGCTGCTCTAAACAGGCGTTTTTTTTGTTTTGTTTTGTTTTTTTAACTTCACTTGCTGCTTCTGCAGCTAAAGTGGAAAATGACATATGAACTACCGAAGTCTGAGGCCAGTATTTCTATGAAATTCCATGGGTTTTAACACAAGGCATCAAGAAGTTGTTTGCAGGTCAAGTGTTTACTTCTATAGAAAGCACCCATGTGACATATGAAAAATACTGAAAACCTTACAGGCTGACCAGGCACTTCCCTGGTGGTCCAGTAGCTAATACTCCAGTCTTCCAATGCAGGGGACCCAGGTTCAATCCCTGATCAGGGAACTAGGTCCCATATGCCACAACTAAAGATCCTACATGCCACAATGAAGACTGAAGACCTAGCACAGCCAAATAAATCAATAATTTTTAAAATAAAAAGTTGTCTGTGGCCCTTCCTGCCCAGGCACCCATCTCTGATAACAGTACCAAGAGTTGCGATGTAGAGGGACTCACTAGTCTGTCTGTTTTCTCACCTCTAAAAGGTAAGAACAAACTAGTCAAACTTAACATTTGCTTCTGCTAAACTTTCTTTGCCATTAGACAAAAGAATGACCCATACTGGGAACCTCAGACACTGAGACAAAATGGTGAAAAGCCATTTGGGGACTAGGAGGTCTTTCAGTCCCACTCACAACAATCTTGGTGTCAATTAAGACTCAATCAAAGTGTACTGAGAAAAGTAAAGATGAAACGAGCATCATCTCCATATTGGATCACCTTGACACACTTCTCATCTCCTTTGGGTGAACCCATCTGGTGTGGGGACAGGGGGACAGAGGAGGGGAGACCTCAGAAGATCACAGCATCCCCTTGAAATCATCCAACCCTCATATTCTATAGCACTGGGGAGAGAGAGGAGACATTTTCAATTGTCAGATGGTTTTTGTGAATCATAAATAACCAAGAATGGTGTGTCAGTAATAGTAACTTGAAAATTATAAAACATTACATAGTATATTGAATATTTACTATGTGTCCAGCACAATGCTAGCATTTTAAATGCATTACTTTAAAATCTCACCTTGGGTTACACAATTGATAAAAATTTGAACAGAATTTTACTTAGGAAACCCTACACTCTTTGCTCTTATTTCATCTCAGGTGAGCAAAGTTAGAAGCTGTCTTCCCAGACTATCCCAAATTACACGTAGAAAAATCTACTTACTCCATAGGGAAGAATGGAAAAGAGAGATCTAAATAGGCCAAATGAATTTTCAGGAAGAGTTCTCTTCTAGAGACACTAGAAATGCAACCTATAGGAAAAGGGCATAGACTCTGGGCTCCATCAGCCCTTGGGGACATCTGATCCTCAAATGAATTTCTGAAAACACTTCTCCAGATATGACTCTCCCCCTTCCCAATAAAATGCCAAAATTTCCTGCCCCACTCATGGTAGACACCTTCATAGATTATTTCAGTAAGTTTCAGCTTTAGATAAAGGAAGCTTTATAGTATTAAAAAGAGAATTCACAATGCTAATTTTAAAACATTGTTCATAGAAGCATGTCTTGGGTACATGATTTCTAGACTAGCCTAACCCATTTATTTAGTTAAGTTGACAAAGATGTATGCACATATTTTGAACAACTGTTTCCTGAAATATGTATTAATGTACTCTCCCTCAATTCTTTGTTGACTGCTGAGTCATTCTGTTTTTCCTAACAAAGAAATCTAATAGCAAAATGAATTTCCTTCCTAAAAATTTTTATTTCCAAATAATATTGTTTGAACTTAAGTGTTACCAGAATGCATTCTATCACATATTTAATAAAGGTCAGTTATTTAAAACTTCAGCTACTCAGAAGGAAATAATGTTTATCTGTTTGTTTTTAATGAGAGAGAGAAAAGATAGAGGTCATAAATTTTCAAAATAGATATTATAAAGTCCATTAACTAATACTATTCATGACTTAAAGAAATGTGCCATAAGCCCTCATGCAAAGTCTGTTCACTCCTATTTTAGAGACTTTTAATAAGTTTAGTCATTTAGCATCTTAATCTATACTTGGATTTTCAGCAGGAAATTCTAATAATTTTTTGACAAATTCTGACCCTAGGGAGCAACTGCCCCTAATGATAGTCAGAAGCAACTATGAAAAGTAGACACAAGACATCCAGAAACAGGTCTGTGTCCACTGGGAGCCACACTGTGCATACACCAAGGATCAGCAAGAAACATTCTACATCATTTCAAACACAAAACAATACAAAACAGATGGTGTTCACTGTTCAAGATCATATAAGGATTTATCCAACAGTTTGTTTTTCTTTGTTAATATTTTAAATGTTACCTAAAGGAGTGGGCTTAATTTATAAGCTCCCTGCCCCTCTTTATAATTCCCAGATCAAGCTCACTCTGAGACTTGTACATTTAGTTTCCTAATCCTCGCTGTTCCTGCCGGGTCTCAGATGCCAAATCAACATAATCTCTGCTGCCGGCCAAGATGTGGGTGGGGAGCGGTTGAACTGAGGAAAGGACGGGTGTCAATTTGAAGTCTGGTGATTTTTAGCTAGACAAACCTTTAAACCTCCTCTTTAAAATAACACTAATAACTACTGATAACCAAGTCCCAAACATGCTCTTTTTAAAAAATTTTCTTCACATATACCCTGATGACAAAGGAGAATGGTGCCTCTCTTAAGTGGGAACACTTGTCCCTTGTTGCCTTCTATTTCTGCCTAAGCATCACTCACTCTCCTCCCAAAGCCAGAAGAGTCCTGGTTCCCTCCCTCTTACTCCTGCCTCCCAAGGGAGGGGCTCTTAGAATTAGTGACAGTGGTCACTAATTGGGCAGCAGCTCCAGGAGGCGGGGCCAGGGCGAGGTCCCCCTGCACAGAGGCAGAGTGGATATAATCCCTGGTTCTTGGCTGGCATCTGTGGGTGAATTAAGCTCAGTTCTACTGACAGGCTCCTTGGTCCAGAGTTTCAACTGTGTAAGTGGAGTGTCTATCCAGTGGGTGGAGGATGCTCACTGCTTTCAATACTCTCAGAAAAATAAATTAGAAATATAACTGCTTACTGCAGGCTGGGAGAGTTTGTTTCAAAGTCTCCTAGGCAGATCTCCCCAAACAGAGTCCAAAGAAAACCCCCAACTAAGCCACATTCCCCCATGCACATGACCAGGCATTTAGGTATGATTTTGCATCACGGACTCGATGGACGTGAGTCTGAGTGAACTCCAGGAGATGGTGATGGACAGGGAGGCCTGGCGTGCTGCGATTCATGAGGTCGCAAAGAGTCGGACACGACTGAGCGGCTGAACTGAACTGAACTTGCAATAGCCTAGATATTAACCCACAGCTTTGATCATGGTATGGCTAGTGATTTTCATGTCTGTTATCAGTCAGAATCCAGAGAGCTGAGTATTGGGTTTCCCCAACTCAAGTATCAAGTTCCTTACTTCCTAGGAGACCAGGAAAGAGTCTGAACTTTTGTCTTCCTGTTCCAAATCCAGCTCTCTCACAAGTTGTATGTGATGCCATCAGGGTCATTTGTAAGAATAAGAGGTTGAAGATGGAATGTCCCGTTTCTACTGACTGTTTTATCTAAGATTGGAATGCCTGATTAGAACAGAGTTACCAATCTGTTTAAAAAAAAAAAAAGTGTTTTTTTAGAGTAACAGTTCTCAAGCATGGGTGATATTGTGCCACCCTAGGGCCATTTGGTAATGTCTTCAGACATTTGTGATATTTTTTGTTGTCCCAACTGGTAGATAAAGGATAGAAATGCTGCTAAACATCCCTACAATGTATGGAACAGCCCGCACAACAAAGAACGGTGGGCCCCAAAAGGCAATAACACTGAGGCTGAGAAACCCTTGTTTAAGAGGCTCTATGAAACATGGGTGCTGACTGTAAAGTCAGCATCATATAAAAATGCACCAGAACCTCAGACTATAGAGAAGGGAACCTCCCTATAGTATGGTTCCTGAAGCTTTCTCATTAGTCACTGTGAATCTATCAGCCTGGCCAGGTCATCACCAAAACGGTCAGGTAAGTGAAGCTTGTATCTGCCCTTCTCTGCTTTATTTATCTTCTCTCCTTACAAAATCCTCAGCCCATCTGTACCTCTTACCTGTCCAGACTCTCTTTGGAGACACTAACTCTTCCATGCCTAGATTCAGTCCTCCCTAGTTTCTGAGCCAACACTGAGCAGGACAGAAAAAAAGAAAAGAATGGCAAATTAATAGCTTTTCCCGAACAGAAACTTTCCCTAACTAGGGGGGAGTGTCTTTATTTTGCTGACTAGCGGCCTTACATATTGTAGCTTATTAAATTTAATAATAATCTTCTATAATACCCATCATTTCCATTTTAAAGTTAAGGAAACCAAGGCTCAGAGAGGTCAAATGATATGCCCAGTATCTTAAAGATGGTAAGAGGCTGGTGTCTGTTCTGTATTAATTCCGAAGCATACTTTATGCCCCATTTAGTGTGTACTTGTCTTTCCTGTTCTAATGTCATATCAACTTGGGCAAAGCCATTTTTCACATTTATATTTTAAATTATTGGAAATAAATCCACAAGCCAAGTAAATCATCAGTGTCTTCTTTAAGCTGTGTTTTAGTTAGGATCCTTTGATTGCAAGTTACAGAAAACAATTTGACCTAGGTGAAATAAATTGGGCAGTATATTACAGAGATGTAGGTATTCTCACAAAACCCAAGGAGAAAAAAAAAGTGAAAAGCTGTTGCCGCTGATTTTTCTGACTTCTTTACTCCAGACCAACTTTCTCAGCTTTTACTCCATTGACTGTAGGGGAAATGGCCATCCCAAAGCCCTTGCCGCTGCATGTTTTGTCTGTTCCCTTTCTCTCTGTGTCTCTCTCCATCTCCCTCTCTCTTCCAAATCCAGGGAAAAAATATTCCCCAGTGGAGAAAAATTTCAACTCCTGAGAGAGTTCAGTCCTTCCCAAGGGAAAAGAGTCATGTCGAACCAATGTGGAACCGGAAGTCCATTCCTATAGGTGAGGAAGGGAGACTATTTCCCAGAAAATGGAAAGAGTCCTTGCGTCATGGGCTCAGCTGGCCCATTACAATGAGAACATCTAATGCTCCACAGGTCTTTTGTGGATGAATGCCAAAGCCCAGAACTGACCAAGTTTGTCTGCTTCTTCACAGAGAATCATGTAAGGTCAATCAAAAGAACTGACACAGTAAAAGGAGATGATGATAATTTATTCTAGTTTTCTTTGACTTTTTTTAATATAAATTGATTTTTTCTTTCTTTATTATTTTTTATTTATTATTATTATTTTTTTTACTTTACAATATTGTATTAGTTTTGCCATACATCAACATGAATCTGCCACAGGTATACACGTGTCCCCCATCTGATGAGCTCAATAAACAGAGTAGTAAACTGATTAGAACACCGTCTACTTTCTGAACTGTGAGTCTTCTTAACTCCCCATTTCTTCAGAGGTTTTGCATTTGAACTCATGTCAGCTAATGAGCTTATTAGTCCTCTCAGGCCCTGTGTGACTCTCTGAATCAGGGTTGTTGTTGTTTAGGCACTAAGTCGTATCCAGCTCTTTTGTGACCCCATGGACTGTAGCCTGCCAGGTTCCCCTGTATTTGGGATTCTCCAGGCAGGAAGACTGGAGTTGGTTGCCATTTCCTTCTCCAGGGGATCTTCCCAACCCAGGGATCAAACCTGTGTCTCCTGCATTGGCAGGTGGATTCTTTGCCGTTGAGACATCTGAGAAACCCTCTAAATCAGGGGAAACGTTAATTAAAAATGAATGAGTTTCTTTCTATAGGACATACAATGGCACCTTCCATAGAAAAGAGCTTTGACTATTTAAATGCAACCTGAGAGTAACCCTGCTAGTGGACCCAGTACTTTTCCTATTTTGTAATACTACCTTATTTATTCTTTTTTTAATTAATTCATTTATTTTAATTGGAGGCTAATTACTTTACAATATTGTGGGGTTTGCCATACATTGACATAATCAGCCACAGGTGTACATGTGTCTCCCCATGTGGAACCCCCTTCCACCTCCCTCCTCATCCCATTCCTCTGGGTTATCCCAGTACACCAGCTTTGAGTGCTCTGTTTCATGCATCACACTTGGACTGGTCATCTATTTCACATATGGTAATATGCATGTTTCAATGCTATTCTCTCAAATCATCCCACCCTCGCCTTCTCCCACAGAGTCCAAAAGTCTGTTCTTTATATCTGTGTCACTTTTGCCGTCTTGCATATAGGGTTGTCATCACCATCTTTCTAAATTCCATATATATGTCTTAATATACTGTTTGGGTGTTTTTCTTTCTGACTTAATTCATTCTGTATAATAGGCTCCAGTTTCATCCATGTCATTAGAACTGATTCAAACGCGGTCTTTTTAATAGTGAAATTTTCAGTCATCTGTTCTCATTTTTTTTAAAATCTCAATGTTGCCAAGCATTCTTATTATTCTTATTGTTATTCTTAGTAAGAATGCTTGGCAACATTGAGATTTTTAAAAAATGAGAGCAAAGAACTGAAAATTTTACTTCTAGGGTTGTAGATTCACACAGATAGACATTTTGGTCAAACCTATAACTCCAGGTCCTGCCTCTCCCCTATCCTCACACTCAGATTAGTCTTCCAAGCCAACCTGCTTTTTGGTCATTGTAAAAATAAAAGGAAATACACTGGACACCAGAAAATGGTGTTGAGAGATGGAGTAAGTGCAATGAATAGAGGACATGTCAGAGCAAGCGAAGACACTTTCTCTTCTATCCTATAACGTGCAGAGAGCTGAAGAGCTACTGCAGACATCACAAAGTGGCTATATTTTTAGCCCCTACTCATTATGGCTCTTAGTGAATAGTCTCTCTGTTTTCTTAAGCCATTCGTCTTGGGAGAAATATGGCCCCATTTCTGTATATATTTATCTCTTTAGAAATGGGAAAACATAAACTCTTGCACTATAATAAATTTTCTCACTTTTAATAGTTCAAATGATTCCACAGTAAAATGAAAGCCAAGCATTATTTTTATTCCTTGGATTTTTGTCATTTTGAGTATCCTTAGCACCAGTTAATGTCACAGTCCCTAAGAATGGCCTCAATTTGATGATCTATCTTCTGAAGATGGTTTTCTCAAACTTCAGACAGTTAAAAGGGGACTAGCAAAGAACTTAATCGTCTCTGCTTTCTAAAAGTACAGAGTAAGCAGGTGTTTTTAGATAGTTTATTTCTAACTCATGCAAATTTCAAAATGTAGAAAAGCAAAAACTGAGAGGACTAAAATTATCCCAAAATAATAGTTTTATCTAGGACACAAAGAGCTAAACAACTCCCAGTTATTCTTAGCATGAAATTTAATTGGAAAATACAAACTTAACAGGATTTCGTATGTACCAAGATTATGACTTGGTGACACCTTTACTATTAAGGAAGTGAACCGATTTTCATATGTTTTCATATTAAAAGACCAGCATTGGGTTCATCCATTCCATCTGCCTCGCCTTTTTTCTTGAGAATTACAGCACGAGAGATGTTTCACATAAATGTGTACTTTCTATTGCTCAGCAGAGCTTCTACCCCAAATCCCTGCCACCTTTCCTGAGCCAAGACAAACTAAAGGAGGTCTGAAAGTTCCCATCTCTTCCTTTAACTCAGTACCACAACTTAGTAGCCTACTTCCTTGTCTTTTCTGAGCTTTCCAGATTCAAAGGGGACTCTTAGGAAGAAGGCATTTAAACAGGTAAAATAGTAAGAGTGAAAAAACAACAGCCTCACAAAACCATTCAGACCAAAATATTTCCAAAATTACAGGCTAATATCTGCTGTCCTCCTCTCCCAAATCAAATGTCCAGTTGAAACTTCTGATCCCAAATATCTTCACATTTCTATTAAAGATCCTAGATAAAACTTTGAAGTATTCAGAGAGAAGTAAAGAAAGGAAATATCCATCTCATTATCCAGGTGAAAGAATATCCTATCTCTGGGTATTTCCCCGTGTAAGCCATGAACGTTTAATGAACTGACCTGCATCCTTGCTAACACTTTTTCATCTGTCACTTTCAATAGGCCACCAAAGTGTCACCTCATGTTGACTCAGCAAGTCAACTTTAGAGTTGTAAGCTTTCATTTTTACTAGATTCTAAACTACTTGAAGAGAGAAACCTGGTCTCCTGAAGCTCAGTAGTTAAGAGCAGACTGCCTGCTTGTTAATCATGGGTCGGCCCCTAACTAGCGGTCTGTGTTACTTTGCCTCCTGGGGTGTCAGTTTCCTCATCGGTAACAAGAATGGGAATATTGCTGGTAAATGCCTCATGGCAAGGTGGAGAGGATCAAATGAAATAATATGTGTAAAGAACTCAGAGCACTATGACATGTTGCTAGTGGTCACTTAACATGAGTTGTTCGTATTTCCTTAGTGTGTGGTGCCTAACAGCCATCTTTCGTGCATTGAAGAAATAAATGAATCCTGAGAAATGTTTGTATTCTCTCTCAGAAGAAAATTTGGCATTATTGAAAAAAACATGGGTGCTGCTAGAGAACCCTTTTGTGGCTTGAGAAAGACACATCCAGAAACAATGGTAAAATACATACATCTTACCGGTCAAAGGTTTTTGACCTTTCCTAATGGGGTCCACATTTTCCCTGTTGCTTGGTTTAGCACTGTTTAGGAACCAAGGGAAATTTCCTTCAAATAAAACAGAATTCAAGGTAGGGTGAAGTTAACAGGAAAGGAAAAACATCTTTCATAGCAGCTCCTTCTCTCCTGTCCAACCTGAAAAATGGTCTCTATCTAGGAAAGAAATGAGGTGCAGAGAAAATTAAGAATGCAAGTAGTAAGTTGATTTTGGCCTTTGCGGGCATTTGAGTGGTATCTCAAAAAATTTAAAGGCCATCTAAAAGTACTTCCTCTTATTTACGCTCTTACTTCCTGAATGAAATACTGTCTGCATTAATCCCGTCTGGAATTACAGGGCCTTTCTATGTTTGATGCCTCCAGAAACTTAGAACACAAACACCAACCAAAGAAAAATATATGGACAAACATAAATTAGACCTTCCCCCCACTGGGAAGTATGCGTGAATCATAGCTTATAAATTTAGATTATGTCTCTACTGCCATCACATGATAGAATGGTTTTTAGTGAAGATATCCTAAAATGAGAGTCCAAAACTCAAAACGCAAGGTGCTTTCAAGGCAAAAAGCTGAATCCCTCTTTCCCTTGCCTATCAAACATTATCACGGTTTCTGATGCTTGGGATCAAAGCAAAGATTTGGAAATACAGTTTTGTCATCCAGAACAGAGCAGGGAGACAATGCAAGAAACTGGGAAGAACGTAAAGACAGGGTCCAGCTGTTTTTCTCATTCGTGTGCAATAAAAGAAAAATTCTATTTTGTCTCACTGTACATATAAAGGCTCTAATTTTATTATTTTATTTTTATTTTTTTACGGTAGAAATCTTTGGCATCATTCAAAACAGGAAATAGCGTTTTATGGAATTTTATTATCTCTAGTTCCCACTTAGTCCAGGTGCACTTTTTTTCCCCCCCCAAAAGACTTTAAGTGATCTTTTATTGATTGATAATTTAACAAAAGGTATGAATACACATAACTATTGTTAAGTATCTATTTTAAGATTGATCCCATTGTCAATTCATAACTATTGGCCTTGGTTGACTCTTCAATACTGCCCAGCCAAGGGGTCAGTGCTTAGTATTTACAAAAGATATTTCATATCTTTTTTTATTTTATAAAAGAACTTTTTACTTTGTATTGGGGTATAGCCGATTAACAACGTTGTGATAGGTTCAGATGAACAGTGAAAGGACTCAGTCATACATATACGTGTCTGCATTCTCCCCCAAACTTCCCTCCCATCAATGGCCACATAACATTGAGTAGAGTTCCATGTGCTTTACTGTAAGTAGGTCCTTGTTGGTTACCCATTTTAAATATAGCAATGTGTACAGGCAACCGTAAGTTTGTTCTCTAAGTCTGCGAGCCTCTTTCTGTTTTGTAAGTTCATTTGTGTCATTTCTTTTTAGATTCCACATATAAGGGATGTCGAGCAATGTTTTTCCTTCTCTTTCTGACTTCACTCAATATGACAGTCTCCAGGTCCATCCATATTGCTGCAAATGGCATTACTTCATTCTTTTTAGTAGCTGAGTAATATTCCATTGTATAAATGGACCACATCTTCTTTATTCATTCCTCCGTTGACGGACATTTACAGACACTTACATTCATTCCTCTGTTGCGCCCATGTCTCAGCTATTGTAAACAGTTTGTCAGTGAACATTGTGGTGCATGTATCCTTTCGAACCATGTTTTTCTCTGGATATATGTCCACGAATGGGATTGCAGGGTCATATGGTAGCTCTATTTTTAGTTTTTTAAAGAACCTCCATACTGTTCTCCATAGTGGTAACGGTTGTATCAACTGTTGTTCCCATTAACAGTGTAGAGGCTTCCCACCTTCTGCAGCATTTATTGCTTTGGGATTTTTTGATGATAGCCATTCTGGCTGGTGTGAGGTGATTTCTCATTGTAGTTTTGATCTGCATTTCTCTAATAATTAGAGATATTGGACATCTTGTCATGTGCCTTTTGGCCATCTGTATGTCTTCTTTGAGCTTCCCTGGTGGCTCAGTTGGTAAAGAGACTGTCTGCAATGCAGGAGACCCAGGTTTGATCCCTGGGACAAGAAGATCCCCTGGAGGAGAGCATGGCAACCTACTCCAGTATTCTTGCCTGGAGAATCCCATGGACAGAGGAGCCTGGTGGGCTACAATCCAAAGGGTCCCACAGAGTCAGACACGACTGAAGCAACTTAGCACACATGCACATGTCTTTTGGGAAGATCCCCTAGAGAAGGAAATGGCAACCCACTCCTATATTCTTGCCTGGGACATCCCATGGGCAGAGGAGCCTAGTGGACTACAGTCCATGGGGTCTCAAAGGAGTCGGGCACAATTGAGCATGCACGTACGCACATATCTTCTTTGGAGAAACGTCTATTTAGATCTTCTGCCCATTTTTTTGATTGAGTTGTTTGTTTGATGCTGTTAAGCCTCATGTGCAGTTTGTAAATTTTGGAGACTAATCCCTTGTCAGCCACATTATTTGCAAAAGACACTTCGTATCTTATCTATTCTTCCCTGATTGTTTATTTCCATTCTTTATCCCCTGACTTTGCTTACAACAGATGATTTACAGTTCTACTGTTGGAGAAAAAGATAGAAGCCTTCAGATGGACACTACCTCAGCTACGTGTTTTATTGTACCTGTAAATTTTATACAGCTGCCCAACTCCTTCCTATTATAGTGGAAGAAGTTTTTGTTCTGTTGGGAGGCCAGTCTTTTCACTTGTTTTTTATACGAACATCTTTGTGTTTCCTCTTTGTAATCAATTTCTATGGTATTTCCTGTTTTTATAAATCACCTACCATTCACCCACGTTCTCACACTGGAAAATCTGGATGTCATCCTTGACTCCATCTCTTTTCTCAATGTCTTATGTGCATAAATATTTACTGAATGCATCTTCCTCTTATCCTTATACCCACAGCCACTACATGACTCCAGGCCACTCTGATCTTCCAGCTGGATTATTGCCACAGTTCTAATTTAAAAGCTCTAATTTTAGGATGATAACTCCCATCCACCCCTCGGGAGTGTCCATCCTCCAGCCTAGAGCACTGCCCCATAATGGGTTCAGGTCATGCAAGGACTGTTCTTCTCCGCTATGTTCCTAGACAGACTTTCTCCCCAAGGGACCTGGGCATCCCCTTTCATATTCATTTTTATTTTGCTGTTTTGATGTCTGTCTTATTGGCAATTATTTCCATCACTTTCAGTCACCTGAAAATTTGAGAAATCTGTCTCCTACACACTTCTACAAATCGTTGAGTCAATTCTTGACCTGGCTTTGAACATAAACCTCTCTCTTCCTCTGCCTGGATGTGGTGACCCCAAGTTTCCCCAGTTCTGGCATAACTGAGAAATGCATGAAGGTCATCTTGGGCACTCCCTCCCTTTTCCATCTCCCCAAGGCTTAACTCTTGGTCACAGCCTTCCTTCCACTGCCCATAGAATGCCCCTTGGCTACTCCTTCCTTCCACCTCACCTGGCCTCTCTGCTGGTGGTTTATTTGCTAAGTTATGTCTGACTCTTGCAACCACGTGGACTATAGCCCACCAGGATTCCCTGTCCATGAGATTTTCCAGGCAAGAATACTGGAGTGGTTTGCTATTTCCTTCTCCAGGGGATCTTTCCGATCAAGAGGTCAAATCCAGGCCTCCTGCATTGCACTGCAGGTGGATTCTTTACTGACGAAGTCACCAGGGAAGACTGGCCTCTGTGCTGCCCTTATCTTAAACTTGCCTCTCCATCCTCCCATGTCAAGAGCTTTCAGAACTTAGCCTCTGTAGAGAGGAGAAACTAATTCACATTAAGCTGCTAATAATGACTGATTATAAATCCTGTTTGTTTTGGCCATGGAAAATGTATCCAGCAGAGGAAAACGGACTGAAATAAATTATGCAAATTCCTGGCAGTCCAGTGGTTAAAACTCTGCACTTCCTTTGCACAAGGTGCAGGTACAAGCCCTGACTGCGGAACTAAGACAACACATGCCACAAGCCATAAGCAAAAAGAAATGTGATATATATCCCGTTGTATGATTAGATTGGTTTAGCTCTTCCTGCACCCTCCCACTTTCACACTTTCTTACCAGATTTTTCATCTATATCCCCTGAGTCCGTGACAAGTATTACCCTCTGGGAAGAATTACCCAGAATAGAAAGAAACAGAGTCTCATAATGCTTTAAAAAAAAAATTGGAAAATTATAGCCAAGGATTAAAAGTCATAGCTTTTTATTTGCAAACCTTTGGGGGTTTTTAGTTTCAAGCCTAAGCCCTAAAGAATACAGAACATGAAATGTTACCATCTTCAAATAAAAAAGATTATGTGAGGTGCCAGGGTTCCCACCAATCTAGACTAGATTGTTTGAAGGAGAAATAAAGTCAGAGAGTGAAACAACAAATATAAACTGTCTTGTGTGTCTCTCAGTCCAGTACTGAGCTGGAGTAGAGGTAGGAGGCAAAAGGGAGTAGACAGAAGTTCCAGACACATTTGGGGGATTTAAGAACACAGGGCCCCAGTGCCTTACATCCTAGGGAAGAACAGCTGCTTGAACCAACCTGGTTGGAAGAGCAAGTGAGAAGAGCTTAGAGTTTACTGTGGCTTGGCAGAAATGGGAATTAAGAGAGAGCACTACCCCCTCTCCAAGAAGTGAAGGGCTGAGGGTCTTGGAAGTAGGATGCAAAGAACTTTGAACCTCAGAAACAAAGAGAATGTGATTTGTTCTCCAAAAATTTACATCGTGCTTAGTCACTCAATCATGTCCAACTCTTTGTAACCCCATGGACTGTAGTCTGCCAGGCTTCCCTGTCCATGGCATTTCTCAGGCAAGAATACCAGAGTAGGTTGCCATTTCTTCCTCCAAGGGATCTTCTTGACCCAGGGATTGAACCTGGGTCTCCTGCATTGGCAGACAGATTTTTTACCCCCTGAGCCATCAGGGAAACCCTGATTTCCATGTTAAAATCTTAATCCGCAAGGTGACAGCATTAGGAGGTAGGTTCTTGGGAGGTGATTAGGTCATGGGTAGAAGGCTTTCCCAATGGCTCAGCAGGTAAAGAATCCACCGACAATGCAGAAGACACAGAAGATGCAGGTTCAATCGCTGTGTTGTTTATAAACCACACAGGCTCTGGTATTTTGTTATAGTAGCTTGAATTGACCAAGACAGTAGCTAAAGCTACTTATGTAATGTCTAACTGTAGAGAGGCTTTTGGCCACCTCATGCGAAGAGTTGACTCATTGGAAAAAACTCTGATGCTGGGAGGGATTGGGGGCAGGAGGACAAGGGGACGACAGAGGATGAGATGGCTGGATGGCATCACCGACTCGATGGACATGAATCTGAGTGAACTCCAGGAGTTGGTGATGGACAGGGAGGCCTGGTGTGCTGCGATTCATGGGGTCGCAAAGAGTCGGACACGACTGAGCGACTGAACTGAACTGAACTGAAGCAGCCCAAGGCTCTTTGCCCTGCTATGAGTCACCTACAATTCACTGCCTCCTTCTGGGGCGCTATGTGTGTGTGCTCAGTCATGTCCAACTGTTTGTGACCACATGGACTGTAGCCCACCAGGCTCTTCTGTCCATAGGATTTCCCAGGCAAGAATACTGGATTGGGTTGCCATTTCTTCCTCCAGCAAATCTTTTAGACCCAGGGATCAATCATGCATCTCTTGCATTGGCAGGCAGATTCTTTACCAATAGCATCACCTAGGAAGCCCTCTGGTGCATTGGTTCCTATGTTATCCTTACATCACTTCTAGCATATAGCTCCTGAAACAGACATCAGCATTCATGGAGTCGGGGAAGGAGCTCAGCTGGTTCATTTTTCTGTCCCAACAAAGACTGCAATGATAGTAGAAATATGTACTTCCTACCAGAAAAGCAGAGTCCACTTTGCTACCAAGGATAAAATGGATCTTATGATTTCCAAACAGCAAGGAACAATTCCTTTCAGGCCTTCTTCCTGTAATGTCACTGTAGCCTGAAGTATCCTTCCCATCCGTTACTGACAGCGGCTGACAAGACTTCACTCCATGCAATCATCCTTTGACCAGCTCCTGTCAGGCTGAACTGGCACTGCAGTGACCAGAGGTGCCCAGTGAGAACCGAGTGCCAAGAACGTTTGCCTCTCTCCTATTGAGAGGAGCATTAACATGTAGAATGGTACTCAGAGGCAGAAGGGAGGGGACAGTCAGTGCTGAAATCCCTTCATCAGGCTGACAAGTCAGGACTGGAGCAGGAGAGGAGGAGGCAGAAAAACAGAAAGATGTTGCATTAAAACAGAGGAAGGAAGCACAAACCTAGGTGTGGGGGTCTCTTATTCTCTTGACATGAACAGCCACAGTTGAGCCTCGCACTTGGGGGTCCCTGCACACTCCCTTGCATCTCCATCTGGGTACCATCTGATGTGTCAGGGAGAAGATCCATCTGTTTACCTCCACGGAGCTTGGAGTAGTTCTTGCAGGGTTTCTTGAGGTACTATCTCCTGGGCCTGGAGTCCCCAAAATCCCCACTGAATAAAACATAACTCTCGACTTCTAGGTTGTGACTATCTTTTAATAGTTATGGCGACTGACAAAGGAACCAAAGCAGATTCCTCTCTTTCGCCTGAACTCTAGGAGGATCCAGAGCCTTGGCAGCAGGGGTCCCTTGTGCCCATCCAACTGCTCTGGCAGTCTGTACAGATTTGAATGAGTCTCTCCTGGTTTTTGGATATCCTGTATTGGTTGATGATCCTGAGTTTTGTTTTGGCGGATTGTAGCAGGTGGGCTTCCCAGGTGGCACAAGTGGTAAAGAATTTGCCTGCCAATGCATGAGACACAAGAAATGTGAGTTCGATCCCTAGGTTGGGAGAATCCCCTGGGGTAGGAAATACTAGATCCCCTGATCTAGTATTCTTGCTTGAAAAATTCCATGGACAGAAGACCCTGATGGGTTACAGTCCATGGGGTCGCAAAAGAGTGGGACACAACTGAGCACAAGCACGAGTGTGCAAGAAAGGACACCAGGAAATTTCCAGATCAACAGGGACTCAGAGACTGGAGATCTGGCCCTCGGACACTGGGATTATGACGTGTGGACAAAGAGGAAACTGATGGATTCCCAAACCACAGGAAGGATTCTGTGAAAGAAGATACCCCAGAAAGGCAGAGAGTGCACTGAAAATGGGAGAGAGTCAAAGGGACCCATACAGCCTACGGGTATGAGAGTGGTTCTGATAGTGACACAAGTGTCAAGCTCCCTTGAAAACTTGTTTGATGTTTCATAAAAGAAGGAGTAAGAAAATTTAAAGCACAGCACTTGAGATCTATCATTAATTGGATATTAGATCATACCGTGCTGGCAAAGATCTGCAGCACCTTATAGGTGATGGAGGTGGCAGTGGGGGAATGGGTTCCTTTACAGTCGCAGAGCGTAGGTTCCTGGAGGTATAAACAGAGTCCCCTGCTGAATGAAGATGCACAGAATGACAGGAAAAAATAGGAAAGATCACCAGCCTTTCAGTTCCTACCCAAGTCTCCAGCCCCACATGAAAGGGGCCTAGCTTCTGCAGTTCATTGCCTCAAAGGTCTCTCTTCCCCTGCTTAACCTCTTTGGTCAGCATGCTCTAGGTTTTGCTTCCTACCCAGATTACTAAACTCTTCTGTATTTATACTATTTCTGAGATGCTGTCTTTGGTTCCTCTTTGCTGTATAGCCCACACCTCCTGCTAACCCAGGAAGGCCACTCCAGAAGACCAGAAGATCAGGGAAAGTTGCCTACCACCAGGTTACTACAGAGGAGTAGAAAAACACGCCTAAGGAGTGAGTGAACCACCAGAAACCCAAGGCAGACATAAAGAGTCCTGAGGATCAAATGGTGACGATTGTCAAGAGTCAAAAACCGTGTGATCATCAACCAAGACCAAGGCTATCCCGAGTGGAAAAGATCTGGGGGACAATAATAATGTACAAAAGCATAAAGCACCCATTATGTGGGATGATCCTATCTACCAATTTGAGTTTTAGTTCCCTGAATGCATAGTCCCAACCTTTAGGATGGAGTTCTACACTGTATACACAAAAAAGTCTGCTCCTATAACAATTACCTATTGAGTTAAACCAATTCAGTAATTTAAATAAATTAATGCTCAGACTAAGGTATTCCAAGTAGTCAGAAACAAATGATTTTATTTTTAATTGTTTCTTAGATGCCAAACAGGAATGTAGACAAAGATAATATTGAAAATATTTAGCAGGGCACCTATCAGTCACATGGATCAATCAAACGGTATGCTGACTGGTACACTGCTCCGGTACATGGTACCAGCTAAATTCTCAGGTGACGCTAGTGGTAAAGAATCCACCTGCAAGTGCAGGAGACACAAGAGAGAAGGGCTTGAGTCCTGGGTCCCAAAGATCCTCTAGAGAAGGAAATGGCAACCCACTTCAGTATTCTTGCCTGCAGAATTCCAGGGACAGAGAAGAATGGCAGGCTACAGTTCGTGTGGTCTCAAAGAGTTGGACACAACTGAGCACACACAGAGACATACATCAGTTAGATACACCTTGGTGTGGGAATCTAAGGAGGAGACTTCCTGAGTGATGAATATGTACTTATGAGTTATGGCAAATATCAACAGATGTGTTATATGACAACAATTAATAATAATTTCCCTTATCATTAACAAGTATCATAATTGTTGGAACAAGTATGAGTTATCGGATCAGTTGTAACTGATATCGGCTTGGATTAGTGAGTTCAGTGGAGAAGGAAATGGCAACCCACTCCAGTATTCTTGCCTAGAGAATCCTGTGGACAGAGGAGCCTGGTAGGCTGCTGTCTATGCCGTCGCATAGAGTCGGACACGACTGAAGCAACTTAGCATGCATGCATGCATTGGAGAAGGAAATGGCAACCCACTCCAGTATTCTTGCCTGGAGAATCCCAGGGACAGAGGAGCCTGGTGGGCTGCCGTCTATGGGGCCACACAGACTGAAGACCTAGGACACGACTAGTCATCTAGGACACAGCTGAAGTGACCTAGCAGCAGCAGCAGTGAGTTCAAAATGTCTTTTCTTAATGGGCAAAAAAAAAAAAAACTGTTTGGAATGTAAAACTTGGGGTGAATATTTGTAACGTTATATGTTGTAAAGGAAAAAATGCTACCAATTTTAAATATGGAAATTAAATGTAATCAGTTTCCGATTCAGAAGAGCATGAAAATATTCAAGGGAGAGAGGGGGAGGTTTGCTTTTCTGTTTGTTAAACATTCTGCCTGCAGTGCAGGAGATGTGAGTTCGATACTTGGGTAGGAAAGATCTCCTGGAGTAGGGAATGGCTACCCACCCTAGTATTCTTGCCTGGAAAATTCCGTGGACAGAGGAGCCTAGCGGGCTACAGTTCATACTGTCGCAAAAGAGTCAAACATGACTTAGTGGCTGAAACAATAAACACCCTGTGGGGTTTTCTGCTGTGAAAATGAGTGAAAAGCCAAGGCTGTGCTGGAGAGAATGTTCAAGACAGAGGGAAGTTTATCTACCCTGAGTAGTACAGTAATAGGATTTGAGCTTTCTTATGAACAACCAGATAGGCAGGGGTGCGGGCTCTGAGTTCCATAATGAACAAGGCGGAGAAGCTCTCTTTGAGAAGAAAACCCAACTCACCAATTCAGCAGCAGGGTGGTGCGCAGGTAAGACATGACTAGGGAGAGATTCTTTTGGATGGTGGCCAGTCAATTGCGGGAAGAATTTCAAGATGCTTCTGTTCTGTACTACAATTCTTCTTGGTGTTCTCAAGATTTCATTCTAAGACTGCAAATATCAGGCTGGTGTTGCTGGAATTAAAGGAGAATTAAAGTCTAGCTCATGGGCAGTGCATGGGGGCGGGGGACCTGCCCCACACATTGTTCCCCAAACATGTTCTGTCTCTGGGAGATTAAGTTTGGGGACAACAGTGTCTTACTGAGGGAGGGCTCTAGCCCTCAAGGGCCACAACTTTGGTGACAAAGACCTGAAAACTAAGATGGAGAAGGGCCTGATGGTGGGGAAGTAAGCTGAATATAAATCAGTTCAGGAACAGACATGGAAGAAACTCGTTTTATCCAGTGCATGCACACTTAGTCTCTCAGTCGAGTCCAACTCTTGCAACCCTGTGGACTATAGAGCCTGCCAGGCTCCTCTGTCCATGGGATTTCCCAGGTAAGAATACTGGAATGGGTTGCCATTTTTTCCTCCAGGAGATCTTCCCAACCCAGGGATCAAACCTGCATCTCCTGTGTCTCCTGCACTGAAGGCAGATTCTTCACATGCTGAGCCACAGAGGGCGTTTTCCCGCAAATATGCTCAAAGATGGAGAAGGGACTGAAAGTAGATACACTCTGCTATTACGTAGGCTAGCTGCTCAGCAGCAATGGAACATATGCGATACATGTGCTGGCAAGAGAGAAAAAGACGGAGGGCCTGAGGGTGCCTACCTGGTATAAAGTAGCCAGACACCAACTTAAAGTGAAATCTGACAAAGGGAGGATTTCAACGACTTATCAAAAAACATTCTTTCACTGAGAGGCTTTTGCAGAATTCAATCATGCCTAAAATGGAAGCAAAGTAAGTATTAAAAAAAAAACTTCCTGCCTCCTCATGATAAGATATCAGGGCTTTCCAGGAAGACCAGAAATCTTAGGTTTGTAGAATAGCAGTGTGGACAGCAGGCCATCAAAACGGCTGACAGGTGTAGTGAGCGGCCCTCTCCAGCTGTGCACATAGAGGAAAATGTGCCACAGCTTTGGACTAAAGCAGATAGGAAGATGAAACGCCACTGGTGCATGATGTCAAAACTGCAACCAAAGCTCCCTCAACTCTGTCACCAGTAGACTGCGTCCAGGAGATCTGTTGTATAACCAGTGAACAAACTTGGAACACGCTGGAACGTGTGTACAAAAGGGGAAGAGTGTGTGTGTGGATGCGTGAGAGCAAGAACAAAATGTAGAAGCCGTAAGTATATTTACAAATCCTATTGGTTGCTGTCAGCCGTTCTGATGGCCTGCTGTCCACACCGCTATTCTATGTCAGCTCTTTTCCTTTAGATGCTATACTGGAGGCTTCCCAGGTGGCTCAAGTAATAAAGAATCCACCTGCCAATGCAGGAGACGCAGTAGACATGGTTCAATCCCTGGGTCAGGAAGAGCCCCAGAGGAGGAAATGGCAACTCACTCCAGTATTCTTGCCTGGAAAATCCCATGGACAGAGGAGTCTGACGGGCTAAAGTCTATGGGGTCGCAAAGAGTCGGACACAACTGAGAGACTTAGCACAGGTACAAGATGCTGTGTCAGACCAGATGTCAGTTACTCCACCAGGAAAGATTAATATATTTCATTCATTTATTCCTTCACTAAATTAACATATACTGAACACCCAGTAGGAGCCCAGCACTCTTCTAGGCAGATTTTTATCGTCACAATTAGTTTCCAGAATTCTGTAGGATGTATAAACTCCCTTTTTTTCCAACAAGGAAACCAAAGCTCAGTGAGTTAAGTGTCTGCCTGCTGTGGCAGCTACTGAGTGGCTGCAGACTGAAAGCCAGGTTTCCTAATCCAGGGGACATCAGATTGCATGCAGAGGGACTAGACTATAGGGTGTAGGACAGCAGCTCCCAAATTTTCTCACTTGATTCCAAAATCAAGTGAACACCAGAGCTGTCCAAGTTCAAATATTATGTATTATATATAAGAGCTCACTTAAGAAACGTCTGCTGAATGCCACCTATGTGACATGCATACATTTTAACATCAAGTACTTATTCTCAAATTGTTCATAGTATTGATGAGAGAGAAAAATGTAAGCAAAAACAAAATTGTGGCAACAATTCATAGTTTGAATAACTGAAATCAGTGATAGAGACAGCATTGAATAAGTTAACATGATGAGCTCAACTTCAGGGTTAAGAGAAGAAATAATCACAGAAAAGTTAACAATTAAGCTTGTGTTCAGTCATGTCTGATTCTTTGTGACCCATTGAATTGGAGTCCACCAGGTTCCTCTGTCCATGGGACTTTTCAGGCAAGAATACTGGAGTGGGTTGTCTCCAGGTGATCTTCCCAACCCAGGGATTGAACCTGTGTCTCCTTCATCACAGGCAGATTCCTTACTTGCTGAGCCATTTGGAAAGCCCATAACAATTAAGCTTAGTCTTGATAGAAAAATGAGGATTTCCAAACAGAACAATAGAAAATGGATTTTCCTGGAAGAGAGAAAGCCTTTGCAAAGGCACAGAAATGTGAAACCTCTGGGCTGGAGAAATTGCAGAGAGTTCTGTTAGAAATGGAATGTGGCATGAGGGGTGGGATGAAGATGGACTGGGTAAACAGCCAAGAGTTACACAATGAGAGATCTTGAGAGACATGGAAGGAGCCAGGTTAGATCAGCCAGAGCTCTCAGCCCTATCTGAAGGCTGGAATTAGGTGCCTTTTCACCCCTACACAGGGGCTTAGAAACCTCCTGGGGGGGGGGGGTTGGGGAACGAACCCTGTTTATTAGTGGAGGGGCCTCCCTGGTGGTTCAGATGGTGAAGAATCTGCCTGCAATGCAGATGAGGGTTCAATCCCTGCATTGGGAAGATCCGCTATAGAAGGAAATGGCTAACCACTCCAGTATTCTAGTGGGTTTTGAACATGTTCAAATGTGTCTGCTATGACTTCGAAAGGCAGCAGATGGACTATAAAGTATATTTGAAAGAAGTTAAGGGATTATATTCTAAAAGTTCTGATTGCAAGGGAAAAAAAATATTTTGGAATTATAGGAGAAGATGGATGTCAACTAAACTTATTCTGATAATCATTTTGCAAAAATATGCATAACAAATCATTATGTGGGACACTTTAAATTTACAAGCTGTATGGCAATTATATCTCAATAAAAGTGGAGAGAAAAAGAAAAGATTACAGATGGAATAAAGAGACTAATAAAGTAGTTTCCATCAGGGAGGAGGAGGCTGGCCAGAGCAGTCTAAAGATCAGAGCAGAGGGCAGTCTGGTCATGGTGTAGCTGCTTGTTCCAGAACCTCTCTTAGCCTAGGCATCCAGATCAGAATTATGTCTATAAATTAAAAGAATTGGGTCATAGATTCCTGATGATGCATAAATTACTCTGAAATTTTCCTCAAATGAAGGAGACCAAGGAGGTGGTCTGTTTTTCTCTTCCTTATTCTCTATTCTTTATCCTATAAAAGCATCCTGCCTTCTACTCCATTTTGCAGCTCCCTGGACTCAGGAATGGAGGCTGTCTGCTTCTTGAAGTGTTAAAGTTTATTGTATCACCTCTAATCATTTTTAATGCAGACTTACACATGAAAGGAAAGCAGGAATCCACTTCCCCTGTGGCAACTCTTGACCGACAAGAGTGGAAATTCCACAGCCCAGCTTCCTGGCATCCCACAGGTTAACACCGGGGCATCACTTACACTTCAGCGTCCCTTGCAGCACCAAGCTGAACCTTCCCTGGAGGTTCCCTGAGGACAAGTCTGTGCTTGTTTCTCTCCCCCTTACTATCCTACTTCCCTAAATCCTTACCGCAGGGAGCACTTGCTTTAAAACATCACTTGGGACTTCCCTGGTGGTGCAGTGTAAAAGAACCTGCCTGCCAATGCAGGGGACACAGGTTCGATTCCTGGTCTAGGAAGATTTCATATGCTTAGGAGCGGCTAAGCCTGACTACCACAACTACTGAGCTCACACTCCAGAGCCTGAGCTCTTCAACAAGAGAAGCCACAACGAGAAGCCCGAGCGCTACAATTACAGAGTAGCCCACACTCACCACAACTAGAGAAAGCCCTTGCACAGCAATGAAGATCCAGTGTAACCAAAAATAAATAAATTCTCTTTTAAAGTCACTTATCCATGAGTCCTAATGTTAGAGTCAGCCTCTGAGGCTTTCAAGGTGGTCACTGTCTAGAAATGGGAGGAAGCAAATGAACAGCAGACAGACGTGGCAGGAGAGGATGAGCTGGAGGAATGAGACTTCTGGAGACAGAAAGTGCTTCCAGGAGTCTAGAAAGTCTACGCAGAGGCTGCAGAGATGAATAGAGATCAGCCAGGCAAAGGGAGGAGACATTCTGACAGAATGTCAGAAGTAGTCCATGCAAAAAAGTAGCAGAGCTAGTTGGGAAAATTGCAAATAAACCAGTATGTCTAGAGAACATATCATGAGAATATGTCATGAGAAGGGACTGGCAGGCAGTGGGCAGGGGCTGAGTTCAATGGCTTCATAAACCACGCAAGGGGATTGGGCCATCCTGAGAACCCAGAAGTAGTACCTTTGCGGATTTGTTTGGCAACAGTGAAGAGAGTGGATTAGAAAGGACAGGAAAAAAGGAGATAGGTGATGGAAGACCACGTAGGAAGCTTTAAAACCAGCCGAGATGATAGTGGCCTGAAGTAGAAGAATTGAGGCCAAAGAGAGGAAAGAGATTACAACTGAGAGGCCACTAGGGATATTATAAGGTCAAGGCCAATGTACTAGTGAAGGCAGAAGGTAGTCTGAGTATGTGGGCAAGTTATGGAATGTAAAAGCAGAGACAGCAAGTGTAAATTACATTTGTTTTAGAAGCTTGACAATAGGGAGAGGGAAAGGGAGTTCTGGGTTAAAGAAGGATTTGGCGGGATGAGAAGGTATCCATGCTTTAAATGGGAGAGAGCTAGGGTCGCTTTTTAAAGTAACAAGGGAAATGAGCCATGCCTATCTTTCTTGCTCATATTTTTCTTCTCTTTTTACCTGCCTGAAGACCTGTTGTGACAGATAGTAAGTATCCTGATCTTGTGAGCAAGAAATGTCGGCAGCAAAATAGTAATGGGACATAAAAAAAAATAAACACATCAAAAGTTCAGACTTACTCCTGTCTAAACATTTCTTTGCAGATAATTTGCCTTTTCCATTCTGGGCCTTGTAAAAAGGCCATAATGCCACACGCAGTCCTGCTATAGTTGTGAAGGGCAGAAGGTTGGAGGGAAAGTTCAACTAAAGCCCTGCCTTCCTCAGCCTGATAATGGGTTTGACATTTGCAGAGGGTTCTTAGGCAACAATATCTACCATCGCGAACCCCGCAAATTGGGAAAAGCTTTTTGTTGCAGGCTGAGAAAGCACTGAATGAAAGGTCTCAGGGAGCATGGCTTTTTCATGTTCAAAGGGTCATCAGCTCAGCCCCATCTGCCTCCCCAGGCACAACACCTTCTCCTCTGAACTTCCTCTGAGATGATGCTTTGCATGGTTCCTCCCAGGTGAGCCCAAGAGAAAAAAACAACCATTTCCTGCAAGCTTGAAATAAACCCTCACTTAGATTTTGCAAAACCCAAAGGGGCTTCTGGTTACCTCTCGGTAAGATGCTGTGGATTCTTTGACTGGTTTTCAAAAGGTGACAGTGACTGACAGTATCAAGGAAGGTGTTCTTCAAGACAGCTCAATTGGACGTTTGCCTGGGAGTTTCACTGTTTAAAAATGCTTTAGACACATGATCTTCCTGGATCCTCACAGTAATTATGTATTTCTCCCATTCTAGAGATGAGTAAGAGGAGACTCAAATATTATTTTTGGACATCTGCTCTTTTTTGGGTTTTGATCTTTCATTTCACACTGCTCCTGAATGGAATAAATTGAAATTTTGAGGTGACATAACTCACAAAAGAGTCGGGAAGACCACAATTAAGTTTGGATGAGCCCAATCAAGGTGAGAGTTGATCTGAGACAAAATTACAAAGAATCACCTTTGTGGACATTACTCCCTATACTCTGATGCCCAGGCCTCTCATTCTTCCCCTTTGCGAAACAGGGAACTCTTCTGTGTTGCCTGCATGAGTGGCAATCTGTATTCTGATGTTACTCACTCCTTCCCTCCCTTCAAGCCTTACCTGTCCTTATCTGTGTCATACTGTCTCAGCCTCTCTCTAAGCAACTGATCTACTCTAATCTGATCATTAGACTTCCCAGCAAGATACTTCCACTCTGAGAATCATGATTCTCCTCTTGTGTGCTAAGATATTTAATTAAGAGTGAAAGTCACTCTAACGTTATCCCTCCCTGAGAGCTTTCCATTACTGAAGAAGGTTTGTTGACTCAACAGGAACCCTACAGTGAGTTTCAGGCACTGCTGTAGTTAATGGGAATAGGTACCACTGAGTGGGAACTGAGACAGTTTCCAGCCTCCCTCAATCAGAGCATCATTACTGCCGATCCACCACTCTGACCATGATCATGCCCAATGCCCCAAACCAATCTCAAAATAAAAACAGCCTATGAAACAAAAAAGCTAGCTGAGATAGTTTTGAGTTTGCAAAAGCTCACCATGGCCTTTGTTGGTTCTGTTCAGAAATAGAAAGGTCACTTAAGTAATCCATGGTACCTTTCTAAATATTCATGGTGAGTTGTCATGATCAGGCCCAGCCAAGTGCTGGCCAAGAAATTAACACCTGGCCAGCTCCTGGAAGCTAGAAGTAGTTACCTGAAATAGCCAGAAACAGATACAGATGGGGGAGACTGTAAGCCTGTGCTAAGGAATGCCAAATCAAAACAGAATTGGTCAGATGTCATTCTTCCAAGAACTAAGAGAAAGCATGAGGTTGAGAATAAGGAATGGAGTTAATAGAGAAAGTTGCTGGGGTGAAGGAGTGGGTTCCGAGAATAAATGAGAGAGAGAGAGAAGTCAGCAATTTCAAAAGAATCGGTGACAAAGTTGAGAGGCACACACTTGTTTTCCTGCCTGAAGGCTGGGTGGGATGTGGGACCAGGTTAGATGTGTAGGATCAGGGGACATCAAACAAAGACATACCCCCAGGATGGACTAATAATAAGGCTACTGTCTTACTGGGGGAAATGTCCCCTAGTGGGACTAAGTGACCTTCCTCTCAGGATGTCATATGACAAAGGCTTTGCTGAGAGTCAATACCAAGAACTAGTTAAGGTGGTTAGGAGGACTCAGCCAAGTGGAGATGTTGACCCAGTATAGGCACCCCATTCTGCAGCCTGTGGTGAAAGCAGCCTTGACTATGCATCTGGGTTCAGCTGTGATACTGGAGCTAATGGTCCGAAGCCAATTAGAGAATAGTGCCCCAAAGTGGGATCATTAGAAGTGAATGTCCTCCTTAGGGCTCCAAGACCCTGGGAGCTCAGGACCTTTGGGAGATGTATGGAGAAGGCTTTGAGCCCAGCCAGGGTACCAGAAGCCCCCAAGGCACTGCTCCATCTAGGGCTGACCATAGCCCCCAAAACAAATCCCAGATGATGGAATCTGTATCTGATGCTGAACTATTCTTTCTCAGAATCTGAGGAATACAAAGACAACTTTTGGGAAGGAACCATGAAGGTCAAGAAACACCGGAGGGCTTTCTTGGTGACTCACTGGTAAAGAATCCACCTGCCAATGAAGGAGACACAGGTTCAGTCCCTGATCTGGGAGGATCCCACATGCGGAGGAACAACTAAACCCATGCACCACAACTGTTGAGCCCGTTCCCTTGAGCCCCTGCTCCACAACAGGAGAAGCCGCTGCAGTGAGAAGCCCACACACCACAACTAGAGAAAAACCTGCACAGCAGTGAAGACCCAGCACAGCCAATAAATAAATAAATATTTTTTTTTAAAAAAAAGAAACACTGGAAAGCACGGTGAGTGGTCTCAGAGTTTGAAGTAGTGTGTTCCATTTCTCAAGTCAGCCAGTTGTCAGTGGAGAGTCCTTGGGCAACTCACAAAACCTCTCAGAGCTTCTCACTCCTCATCTAAAAGATGGAATTAAAAGGCCTTGCCTGTTCACAGGTCTGTCCTGAACTCCAAATAAGAATGGTGCATACAAATATGAACGGGAAACTCTACCACGACAACATACTTGCAAACTTTGCTCTTACCTAACTGGTGAGAAAGCTTCCCAGTGGTAAAGGACCCACCTGTCAATGCAAGAGACATAGAGACATGGGTTCAATCCTAGACATAAGAGATGTGGGTTTGATCCTTGGGTCAGGAAGATCCCCTGGAGGAGGGCATGGCAACCCACTCCAGTATTCTTGCCTGGAGAAGCCCATGGACAGAGGAGCCTGGCAGGCTACCTTCCACAGTGTCACAGAGTCGAACATGACTAAAGCAATTTAGCATGGACAAACACAACAGGTGAGAAGCCAATGGCCTGAGGAGATTAAATGATACACATGCCTATTGTCTTAGTTTTGATCCCCCCAGAAGTAGACCCTGCAACAAAAGTTCAAGTGCAAATGGTTTTTTTAAGAGATACAAGAAAAAACAGAGGAGGGAGGAAGTGAGCCAAGAAAGAGAAGTCACCAGTAAACGATGTGTTATCAGCCCAGCTACCACTGTGGGCAGCTGAAAGTGGATTCCAAGAGAAAATTTTGGAAAAGGAGTAGAACTTGTCCCACTCTCACAGTGAGGGAGCTGGAGGGTTTGAACATCTACTTCCCAGAGTGGGTAGTTGAGAGCTCCTAGAACAGGGGGTGAGCAGAGTGGCCTTCCATGGCTCTTTATAGAAAGACTACAAACCAGAGCAAGAAGATGCTGGCAGCTGGAGCTTGACCAGCATGCACTGAAGTGATAAGGCCAACTGAATATGTGTGGCATCACAGTGGCTTGGACCACTGATCAGAACTCGGGTTACCTGACAGCCTCTTAGGGTCTCTCTCACCGTCCCATATCACATGCTCCTCTGACATTAGGGAAGAACACTCCTGACCTCATGAGGTTTCTACCCAGATGGCTTCTTACCAGAGTCATCATTCTCATATATGGCAGCACCATTGGGTGGTCAGAGATGGGAGGTGGCATCTCTTAGCCAAACTGTTTTCTCCAGGGCTTCTGACATCAGCCCAGAATGCCCACTCCTGCAAGGCCAGTACAGAATACTTGACATCAGAGTTCACAGATTTGGGGTCTGTTTCCAGGCCTAAGGATTCCAGATATCAGGGACATACTTTGACAGAAGGGAGAATGTGTGTTAGTCACTTAGTTATGTCCGACTCTTTGGGACACCATGGACTGTGGCTCACCTGGCTCCTCTGTCCATGGAATTTTCCAGGCAAGAATACTGGAGTGGGTTGCCATTTTCTTCTCCAGGGAATCTTCCCAACCTAGGCGTTGAACCCGGGTCTCCTTCTGAGCCACCAGGGAAGCCCATTGTTGTTGCTGTTAAGTTTCTCAGTCATGTCCAACTCTTTGCAATCCTATGGACTACAGCACACCAGGCTTCCCTGTCCTTCACCATCTCCCAGAGTTTGCTCAAACTTATGTCCATGGGAGTCAGTGATCCCATCCAACCATCTCATCCTCTGTCATCCTCTTCTCCTCCTTCCCTCAATCTTTCCCAGAATCAGAGTCTTTTCCAATGAGCCAGTTCTTCACATCAGGTGGCCAAAGTATTGGAGCTTTAGTTTTAGCATTAGTCCCTCCAATGAATATTCAGGATTGACTTTCTTTAGGATTGACTGGTTTGATCTCCTTACAATCCAAGGGACTCTCAAGAGTCTTCTCCAACACCACAGTTCAAAAGCATCAATTCTTTGACACTCAGCCCTCATTTGTGTCCACCTCTCACATCCATACATAATTACTGGAAAACCCTAGCTTTGACTATGTGGGCCTTTATCGGCAAAGTGATGTCTCTGCTTTTTAATACACTGTCTAGGTTTGTCATAGCTTTTCTTGCAAGGAGCAAGCGTCTTTTAATTTTCATGTCTGTAGTCACTATCTGCAGTGACTTTGGAGTCCAAGAAAATAAAATCTGTCACTATTTCCATTGTTTCCCCATCTATTTGCCACCAGGTGATGGGACTAGGTGTCATGGGACTGGGAAGCCTGAGGGGCAAGTAGACAGAAAGGCAAGTGCTTAAGTTCAAATGGCAGGAGCATTAGGAAAGGAGAGGCTACAGGGGATTCAGCATCTGGTCCAGGTACTAAATCTGCAATCACTGAGCATCCCTAATGGTTCACAGAAGCACATCTGTTTGAACAAAGCCCAGAGCTAACCAGATCTGAGCTGGGCACACATGCTCAGGCATTCGGGAGTGAGCCAGGCTTCTGGGAGGAGAAGATGCAGGTTCTGGGTCTCTCTACTCAGGCACCACAAAATTGATCCATGATTTGCCTACCTGGCCCTGACAGTCCAAAGACTGGGTAAAAGCAAAAAGGTTCTTCAGGAAACATGCTGAAATTCTTCTCTGTTTGTGCTTTAATGGAGGATACAGGCTGAAAGGGAAAAAAAGAAGAACAAAAACAAAATCTCAGAAGCACCAAATAAGGAAAATCCTGACCAGCTGCCCTACTGCTGCACGTCATCAATTCTAAGACACATATTCTTTCACAGTTTATTATAGCATCTCTGAAGTTGAGTTGCATCTTGCAGTAACAGTGGTCTTTGTCCCTTCCAGCTAGAAGGCAATTATGGTGATTTTATTGCCCTCGTGCCCCATGGAGGTCAGAGCTATTCCCATTGTCTTCACTTACGGGCTGAGTCTAATTAAAATTTTAAATATCTTCAAACCAAAAGAGAAAAACGTTGGTAATTCTCAAAATTAGAATAAAGGATCCATAGGAGTTTATTATTCTATTCTTTCCACTTTTTTATATGTTTAAACATTTCCAGAATAAAAAAAGAAAACTATCCTTCAAATACACAATGAGACAGCATTAAAGTAAAATGCTTATTGTGTTTTCCAGGAAAAGAAGAAACAGAGAAGCGAGTGTCACTCTGATATTAGTAAAACAGATATTTGACATTGAAGAAGTAACTGCAATTTTATATTTCTTATAAAATAATAAGCTAGTTCTTCCTGGAATCTAAGAAAGAAAGATAACTACAAGTGGATGGGGGTCATGTAACATTTTGTTTCTGATGCTGAAAGTAGGAGAAATTCCCTAGATTTTTGAAATTTGTTTAAAAAAGTTTTGAAAAAATGAGACCAGATCATGGGCCATGCTGTCCATCTAAGACCATTTGTCATGGTTTAAATGATGCATAAACCAATGGTGCATCTTCCCATCAATGATGTCTTAGAGTCAATAAAATACAGTATTTCCAATCTAGAGTTTACTCAATGCTGACTATCCAGTGCAAATTTAGAAATATATATATTTATGGAAAGAGATGAAGAGGATTTCATTCACTAAAGTCCCTCTTCAGGAGAATCTTGTGTTTGTGCAGAAGAAATGCTTTCATGGGTGATGATAAAGTATTAGGGCCAAGAGCATGGACTCTGGATTGCCTGAGTTTGAATCCCAAGTCAATGGTTTAACTGCCATGTAACTTGGGTTCAATCCCTGGGTCAGGAAGATCCCCTGGAGAAGGGAATAGTCTAGTATTCTTGCCTGGAGAAAAACGTGGACAGAAGAGCCTGGTGGGCTACAGTCCATGGGGTCACAAACAGTCAGACAGGACTGAGCAAATAACACTTTCATGTTCAACCTTAAACAAGATACTAGCTGCTCTCCGCCTCACTTTTCTCATCTGCAAAGAGAGAATAATGAAAGTGGATCCTTCATGAGGTCGAATGGAGATTAAATATTAATAAAATAATACATACAAAGAATGAAGACTAGTATCTGGCACAGGGAAAGTTTTCAATAAACTGTTACGCTATGGATGTGATGAGAAGAGGAATTTATTTACTCCTAGAATAGATGTAGATGAGAGAGAGATGAGAAATTCAGAGAAGAAATCCAAGTGACAGTAAAAGTTTTTCCTACGGTATGATGGTGCCCCCAGGATTCGCCAAGTAAAATCATGCAAATGTATTTATTAGTAAAAATGTTAGAAGTGGATACTAGGTGAAACAGGGAAAGCACATCAAGACAGAAATAAAAAGCAGGGCCCTAAGAAATTCTCCAAGAGTTCACAGAATCGAATAGAAGACTATGAATCATCACAGGCCATGCAATTTGGGGCTAGATTTGATTATACCCAGATTCTCTATCTGAATTAAAGGTATACACATTTTTCTTTCTCAGAGATGGAAGATCAGTTCCATCTTAGGTGCCTACCCTGGTCAGTTGACGCATTATGCTAAGAAGGATTTTTCTTCTTGTTCTTTAGCCACTTGGTCATGTCTGACTCTTTGCCACCTCATGAACTTCAGTACACCAGGCTTCCTTGTCCTTCACTATCTCCCAGAATTTGCTCTAACTCATGTCCATTAAGTTGATGATGCCATCCATCTCATCTTCTATTGCCCCCTTTTCCTCCTGCCCTCAATCTTTCCCAGCATCTGAGTCTTTTCCAGTAAGTCAGGTCTTCACATCAGGTGGTCAAAGTATTGGAGCTTCAGCTTCAGCATCAGTCCTTTCAATAAATATTCAAGGCTGATTTCCTTTAGGATTGATTGGTTGATCTCCTTGCAATCCAAGGGACTCAAGTCTTCTCCAACACTGCAATTCAAAAGCATCAGTTCTTCAGTTCTCAGCCTTCTTTATGGTCCAGCTCTCACATCCATACATGACTACTGGAAAAACCACAGCTTTGATTAGATGGACCTTTGTCGGCAAAGCAATGTCTCTGCTTTCGAATATGCTGTCTAGGTTTGTCATAGCTTTTCTTCCAAGCAGCAAGCGTCTTTTAATTTCATGCCTGCAGTCACCATTGGCAGTGATTTTGGAGACCAAGAAAATAAAGTCTCTCACTATTTCCATTTTTTCCCCATCTATTTGCTATGAGGTGATGGGACCTGGTGCCACAATCTTAGTTTTTGAATGTTGCCTTTTAAGTCAGCTTTTTCACTCTCCTATTTCGCCTTCGTGAAGAGGTTCTTTAATTCCTCTTCAATTTCTGCCTTTAGAGTGGTGTCATTTGCATATCTGAGGTTATTGATATTTCTCCCAGCAATCTTGATTCCAGCCTGTGCTTCATTCATCCTAGAATTTTACCTGATGTATTCTGCATAGAAGTTAAATACGCAGGATGACAATATATACAGCCTTAACCTACACCATTCCCAGTTTGGAACCAGTTCAGTATTCATGTCCAGTTCTAACTGTTGCTTCCTGACCTGTGTACAAGTTTCTCAAGAGGCAGGTAAGGTGGTCTGGTATTCCCATCTCTCTAAGAATTTTCCACAGTTTATTATGATCCACACAGTCAAAGACCTTAGCATAGTCACTGAAGCAGAAGTAGATGTTTTTCTGGAATTCTCTTGGTTATCCTATGATCCAACAGATGTTGGCAATTTGAGCTCTTGTTCCTCTGCCTTTTCCAAATCCAGCTTGTAATCTGGAAGTTCTCGGTTCACATACTATTGAAACCTGTCTTGAAGAATTTTGAGCATTACCTTGCTAGCCGGTGAAATAAGTGCAATTGTGTGGTACGTATATCCAGATATAGGTCTGGAAATCTCAGCCAAGATCCAGCTATTCCATCCACTGGCAGAGAAATCAATAGCAGCCAAATGAATTGAAAGTTGTAAAATCCACATTGCTGGCTTGAAAAGTGTTCATTGAAATATGTAGAGAGGAAAGAGCTCAGATCAACCTTAATAGTCACTATTTAAATCTCTCATTATATAGATGAAGAAATTAAAGCCCAAAGTTAACAAAGCATCAGAGGCAGCAGGAGAATTCTGAGCTCCTGGGTGTGTCTCACCCAGGACCTCTCCTCTCATAATGCTGGAAATGCAGGACATGCCAAGGGATGTAATCTCAATGCAACCTTAGCCACAGCACCATTCTTGCTGCCTGCCCCTGAAACCCCAGAAGAAAAATGAACCAATTCGGAAATAATTTGCTCCAAGAACATTGACTTCACTAAAATTTCAGCCACCCTCTGCCATGGCAGGCACATCCACGTGTGTTTCTTCTGAATCCCAAGCCCAAAGGGATTGTCGCAAATTGCATCTATTAGAACCTTATCTCAATTTAGCAACAGAATGCAGAAGAGGTTTTAGATCATGCAGCCTCAAAATGAGCAAGCTGCTATTTCTGCTTGAATTGGTAGCTAGTTCTCAAGTTCATCCCCAAGTGGCCTACTGTTCTGTTTCATGCATTTTCTCCAGAAGACCCCTTTTAAATGTAAATATGATAGCTCAGACGGTAAAGAATCTGCCTACAATGCTGGAGATCTGGGTTTGATCCTTGAGTCAGGAAGATTCCCTGGAGAAGGGAATGGCAACACACTCCAGTATTCTTGCCTAGAGAGTTCTATGGACAGAGGAGTCTGGTGGGCTACAGTTCCAGAGGATGGCAAAGAGTCAGACACAACTGAGGAAATAACACTTTCACTTTCATGCTACTTTCTGAAGGCACCTCCATAAACCATTTTGGACTTCCCTTTTGGCTCAGACAGTAAAGAATCTGCCTTCAATGCAGGAGACCTGGTTTCTATCCCTGGATCCAGAAGATCCCCTGAAAAAAGGGATCATTAACACTCAAGCAGGTTTCAGTTGGTACAATTTAGAGAACAGAACAGATCCATGAACTTGGGTGAGCAATCCCAGAAATTCTCGAGTGTTACAGGCTTTCTGGTTGGAGAGTATCAGAGGCTGCTTCCTGCTCCTCCTCAGCATCAAGGGAGTGGGGCAGGGCTTGTGATATTCACAGTGGCAGAAGCAATGCCATTCATCAATCATCATTATGATTGTAATATTCATACATGTCATTGTGTGTAGCTTTCATCCATTCCTTTTCAATGCTGGATAATATTCCATTGTATGCATGTGGCACAATTTATTTATCCACTTGTCTGTTAATAACCACTTAGGTGCTTCCAGTTTGAGTCACTTAGGAACTAAGCTGTTAGAAACATTGTGTATTGTTCATACATGTTTCCTGGTACACTTGTGCACACATCTCTGAGTATACCTCCCCAGCAAGTTGCCCTGAGTGATAAGGTAAGAAGATCTTTAACTGTAGTTTTCCAAGACATTCACACCATTTTATGTTCCCTCAAGCATGAATTAGAATTTCCTCTGCTCCACATCTCACCAACATGTGGTATTGCAATGTTTTATTTTAGCTGTACTGGTGAGTTTGTAATGCTGTTCCATGGTGGTTTTATTTTCCATTTCCTTGATGACTAATGAAGTTAAGCACATTCTTACATATTTATTGGCCATTTGTATTTCCTTTTTATGAAAAGTGGGTGGAAATTCTTTGCTGATTTTTCTTTTGAATTGTTTATCTTTTCTTATTGATTTGTCATCATTTATGTATTCTGGATACTAATCTTTTGTAAATGATCATTCTTAATCTTTCCCACCCCCTAGCTGGGCTTTTCACTTTCTTATTGATGTGTTTTGTTGAACAGAAGTCCTTAGTTTTAATAGTTGATTAGTTGAATTTATCAGTCTTTCCTTGAGAGAGATTTTGGAGTATTATTTAAGAAATCCCTCCCTACTATAAGAGCATAAAAATATTGTCCTATATTCAGTGAGAAAAGACTTGGAGTTCTGCCTTTCATATTTAGGTCTTTTATCCCTTAGGCATTCAACTGGAAAATGTCTCAGACTTCTTTGTCCAGTTACTATAGCATCATGGTTTGAGCACTGACTGGGAGGCAGCCTGCCTGTGTTTGAGTCTGTGTTTGGCTCACTAGCTGTGTGACTCTGAGAAGCTGCTTAACTTCTCTGTGCCTCTGGTAAGCCAGCTGCAATAGTAGCCACCTTATCAAGTTTTATGAGATTTAAATGAGTTAATAAATGTAAAAGAGGTTAGAATGAGGAAGGCCTGGCCCATACTCAATGCTTTATGGCAGTGGTCCCCAACTTTTTTATGGGCTTCCCTTGTGGCTCAGCTGATAACGAATCCACCTGCAATGCAGGAAACCTGGGTTCAATCCCTGGGTTGGGAAGATCCCCTGGAGAAGGGAAAGGCTACCCACTCCAGTATTCTGGCCTGGATATTCCATGGGCTGTATAGTCCATGGGGTCACAAAGAGTTGGACACGACTGAGCGACTTTCACTTTCCCTTTCCAACTTTTTTGGCACCAGGACCAGTTTTGTGGAAGATAATTTTTCCATGAATTGGGATGGGGAGGGATAGTTTCAGGATGATTCAAGTGTACTACATTTAGGGTTCACGCTCCTATGAGAATCTAATGCCACCACTGATCTGACAGGAGGTAGAGCTCAGGCAGTAATGTGAGTGATGGGGAGCAGCTGTAAACACAGATGAAGCCTCACCTGCTGGCCCGCCACTCACCTCTTGCTATGTGGCCCAGTCCCTAACAGGCCATGGACCAGAACCGAGTCTGTGACTCAGGAGCTGGGGACCCCCTCTTTACAGGACTCAGTGATATCTTTGTTCTGCTTCTAAAGTTCTTCTTCCAGCTCACTCAGACCCTATGATCAGTCCTGGCTACTCCCCAGCAACAGCTAAGAAACAAGACCCTGTGAGGTTTCACGCTGTTGTGATAAATTTTATGCCAGAAGAGCCTCTTCTCGCTGCATGATTTTCCTGCATGCGTCGATATTTATGTGCTTCACTTGCCATCTGCAGGTGTCTCAGCCTCCTACCAAGAGGACGGCCTAGTTCTGTAGATTTCAAGATCAGAGAGATGTGGAATTCAGTTCTCCCCAGACATTTCTTATGCTCCCTGTGAAGCAAAATAGCTCTGAAAAGAGAAAGATGTCTCAACTTTTATCAATCTGAAGTGCACATTTGAATCTGGGGGGAGTTCACTCTGCATGATCTGTCAGTGTTTTTTTTCCCATCCCTGGGTGGCACCTTTAAGACACCAAAAGTGGCTTCAGGCCAGAAAAGGAGAAGAGCTAATATTTGTTGAAAGAGTTCTAAGTGCTTTATACATGCTATTCACTTAATCCTCCCAATAAGTATGAAAAGAAGATAAGGGATGTGCAGACATGCTAGAAGAACTAGTGTTCAGAACAAGTCTTTCTGGCATCAGTGTGAGAAGGTTTTATTTCATATAGCCTCCCACAGAGCCAGTGTCAGACAGAATTATTCAGAAGAATCCATCTTGCATTATTGAACGTTCTACTCTTTTTTTTTTTTTTTAATTCTGTCACCTCATCTGCCTCCCTGGTCACTTATCCTGGAGCCAGCTTTTGGTTGTACTTAATGCACAAGCTGGTCTCCCAGCAAAGTCAGTACCTAAATGTGAGAGCTCATCACACAACTCAGACTGAATTTAGCATCTAAGGTCTCCCTTTCCAAATTGCATGCTAGTGGTTGCCCCTGCAGTCTCTCTCCTAGGACTGGCAGCCTACAAAATTCCTTTTTTTGCACAGATATACTGATGAATATAGGTCAGTTCAAACGGGTTTGTGTGCACATACATGTGTAAGCAAGGACATAAGTATAACAGCAGTGACTTGATTAATACAAATGTTTGATCATTTGTTGTCATACAATTATCTATGTGTTTGTGTATGTGTGTGTGTGTGTGTGTGTGTGTCACGTGCAATTAAAAGTGAGCAATCAAGATGTGTACTTAATAACATTTCACATAACCTAACTGGTATTAACTAATGAGAATATTTCTGCTGAGCTCCACTTTTTTCTTTTTTTTAATTGAAGTATAGTTTATTTACAATATTGTGCTAGTTTCAAGTGTATAGCAAAGTGATTCAGCCATATATTATACATACATACATATACACATATATGTTCTTTTTCAGGTTCTCCCCCTTTATAGGTTAGTACAAAATATCAAATACAATTCCCAGTGTTATATAGTAGGTCCTCACTGGTTATTTTATTTATAGTAGTATAAATATAGTATATATGTTAATCCCAATCTCCCAATTTATCCCTCCCCTACTGAATTCCATTTTTAAAAGAATGGAAGTAACTGAAACACTTGCTGCCATTTTTAAGAATTCACTCCAATGAGTATGTTCCAGGTTGTGTCTTTAAACAACTCTCCAGGCTCAATATTCTCTGGCACTGTAGCCTTGGCTCTGGGGTAGACAGATCCCAGACTACATTGCACAAGTCTGGCACACATAAGAAAATCTTCAACAAATGTTTGTCGTATAAACACTTGAAAGAATGAATTGGATTTGTTGACATGCAGCCCAACCGTCTTTCCATGGCTAGCTCCAGCCCATGCCATTGATTCCTAGAAATAAAAATTAGTGCCCCAAGGTCAGAGAAGCCAAGTCATCAGGTTCAGTCTTACAATCTAACTCAGACTCAATTAAGCAGAAAAGTCAACTCAGTCATTTCAGAAATTATCTAAGTAGCAGGAGTTAAGATTGAAATTTTTCTGTACAACTCTTAACATGGAGCTTCACATGTAGCCAACATTTGATAATTATTAACCGATGACCCTTCAGAAATCTAGATAATTCTGCTAACTAAATCCTTCCTTTGCTGAGTCTATTGATTAGTCAAGGTAAACATTCACAGACACACATGCGCCCCATCCATCCTGCCTCCACTTCTGTCCTTGGCTTTCCCATCTCCATTTGGGAGCTAGTTGCTAAGAGACCAGGTCTAATTCTTAGAAACTGAGCAAATCCCTTCTCTCCAAACCATGTGAGTTTATTTTTCTTCTTGAGAGCTTGGCGAAACTTACATTCCCACTGTACCCCTTATACAAGAAGCTGTTTCCTGCTGCAGGAACACCATAGCTTCAGCAGAGAGGGCACCAGATTGTGATGGCCTTCTGCCTCAGACCACCCCTTCTGGCCTCTTGCAGTATGCCTTCAGAAGGCACTCGAGCAACCCCAGAAGGTAATCAGGAAAGACATGGTACTTGGATGAGAAGAAAACATACGTGCCTATACTCACTGAATTGTTTCACAGGTTTTACAAACCTGGAAGGGCACTGCTAAGAAAGGTATCTGAGCACGTAATGGCAGATCAATCCAAGCATGATACAATCACTTCGGCAACTGCCACAAGGCAAGAAGTGGACAGTAAAATAAGATATGGCTTAGGCTTTAGGGCCATGTTATAAACTGAACTGAGCCCCTCACAAAATTCATATGTTGAAATTCTAACTCTTAGTACTTAGTAATTCAGAGTATGACCGTATTTGAAGACAGAGTCTGGAAAGCGGTAATTAAGGTAAATTAACAGCAAAAGAGGAAGTGGATGAGATGGTTAGACAGCATCACTGACTCAATGGAGGTGAATCTGAGCAAAGTCCAGGAGATAGTGAAAGACAGGGTAGCCCGGGGTGCTGCAGTGCATGGGGTCACAAGGAGTCTGAACAACAACAATGAGGTCAGGTGGGTGGGACCTGATCCCATCTGAAATGTGTCCTTTTAAGAAGAGAACAGGACACTTAGATATACAGAGAAAGGACCATGTGATGACACACGGAGAAGTAGCCCATCTACAACAGAAAGAGAGGCCTCAGAAGAAAGCAACCCTGCTAACACCTTGGTCTTGGACCTCAGACCTCCAGAAGTGTGAGAAAATAAAATTCTGCTGTTTAAGCCACTTGGTCTGTGGTACTTTGTTATGGCAGTGTGGGTCGACTAATGCAGGCAAGAAAGAGTCTAGGATTAACTGTGACCACCAGCACCATAAATGGACCCCAGAGGCAAAGAGTCATAATTACTAAAGAATAGAAAGTGATTAGAGGAACAGGTACCCATGTTCCTGTTAATTTCTATATCAGTTCTAGATTGCTGGATCACAAACCATCTAAAGCTTAGACACATTAGCAGCTCAAGCACCTACCATGGATATACTCACAAAGCTGGGAGTCAACCATGTGGGCTGAGGTCACCTGGGCAGCACTGCTGCTGCTCTCTCCTAAGGTCACTCTCAAGGCTGCAATCATCTGCAGCTAGACCAGGAAAAGAGGCTAGAAGACGGCCTTTTTCACACATCTAGCAATTGGAGTTGGCTGTTGGCTGCAGGGTGTGGGTTCTCACAGTCCAGTAGGCAGAGAAGAGCTGCTTTCCATGGTGGTCTGGCAAAAGCAATCCAAAGGGGCAAAATCAGAAACAATAAGGTTCTTTGAGGCCTAGATTTAGAAGCCTCACAATGTCACTTGAAACACATCCACTTGGTCAAAGTAAATCACAGGTTCTGATTCAATGGGAGGAGAATTAAACCCGCTTCTTGACGAGAGATGCAGTAAAGTTCCAGTGCAAAGGTGTATGCGCACAGGACGGAAGGTACAGCTGTAGCCATCTTTACAAACCTGTTCTTCCACTCCCTTTGGGCTGACTATCAGGATCATTTCCCTGATTATAAGGCAGGTGAAAGCTCTATGCCAGGCATTTAAAAGAACAGGTGCCAGACCCATGTGTGTGAGCATGTCTTAAAGATTAGGAGATTGGTCATCCATCCATCCATTCTGCAAATGCAAATGAAAATTAACTCTGTGCCCAAGTCCCAGGAATACAAAGATGAAAATGACATAACATCCAGCAAGGATATCAAACTAGTCAATCCTAAAGGAAATCAACTTCGAATATCCATTGGAAGGACAGATGCTGAAGCTGAAGTTCAATACTATGACCATCTGATGCAAAGAGCCGACTCATCGGAAAAGATCGTGATGCTGGGAAAGACTGAGGGATGAGGAAAAGGGGGCAACAGAGGATGAAATGGTTGGATGGTATCACTGGCTCAATGGACATGAATTTGAGCAAACTCCTGGTGATAGTGAAGGACAGGGAAGCCTAGCATGCTGTAGTCCCTGGGGTTGCAAATAGTCAGACACAACTTAATGACTAAACAACAACAACCAGGTCATAGGGATACAAATAAGTGTATCAAAGCAGATTTCCATACAAAGTAGTCAGTCCTCTGTGCTGTATTCTTCTAGGAAAGAGAAGACCAAGAAAGAGTTCATAAAGGAGGTGACTCTTGCCTTAAGTTCAGACAAATAAGGGGCTTGCTAGGTAAATTAGGTAAGAGGGTAAAGGTTTGGAAGAGAGAAAATGCTTGAATAGGAGGTCATATTCATGCACTGGTAAGGCAGGCAGGAGGCTTCTCTGCCATGACAAACAGCCTGAGTTTTCTCTGTAGGCTACAGGGAAACATTACAGATACTCAGATTTGGGTTTGTTATACTCATACTTGCAACTTGGAAAAAATGTGCAGGGTTTCTAGGGCAAGGGGACCAGTGAAGGGGGACTTTTCCTTTAAGGCATTGTGATTACAAATGACAGAATGCAACTCCGACAGAAGCAGGAGGATTTATAAAAGGATTTGGAGAATCTCACAGGGTTGAGGGGACTAGAGAACCAGGCTTGTAACCCCCAGAAAAGGGACAGCTGCAGAAAGTGTGAAGATAACACCTACTCAACTCTCTGCCTCCTACTGCACATGGCTACTGTCTACACAAGGATTCTAGCCATTCCTCCCATTTTGTCAGTTTCCAGGCTTTGGAAGAGAAATTCCAGTTGACTGAGTTAATGTCGTATGCTACTGCCTGTCTGTGCCAGGGCTTAAAAGAGAATCCCCAGGTTACTCAGACAGGTCTGGGGTGGGAGGCTTGGTATCCCCACTTTTGCTCCACAAGACAGAGGGGTAATTCCCCAGAAGGAATCCAAGGTGCTCTTAGAAGGGGGAATGAAAGCTCAGCAGCCCCAAATCAACAATATCCATTATAGGGTCATTCTAAGAGCTTTGGAAGTCCCACCTGCTTCGCTGGGGCAGAGGATGTCCAGACCAAGAGAATAAGCAACAAAGCTTCGGGAGACCAGGACTTTAATTCAGTCCAACCTAGATGCTGTGGTCTCAACTCTAGCACCTTCCTGATGTAACACAGAAGTCAATCCATTTGTTCAGATTTATTTTTCTTCATCAAAACACAGAATGAAATACCTAACTCAATTTTTCCTTTGTAAGTACTTCTTTTGACAAAGTTTGAAGAGGTCACCTCTTTGTCACCAAGTTTCCCAAGGACTGGAGACTAACTTTGAACACGATCTTGTAAGTACACACACATTCACACCCCAGGAGCTCTTCCAGGAAGAGGTTGGTACACAATATCTAGTTTTTTTGAAATTATTCTGACCTCCCCCTGCAAAATAAAGCATTTATTTCTCTTAAACAATTTCCTAATAGCATTTGGAAAGACAAGAGCTCAAGACCTCCCCATGAAAGTAATGAAGATAGCAGTTAATAGCCCAAGGATATACAGTGAACTGTGGTATCAGAGAAGACTCTTGAAAGCCCCTTAGACAGAAAAAAAAAAGAGACCAAACCAGTCAATCCTAAAGGAAACCAACCCTGACTATTTATTGGAAGGACTGATGCTGAAGTTGAAGCCTCAATACTTTGGCCACCTAATGTGAAGAGATAACTCATTGGAAAAGACTCTGATGCTGGGAAAGATTGAGGGCAGGAGGAGAAGGGGATGGTAGGATGAGATAGTTGGATGGCATCACCAACTCACTGGATATGATCTTGAGTAAACTCCGGGAGATAGTGAAGGACAGGGAAGCCTGGTGTGCTACAGTCCATGGTGTCATAAAGAGTTGTTATGTGGGCAGGGTCAGACATGGTGATTGAATAACACCATAGGTCATCAGCTTCTAATTCACCATTAATTCTCAGGCAATACCACTAATATAATGCTTTGCAATGTCACTAGCTTCCCTGGTTGTTCAGATAGTAAAGAATCTGCCTGTAATGGGGGAGACTTCGGTTCGATCCTGGGTTGGGAAGAGCCCCTGGAGGAGGACATGGCAACCCACACCAGTATTCTTGCCTGGAGAATCCCAATGGACAGAGAATCCTGGCGGGCTACAGTCTATGGAGTCACAAAGAGTTGGACATGACTCAGCGACAAACCACAGCACAGAGCACAGGGTAAGATTCTACAAATCATTATCTGAAGAAATGGTTTATTCCCCACTTGGCTAAAGCTGCTTCCAAGGATGTAGACAATTTCCCTCACTCCAACACTCTCCAAATGTAATCAACTTGCTGAACAAGTGAGGGCAGAGCCAGTTTCTGAAGTAGATATTATGGAACCACGGACTTTGAGTATCTGGCCAACTTGTTATCAGTTACAGAGTCTATGAAAGAATAGTAATGATTGATTTATAAATCTTGCTCTAATTTTAAACTTCAACACAGAGTCCCAGAAATGACTTTAGAGGTTTTTTATTTCCAACGACCTCCATTTAACAGCCATGGAATCTTGTGATAAGTATTTTGATTTTCATGCCCTTCTATTTACTAGTTTACAAAGTTAACAATATCCATTCTGTCTACCCTAAGAAATTTCTCAAAAGGGTAAAATGAAAACAGAGTATACAGACTTTAGAAATTGTATCTCCCATGTGAGTGAATGGGAGGAGGCATTTGTGACTATGCTGACATTTTCATAGCTCTATTGAGACATTTTTTTAAAAGCATCATATTGCTCTCACTGAGCAGAAACTCCAAATTACAGTTTCTCAATCTTAGCTTGCTAAGAAGAAAACTCTCTGGCCCTAAGAATCTTGAAAGACAAAGTGGTTTGAAGCCATTTAAAGTGGATTAAGTCATTTATTGTACTTGAAAGAGCCTCCAATGAGAGCTAGCAGTAAGAACCACCCTCCTCATGAGTCTGAATTGTACCCTCCCTTCCTTCTGTCTTTCTGCTCTTACCTCCATTTTTCCCTCATTCTTTCCTGGCTTTCTCCTTTCACTCACCAATTTATGCAATCATTCACCACCTCTTGCACTGTCTCTACCACTGAGTCTCTACCATGTTCCAGGAGCTACACCTGGGCAGGGTTTCACAGAATGGGTCAGATCTTCACCAGCTGAGGGATCATGGGTGAGGTGTTACTGACAAGTGCTCCAGAAATATACACTTCGTTACTCCACCCCTGTAGACAATACCTTTCATTTCATTTTAAACTATAAGCAGCGCTGTTGCATTCACTATATAAATGATCGTTTCTAAAGGCTTTTAACTCTTGTAATCAAACCCAACATATACAGACTAACCCCACATACAAAGTAACTAATAGGGAAACAAGTGATCAAGTCTTATATACTCAAATCATCTGTGAGTTCTCCAGCTTACAGTAAGTGATCTTGTAAACTGTTTTCAATGATTTAACTTTAAAAATCAATTTAACATCTAACTAGGTGGTAGGGACTCTGTTAGGGACTAAAAATATAAAGATGAGTGAATCAGAATCACTTCTCCCAACAAGCTCAAGTAACAGACAAGAGAATTGGTAATGTAATGTGATAAGAACTTCAGCAGAGAAATGCATAGAATGCCATGAAACACAAGTGAGGGAACTAGTCACTTGCCAGGGAGAAATCAGGCAAAGCTACAGAGAGGTGGTATTATTAAAAAAAAAAAAAAAAAAATTTAAGACGCAAATGAAAGAATGAGCTCCCATTTCCGTGGTCCAGAGATGAGTTTCCCAGGCCCCTTCTATGTATCTGCTCTGCCCTCTTTGTGAGTAGTCTTGGAGCAGTATGCCCGGATTCCATGCCCTCCCCCTTCCTTGCTCTGCCCCTTCACCCAATGTCAAGAGTCCGGGGAGCCCATGAACTCTAAGCTGAAGGGAATGGGCACAATAAGATTGGAATTAGGTTCTACACATTTAAGAATCTTAGGCAGGGGAGGGCCAGAGGGTAACAGCACTTAACATTTTCCGATCTCTTACTTCCCAAACATGTTGGGGATCTTAAAAACCAAAGCTCAGTCCATCCTTGTGGCAATAAATAATTAAAGAAATATCTTGAATTAAACTAATGTTTATTGACTATCCACTGTGTAACAGTACCAGGCACAGTGATAAATAAGATAGGTGACATTCCTGCTCTGATACTCTGTCCTTTCATGGATTTTATCCACAGAGGGCTAAAGCAATTCATCCAAAGGTACAGAGCTAGAAAGTGGTAGAGCTAGGACTGAAACCTTGCTCTTTCTGACTCCAAGTCCTACACTTTCAACACTCCTGAAATAAAGTCAAAACCAAACAAATCCTGTGTGTGCTCACAGGAGAGAGGTAAACAACCAAGGGAACCAGAGTCCAACTCACCTCTTGACCCCAGGCATTGGCAGTTTCTGCGGTATGATTAGATGTCTATGTCTGCGGTTTTGTAAGCTGCCCAGATTATTTTAAGAACCAGTGTCCTAGGTGTCACAGGGAGCTGCTCTGGGGTTCCTTAGAGGAAGGAAAGGAGGGGGCCAGTTTTAAACAGGCCCCTTGACTCTCACTTGAACCTGAACATCCCCACTTTTATCTTATTCATATCTTGGGCCTATGCCTCAGGTTGCCACTAAAGAAAGAACTCTGATGCTAACAAAATAAACAAATTTGAACCAATCACTCAAGGTGTAAAACATCCATGGAGTTTTTGCATCAAGAAAACTTTCTCTTGGCATCATTTTGGATGTTACATACTGATACTTTGGTTATGGGCATTCTTATAGGCTATTGTAGAAAAGGAAAAGATTGCTTGAATTATTAGAAAAATGTCATAACTTAGCAAAAGTGTCAATGAATGCCATAAACCTAGAGTTTATACTGCTGCTGCCGCTAAGTCACTTCAGCCGTATCTGACTCTGTGTGACCCCATAGACGGCAGCCCACCAGGCTCCCCCGTCCCTGGGATTCTCCAGGCAAGAACACTGGAGCGGGTTGCCATTTCCTTCTCCAATGCATGAAAGTGAAAAGTGAAAGTCAAGTCGCTCAGTCGTGTCCGACTCATAGTGACCCCATGGACTATACACTACCAGGCTCCTCCATCCAGGGGATTTTCCAGGCAAGAGTACTGGAGTGGGGTGACATTTCTTTACATATTCACTTGGTGCATATTTATGGGACATCTACTATGTTCTAGATGATGAGGACCGGTCAACCCTAAAGGAGACCAACCCTGACTATTCATTGGAAGGACTGATGCTGAAGTTGAAGCACCAATACTTTGGCCACCAGATAGGAAGAGCCGACTCATTGGAAAAGACCCTAATTCCCTGACTGAGGGCAGGAGCAGAGGGTGGCAGAGGATGAGATGGTTACATAGCATAACTGACTCAAGGGACATGAGTTTGTGCAAACATTGGGAGATAGTGGGGAACAGGGAAGTCTGGTGTGCTGCAATCTGTGGAATCGAAGAGTCAGACATGACTTAGCGTCTGAACAACAATCAGATGATGAGGATACCACTATGAGGTTGAGAGACACAGGGACTTTCAGGTAGCATATATTCTGATCAGTTCAGTCCAGTCCGTTTGCTCAGTCATGCCCAACTCTTTGCGACACCATGGACTGCAGCACGCCAGACTTCTCTGTCCTTCACCAACTCCCGAGCTCATATTTTCTGATGGGGGAGACAAATGGACAAATATACAAGGGAGATAGTGTTTAATCATGCACATCTTTCAGTCCTGGGTCCTGTCTACCTGGAGTCCTCTAGAAGAGGACACAGGGTTCCTCCTCGGTCCTCTTAAACACTGAGGAGCCTTTTTCCCTCTTGATGGGGACTGGGACAGGCGCTCAGAGGCTCAGTTCATGTGGGTCAGCTGGCACGTGTGGCCTCTATCTTCAAAGGCTTACCAAAGATCTGATGGAGTCTGGAAACCAGCCTGCCTATGAGGAGGGACAAGCCTTGGGTTTCCGGACATCAGAAGGAGTTCCTTTGATAACAAGGAATCTAAGTTATCTACACTTCACTAAGGCTGCTTGGCCTTTAAAACAATTTTGAAACGTCCACAAGCTTCCCAAGTGGCGCAGTGGTAAAGAATACTCCTGCCAATGCAGGAGACGCAAGAGAGGCAGGTTCAATCCCTGGGAGATGCCCTGGAGTAGGAAATGGCAACCCACTCTGGTATTCTTACCTGGAAAATTCCATGGACAGCGGAGCCTGGTGGACTACCGCTCAAAGGATCACAAAGAGTCGGACGCAAGGAAGCACAGGGAAGTCGGACACAACAGAAGCCCATATTCTGAGGGGTGGTCATTTCCATACATCCCATTGCTTCAATCCTGTAAGAACCGACATCCGATCTATCAGATGTTTGGAATTCAGCCTGGAGAGAGGATCTGCATCTTTATCTGGATGAACATTCACAAACAATTTGAGCTTAACTGGTATACTCATACGTCACACAATCTGATTTCAAGGCTAGAGATAGGTGTTAAGGCAGAGGGCAACCACCTATCATCTAACAAGTGGATATATAAGAAAAATGTATAATAAGCATATCAACAGCTGGCATGTAAATGAGGTAGTTCAAGCTCCATGGAGATAATCTGTTCTCCTAAACACTGTCTCATTCTTTAACATTCTTTTGTAGCCTCAACAAGAAGGATACCTATCTTCTATGGATATGATCACGAGTTTTAAATGAATAAAGTGAAAATTAATGGGATTTTTTTTTCTTTAAATGACTGTATACAAACTTCAAACAGTTCTTTCATAGTCAAATCAATGCCATGAGAAATTTTCAGACTCAGAACTTTCATTCCACTGGGTTCATCTCCCAGATTAAAAGACTTGTTCATAAGACAGCATTTATTATTTTCTTCTCCTACTAAATAAAAAGTTATACACACTTCAAAGTTTAAAAAAAAAAAAATTAAAGGCACCAAGAAACAAGTTAAAATCACCCAGAAAAGTTTAGATAGAAATACAAATAAGAACAATTTGGAGTCTTTTCCTCCAGTCTTACATATTATGTAATATTTTTAGATGAATAACGATTCTGTTAAGAACCTGAATTACCTACACATCAGGGCAGAGTTCCATAATTAGTGGCAGGGGTGAAGATGGAAGATGCTCTCTGACTACTGAATTGGCAAGATCAGAAATGAATGGCGCCATAAAGATCCCAAGTCTTTCATTAATGCTTAAAGCTGAGGCTTTATTTATAAGGAGATTCTAAATTCTAGTCTGGTCTCACCTGGCTGCCTTTGATAGAGGTAGCCTGCTTGTCATGCTCATGAAGAAAAAAGTCCCAAGCTCCATAAAGACTTTTCCCCACACACCTAAAGGAAAGAGAAAGATATTGGCAAGTCAGGGGCAGAATTGGGGCAAACCCTAAAAAACTTCTTTCCCTTTGGGATTAGCTGAGCTAAAGTCAGGACTGACTATTCCAGCTGCAGTCAGACCAGTGACTGCTCAGGGAGAGGTGATGTCCAGAGGCAAAGTTGCTGCCCAGATTTTAAGCAGCCTGGACCATTGTCTATGCCTTACGTGCACGCATGCTAAGTAGCTTCAGTCATGTCCAGCTCTTCTCAACCCTGTGGACTGTAGCCCGCCAGGCTCCTCTGTCCATGGGATCCTCCAGGCAAGAATACTGGAGTGGGTTGCCATGCCCTCCCCCAGGGGATCTTCCCAACCCAGGGATTGAACCTGTGTCGTATAGTTTCCCGTATTGGCAGGTGTGTTCTTCACCACTAGCACCACCCGAGAAGCCCTTGTCTATACACTGCTTTCCAAACTTGAGCCAGCATCAAAGTGTATATGAAATATGTGTGTGTGGGTTTAGTTGTGAAGTTGTGTTTGACTCTTTTTGTGACCCCATAGACTGTGGCCCACCAGACTCTTCTGTCCATGAAATTTCCCTAGCAAGAGTACTAGAGTAGGTTGCCATTTCCTTCTCTGGGATCTTCCTGGACCACGGATAGAACTCACACCTCCTGCATTGGCAGGTGGGTTCTTTACCACTGAGCCACCAGGGAAGTATGCATGATAATACATTTCTGTTTGTTTCTCTTTTGTTAAAAAAAAAAAAAGAAAAGAAAGACTCCCTCCGAGGGTTTTTAAACCACAGATTGCTCAGCTCCCACCCCAGAGTCTCTGATTCAGCAGACCTTGGGCGGGGCCTGAGTATTGCATTCCTATCAAGTTACCCCAACACCAGAGTCCCAGGACCACTCTTTGAGAACCACAGGTCTACACTGACACTTGCTCTGTGGATCACAGGTTCAGAACTCAGGCTTAAAAGGCAGACAGACCTGATTTTCATTCCTGGCTCCATCACCTATAACAATGTGAGCCTGGGTGAGTAATTTAATTAATCTGAGCCTCTGTTTTCTCATACATCATAAAGGGATAATAAGGTTATTCCAAGAAATGGAACATATAGTTTATGCTGTGTTAAGCAGATTACCCAGCTCACAGTAAATACTCAATACATGATTTTGTATTATTTTAAGTTTCACCTTAGCCTCCTGGAATCTTTCTGTATCTGTTAGTACGGATCCCTCAACCCTCTAAAATGCTGGCTCACTCCCCTCCTTTCCAACCACCTGGTGTGGAGGAAAGCACCTGCCCCCACCATGCCTCCCAACTCAGCTGGCAAATGCCTCTGACCAAGCTAGTCCTCTGCTGCCACCTTGTGCCCTGAACTCGCCTAACAACTTGCAGGTTGATCTGTTCAGCAGGTCCCTGGGGCTGCAATCCCAAAACAGAGATTTTTCTTTGCAAAGGAGACAGAGGTGGTGCCCACTCAGGCTGCGGGTGGTTCGGAGGATCCTGAGGAAGTCTTCTCAGCCAGATCAGTCTAAAGGGCCATGCTTTCAGAAGACTTCAAAACAACACAGGTGATCAGGACCAGGCAACTGCTGATCCCCAGGCAGGAATCTGGAGGCTTCCACTGACCTCACACCTGTCCTGGCCAGCAGCCTTCAGAGCAATACCTCCGCCTGTGGTCATTTCTGAGGATTCCTGGGACCTCAGACTTTATATCTTCAGATCCCTCTTGCTGCTGCCAAAGACATACCGGGAACAAGGTTATTATGGGGACCCTGGAGGTCCCATGCTGGAACCCATTTCTGATGGACTGCTCATCATGCTAAGTTTCTGGGATAAGCCCAGTGCTTAAGTAGGAAAAGACACAGGACACGCATGTTGGCAGCGAAATGAGTCTCCGAGATGCTCTTGCCATCTTGTTTTTCATTCCCATTGCAAGCAGTTCACTAAGGTGTTACAGCTCAACAGGAATTGTGGTTATTCAGTCACTAAGTCATCTCCAACTCTTTGCCACCCCATGCAGCATGCCAGGCTTCCATGTCTTCCACAATCTCCTGGAATTTGCTCAAATTTATATTCATTGAGTCGGTGATGCCATCCAACCATCTTATCCCCTGCCACCCCCTTCTCCTCCTGCCCTCAATCTTTCCTAGCACCAGGGTCTTTTCCAATGAGTCAGCTCTTTGCATCAAGTGACCAAAGTATTAGAGCTTTAGCTTCCCTGATAGCTCAGTTGGTAAAGAATCCACCTGCAATGCAGGAGACCCCGGTTCGATTCCTGGGTTGGGAAGATCCGCTGGAGAAGGGATAGGCCACCCACTCCAGCATTCTTTGGCTTCCCTTGTGGCTCAGCTGGTAAAGAATTTGCCTGCAATATGGGAGACCTGGGTTCAATCCCTGGGTTGAGAAGATCCCCTGGAGAAGGGAAAGGCTACCCACTCCAGTATTCTGGCCTGGAGAGCTCCATGGTCTGTATAGTCCATAGGGTCGCAGAGTCGGACATGACTGAGCAAATTTCACTAACGTTTAAGATTCAGCATCAGTCCTTTCAATGAATATTCAGGGTTGATTTCCTTTAGGATTGACTGGTTTGATCTCCTTGCAGTCCAAGGGACTCTCAAGAGTCTTCTCCAACACCACAGTTGAAAAGTTTCTTCAGCACTCAGCTTTCTTCATGGTCCAATTCTCACATCCACACACGACCACTGGAAAAACCATAACTTTGACTAGACGGATCTTCGTCGACAAAGTACTGTCTCTGCTTTCTAATACACTGCCTAGGTTTGCCATAGCTTTCCTTACAAAAAGCAAGTGTCTTTTAATTTCATGGCAGTGATTTTGGAGCCCAAGAAAATAAAATCTGTCACCGTTCACACTTTTTCTTCATCTATCTGCCATGAAGTGATGGAACTAGATGCCATGATCTTAGTTTTTTGAATTCTCAATGGGGGAGAAAATGCAAATTGCTTTATTTCTTAACTACTTTATCCTTCCCTGCTGGAAAGCAGAGCTCTTAATGAGAGTTTGAACATAACTCATAACTTTGAGGACACTTCTAGTTATTATAACTTACCTGGACCAGTTTTAAACTCTTCTCATATTCTCCTATCCCATCTTTTCACTAAGTTCGGGGCCCCTGACTCCTGGAGCAGAGGAAACAGAGGAAGACCTGGCCTAGCTTGGGGTGCCTCCTTCCCCCTCACTCTGCAGGGCATGGGAGGAGGTAAAGGTCAGAGGGCTATGTCCCTCTACTCAGCTTCCATTCTCAGAGCCCTCTCTCCATTCGCAGCTTTCTTAGAAAGCACAAACTGACCCCTTGGCAGGAAGTCAAGTGCTGGCTCTCCCTCAGGGACCCACCAGAGCTGTTTGGAGAGTGCTCTCAAGACCCCCTGGGCATAGTGCCCTGTAGGAGGGTGGGCTCCAGCAGCTCCCGACCATCTACCTCCACCCCCCATCCCAGGGACCAACACCAGAAGTGGACCCAAGGACAGTTTCTGCCAGGATCTCTGGAAGCCTTGGCTTGGGGTCTTGCGCATTACTTCTGTTCAGTTTCCTTTACCCACAGGAAACACATCTTTACCCAAAGAGAAACATGAATGCAGGCTGTTTCCATAACCACGTTCAACCCCCCAAAACATGGCCAGGACAAATCAGTAAGGAGCATCCTTCCAGAAAATGAAAAGCTGTCTGTCTCTTCTTGCAGGTCCCCCCAAATCTTCACAGGTGAGGTACTTGGAGACTTGCCTTCACTCAACACCCCACTTCACCTCCACTGGAGAGAGGAGAGATTCACTGTCTCCTTTCCCCAACAGGGAGGGCAAGGAAGCACCTCTCCTAAGGGCCCTCATGCCCTGAGGCTCCCAACACTGATAGCTCTCCCTCCTTGTGTTCTCTCCTCCCAGATCAATAAACTTCCCGCTGAGTGGGGAGTGAAGAATGTCACCCAGACAGCTGCCACCTCTCAGGAAGGTGAGGCTAGGAGTGGGGTGCACTTTGGGCTTCTCTCTTTAGAATGTGGGTTATTTGGTACCCCCTTCATTCTCACTTTTTGGGCCTCTAGGTACCAATTCTGGGCAATTGGCAGGTCCCACTCAGCATATGCTCCCTAGACAGTTGGGTCCAGCACTCATGCAGGCCCTGAAAGGAATAAAAGGCAAAGCACTGATTCTTCTCCAGTGGCTGCCGCTAGTCGAAAGCTTGATGGGCTTCTTTAAGACTTGGTGGTGGTGGTTGGTTTAGTCACTAAGTCACGTCCAACTCTTGCAACCCCCCACGCCATGGACACCGAGCTTCTCTGTCCATGGGATTCTCCAGGCAAGAGTACTGGAGTGGGTTGCCATTTCGTCCTCCAGCTGATCTTCCTGACCCAGGGATTGAAGCCACGTCTCCTGTACTGGCAAGCAGGTTCTTTACCCACAGCACCACCCTTCCCAGCCTTGTGACCAAGGCTTCAAAGGAGTAGGGGTGAGGATAGGTGGATGGCACACATAATTTTGGGTGAAAGGAGGAAAGTTCCAGAATAAGAGCCCAAGGTCAAGAAGAGTGCGCTCATTTTGGCAGCAGTTAGCAGTCAGAAGCACAAGTCCTGGGTGTCAGGGCAGAGGGTGAGAGGAAGTTTGTAGATTAACAGTTAACCAACAGAAAGCACACTCATTGACTTCACATTTTTTCCTCCTTATACAGATACAAACATGCCCAGATGCAATATAGGAAAATCCCTCCTCAATGCCAAAACTTTCTGAGGGGAAAAAAAGAAAAACCTCCTGAACTAGTTTTAACCATCTTTGTATTGTTCTAATTTGTCTTGGAAGCAAAGAAACTTTCTTTTGTGAACTCAGGGCTTCAAAGCCTGCTTTGTTTTCATGCGTGGTATTGATCTGGATTCTCCGGAGGGTGTCTTGACATCTCTCCACACCTTCCCTGATTAATCCAGCAAGTCCAACAGGCCCTCCTCCACTGACAAGGAGAGGGAGGTACAGAGAAACTCAGAGCCTCCTCAGAGGTAACAAAACCTGTCCACAGTCGAGCATGAGCTGAATACTAAGTCAACACCCAGGGCTGTGTGGGCGCTTCTAAACATCTCAGTATCCCAGCTCTGAGAAAGCACTGAGGTCTCTCTGGTGAAAGGAACCATGGAATTTTCATGTTTTTTGCTTCCTACATGACGTCACCTCTTGGAAGGCAGCCCCTTGTTTCTCTTCCCTGAGAGAGAACTGGACAAGCCGTCCAGGATCCTAGTTCCCAGCCTGGCCTCATTACCCCATGGACGGCCCCCTGCCAGGTCCCCTCTCGTGGCATCAGTTTCCACATCTGTCAAGCAAAAGGCTGAAAGATTTCTCCAGTTCAGCTCAGCTGCTTCTTCTCTCTGATGCAGTGTCTGATTGAATCCTTCCTTTGACAAGCCACAGGAGTCTTACCTCCATCATCCCAGGCTTCTAGAACAAAACAGGAGAGGCGGTGGCTTCAACAACAGGCGTTTGGTCCAGTACAGGTCTTTAGACAGACATTGAACCCTGGCTTGTCTGAAGGAACAGAGGGGAGAGAGAGGCTTACCAGATTGGTTTCAACAAAAATATCTTACATACCTGATAAATATTTATCAGCCCAAAAGGGATAAACTTATTCCACTTATATGTCTGATATTTTGTCAGTTTGGTTCCTGAACATTCAAATCTGAGTTCTCAGGCTTGGATGCAGACACCTGGAAGCCAGAGCTCAGCAGAACTGTGTGATTTCCAGGGGCTCTGTTTGGCCTGGGGGTAGAGATAATGGGGTGTGAGATGATAAATCAGAGGAAAGCTTACTTTGTATCCTAAATATATTTATAAAGGTCTCAGAGATATCAAGTCACAGAAGAAAGAAGAAAAGTGTGAGAATTCTGTTGTCAACTGTCTCTACTCGCTTCACTTGAAAAAGCAGCTGAGTCCTGAGTGAAGGGGACACTTGGCAGGTTTGACTAAGCCCGCTTATCCAAAATTTGACCCCCATCCCTCACCCCTCAAAACACATACTGTGAGGAAAAGGAGCTTAGAGTCTGTCTTAGTTGCTTCCCTGGATCCCTGTCCTTTTTGACCTGGGGTATACTTACCTTGTGGCCTCAACAGAGTGGAAATGGAGAGAACAAGCAGAGAAGGTCAGAGAGGCTCCATGGCCTTGGAGAAGATAAAACCATGAACCCCTGGTTAGTGACCTGGGTTTCAGGCCATCTGGAGCCAGGCATTGAACCTCAGGCTTCTCGTTCATAAAACAGGGACAAAAATATCCATCTCACAAGGTTAGAGTGTTTTCCTTCCTTTCCTCTATGCCTCCATGCCTGGCATAGAGAAATAATTTGAGAGATGTTTACTGAATAAACTTCACATCTGTCCAGAGACAACACTGAGTCTTCAGGTAAAATTTCAACTTATTATCACCTAAATCCGGTCCCATCACTTCATGGGAAATAGATGGGGAAACAGTGGAAACAGTGTCAGACTTTATTTTTTTGGGCTACAAAATCACTGCAGATGGTGACTGCAGCCATGAAATTAAAAGATGCTTACTCCTTGGAAGAAAAGTTATGACCAATCTAGATAGCATATTCAAAAGCAGAGACATTATTTTGCCAACTAAGGTCCATCTAGTCAAGGCTATGGTTTTTCCAGTGGTCATGAATGGATGTGAGAGTTGGACTGTGAAGAAGGCTGAGTGCTGAAGAATTGATGCTTTTGAAGCGTGGTGTTGGAGAAGACTCTTGAGAATCCCTTGGACTGCAAGGAGATCCAACCAGTCCATTCTGAAGGAGATCAGCCCTGGCATTTCTTCGGAGGGAATGATGCTGAAGCTGAAACTCCAGTACTTTGGCCACGTCATGTGAAGTGTTGACTCATTGGAAAAGACTCTGATGCTGGGAGGGATTGGGGGCAGGAGGAGAAGGGGACAACAGAGGATGAGATGGTTGGATGGCATCACAGACTTGATGGACGTGAGTCTGAGTGAACTCCAGGAGATGGTGATGGACAGGGAGGCCTGGCGTGCTGCGATTCACGGGGTCGCAAAGAGTCGGACACGACTGAGCGACTGAACTGAACTGAACTGAAACACTGTGCAGCTATGCATGCATGCTCAGTAGTGATTCTTTGTGACTTCATTGACCATAGCCCACCAGGCTCCTCTTTCTAAGGGATTTCCCAGGCAAGTATACTGGAGTGGGTTGCCATTTCCTCCTCCAGGGAATATTCCCAACTTAGGGATCAAACCTGCATCTCCTTCATCTCTTGCATTGGCCAGTGGGTGATTCTTTACCACTGCACCACCTGGGAATCCTTCTTACCTAAAGGTTCTCTCTCCAAAGCTGAAAGATGAATCCAGAGTACTCTATTGGAATGTTACCTAAACGTCTAACTCCTGGCTTATCCTTTCATCTTTTGTAGTTCTAGGACCTCCCATCTGAACACTGTGTTTCCCAAAACAGGCGATAGACCCACAGGCCACAGACAGGGCAGCCAGTGCTTCACTGAGAGACTGGCTTCCTTCCCATCTGGGATCCCGCAGTCTTCATTGCTAGGATTTGGAAAAGAAGTGTTCCAGGTAATTTAAATGTACGAAACTACCCAGGCAAGAATACTGGAGTGGGTTGCCATTTCCTTCTCCAGGGAATATAAATGCTCCACACCTCAAAACTCTCACCCACACCATAAACCTGGGATCTCAAGGACCAGCTTCTATCTAAGAGGAAAAAAAAGATGGACAGAAATCCCAGCTTCTTTCACTCCCTCCCCAGAGTCTCAGGAAACAGCAACTTTGGCCTGTGTCCCTTTGATTATAATTTATTTTAGTTCACTGTTTAGCAGAGACAACAGAACACCACATACAAATTTTGGACTATCCTTAGCTCTTCATCTGGAGCTGGAAATGAATTTTATTTCACTCTCTCACACTGCAGCCTGCAAGTAGAAGCAAGGGCTCTATTACAAGAAAGACTAGGAAAGTAAGGGTGACTAGGAAAGTAAGGAAGCCCTGTGGTAAAACAGCCATGTGAGCAGGACCCAGAGCTCCATAATATAACACACAACTATAGGAGGAGATTACTCTTGTCCTCTGACTGGTCATATCACGAAGCTTCCTGCCTTCTGCTGTGATATGACTGCTGGTAACTGAAAAACAGTGGTTCTGTTAATTTCCTTTAATTTTAATTTGCCTGTTTTCCTAAGTCACTAACACCACAGCCTTTTCTCCTCTTTACGTGGAAAATGCCTACAGCCCTTCCCTGAACTTTCCTGAACCCTTACTCTATAGTTCCCCTAAACTCAGAACCTGGAATGGAGCATTGCCCAACAGAAATACAATACTAGACACACGTGTAATTTTACATTTTTAATCACTGCATTAAAAAAAAAAACTAAAAGGAATCAAGTGAACCTAATTTTAATCGTACATTTTATTCAACCCGGTGTATATATGTAACTATGGCCATGCCACCCTGAACATGCCAGATAGCATCTGATTTCATAAGCTAAGAAGGGTTGGGCCTGATTAATATTTGGATGGGAGACTACCGGGGAATACCTGGTGCTATAGGCTTGGGGAAGGAAATGGCAACCCACTCCAGTATTCTTGCCTGGGAAATTCCATGGACAGAGGAGCCTGGCAGGCTACAGTCCATGGTGTCACAAAGAGTCAGACATGACTTAGCAACTAAACACGTGTGTGTGTGTGTGTGTGTGTGTGTGTGTGTGTGTGTTTGCGGGTGCGCAGGCACACCCAAACTCAGTCGTGTCCGACTTTTTAGGACCCCTTGAATTGTAGCCCAGCAGGCTCCTCTGTCCATGGGATTTTCCAGGCAAGAATACTGGAGTGGGTTGTCATTTCCTTCCCCAGTGGATTGCTCCTGACCCAGGGGTCAAACCCATATCTCTTGCAGCTCCTGTGTTAGCAGGCAGGTTCTTTACCAGCTGAGCCACATCTCTTGCCTATATATCTAAATATATGTATCTAGGGAAAGTCACTCAGTCGTGTCTGACTGTTTGTGACCCCATGGACTGACTATAGCCCACCAGGCTCCTCTGTCCATGGAATTCTCCAGGCAAGAATACTGGAGTGGGTAGCCATTCCCTTCTCCAGGGGATCTTCCCAACCCAGGGATTGAACCCAGGTCTCCAGCATTGCAGGTGGATTCTTTACCATCTTAGCCACCAGGGAATAGTATCAATTCAACATGGAATCAACATTTTTAAAATATTAGTGAGATATTTTCATTCTATTTTTTCATTGTGCAGCACAGAGTATCTTCTACTCTTAGGACACAAATCAATCCAGACTGGCCACACTTCAAGTGCTCAGTAGCCACCTGCGGCTGATGAATGCTGAACTGACAGCACAGCCTAATATAACAGCTCACACACTGCAGTCTAATTCTGTGCTGACACATTCATCTGCCCTCTTAGCATGCTGGATCTTAAAAACAGGACCATTAACAGTGACTGACTCATAGCAGCTGTATAACAACTCCTTGTGGATGATTGATCGGATTAACAAATCACTGTCACCATTGACCATGGTAAAAACAGCTCTGCTGAAGAAGGGAAGGAAAAGGGGATGTGTTTGGAGTTAGCTACTTTGAGTTAAAAGTTACTATGAGATTCTTGGATGATGATGCTCAGAAATATCTCAAAGATAGAGATGGGAACTCTGAGAAAGAAAAGGATGAAAAATTAAAGTGATGAAGGCATGATTTGTGAAGGTTTTCTTTACTGCAGAGAGAATAAACACACCCATCCATTTCACATGAAAATGCTGTGGACCATTTCTAAGAAAAGTCACATTGGGATTGAAAAAATAATAATAATAATCCTAGTGTACAAATGCACTATTTCCCTCCTGTGTTAGTTATCTGAAGTAAGTCCTAGACAAGATGGAAGTGGAGATGGGATCCATGTGCAAAGTCCTCCTATGCAGGAAGATTCCCTACCTCTCTGCTGAGTCTGTTTTCTTCATTCTCTTCCTCTTACCCACTTCTCCAAATGATCAATACTTACCCTGATGGCTCAGATAGTAAAGAATCTGCCTGCAATGCAGGAGACCCAGGCTCAATACCTGTGTCAGGTAGATCCCCTAGAGAAGTAAATAGCAACCCACTCCAGTATTGTTACTGGGAAATCCCATGGACAGAGGAGCCTGGAGGGCTACAGTCCAAGGGGTCTCAAGGCATCGGACACGACTGAGTGATTAACACTTTTTTTCACTTTCAAACAGTAAAGAAGTCTCTTGGTTGCTGCTGCTGCTGCTGCTGCTGCTGCTGCTGCTGCTGCTGCTAAGTAGTTTCAGTCATGTCCGACTCTGTGCAACCCCATAGATGGCAGCCCGCCAGGCTCCCCCATCCCTGGAATTCTCCAGGCAAGAATACTGGAGTGGGTTGCCATTTCCTTCTCCAATGCATGAAAGTGAAAAGTGAAAGTGAAGTCGCTCAGTTGTGTCTGACTCTTAGTGACCCCGTGGACAGCAGCCTACAAGGCTCCTCCGTCCATGGGATTTTCCAGGCAAGAGCACTGGAGTGGGTTGCCATTGCCTTCTTCGAGTCTCTTGGCAAACTCCCTCATATTAGAGCAGTGCTTCTCAAAATCTTTTTTAGAGCAGTGCATATACATCGGCCAAGGATCTTGTTATAAAATATGGGTTCTGACTCAGTAAGTCTGGGATGGAGCCTGAGATTCTACTTTGCTGATGTGTTCTGGGGGATACTAATGCTGCTAGCCCATGGACCACACCTCAAACAGCCAGGGATTAAGGGTTAGAGACTTTACCCAGGTTTGAATTTTGATTTCCATAAAAGAATCCCAGCAAGCACTTTAGCCTATAAGAATACAAGAAATTTCAGGGATTGGATAAGGCCAATAAAACCTCCCCCGAATCCTGCAAACAACCCCACAAAAGCAGCTCTGCTGAATATCCCTGCTGGTCCAGTGGTTAAGAATCCACCTGCCAATGCAAGGGACGTGGGTTTAATCCCCAGTGTGGGAGGATTTCACATGCAGGAAGGGCAACTAAATCCGTGTGCCACAACTACTGAATCCTACCGCAACTACTGAGCCCACACACCCTAGAGCCTGGGCTTTGCAACAACAGAAACCACCACAATGAGAAGCCCGCACACCACAGCTAGAAAGTAGCCCCCGCTCACCACACTAGGAAAACCCACACATAGCAATGAAGAACCAGTACAGTCAAAAATAAGATTAAAAAAAAACAAATTTAAAAAAGAATAAGTGTTCTGCTTATAGGTAAAGGTATCTACTTAATAGGTGGTAGTTGTGATATGTAGACTTGAAATGGGTATGTTTTGTTATATGTAAATTATACCTCCATAAAACTGATCTAAGGGCTTCCCTGGTGGCTCAGTGGTAAAGAACCTACCTGCCAGTGCAGGAGGATTGAACATGGGTTCAGTCTCTGGGTCAGGAACATCTCCTGGAGAAGGAAATGGCAACCCACTCCAGTATTCTTGCCTGGGAAATCCCTTGGGTAGAAGAGTCTAACGAGCTATAGTCCACGGTGTCACAAAGCGTCGGACACAACACAGTGACTGATCAACAACATTTGTGATACAGTAGAGTTCTTGCAGGAATTAAGAGTGGATTTTAATCCCATCTGTTATACTTACTGGCTATGTGATTTTGTGAATTTTCCTTTGCTTCTATGAATCTAAGTTTCCTTATCTCTGAGATAGATCTATCACATAACTCTCAGGAGTTCTTTGAATTCAAATAAAATAGCATTATGACATTGCCTGACATATGTTAGAGGTTCAGCAAATGCTCATTAAATCTCAACCAAAATATTTTCCAGTTACCATGAGAGGGTAGCACTGGAATAAACCTGAAAGGATGAGAAAAAAAATTTTTCAAGAGACATATGCTTGCTTTTAGGTTGACTAAAGCTCAGTGGTTAGAATATTTATCTTCAACTAAATGCATCCCCCTGTATAAAAGCAATGCAAATACATTCCAAGCAAATGTCTTCAGGGAAAGGGCATAATTTCATCTTTACCTATTTTCATATTTCTTTACAGTTGCCATGAGAGTATTTTAATAACCTCCATGGAGTTGAAAGTGATGCAGGTAATTGCCATAAGTAATTTAAGGGCTATTAAAGCTAACAAACCTCTCCTGTGAAATACCTTGTTAAGCAGTGATCAGCAGAAAACATGTAAAAATTGTGTGCAGTGTAAATTCAGGCTCTTTCTCCAGTTAAGCTGAAGTGAAAATGTAATTACATTACACATAAGAGGGGTACAGATATTATAGCTTTTCCTGCTCCAGCCTTGGATTGACTCAGGCTGAAGATGCCCATATTCTAATGAGATCCACTTCCTTCAGAAGAGGGTGCCTCATCTCTGGTGTCATTTCCCATTACCTGAACTGGCAGCTAATTTTCCACGAGCTCTTCTTAATATTATAAATCTGAACGTTTCTTGGCACAGTCCACAGGGCTCTGGTTTCAGCCCTGGCTTCAGGCAATCACTCTGTGTGACCTTGAGCAATTCTTTTTACCTCCCCAGGCATGAACTACTGTAACTATGAAATGAAAAAGATTTTATGGTGTGCCTTCAAAGGTATCTTCCAGTTGTAAAATGCTTTGATCCTAAACAATATTTATACCCAGATGCCCCTTTTTTGCCTATTTTAACTATTAAAAATATAAGGATGAATCCAAAGTAGGGAGAAAGGAGGAAAGGAAGAAGGAAGGGAAGAATGGAAAAGAACAGAAAAGAAAGCTCCCATAAGTTGATGTTACAAAGTTTACACTTTGTATACCTTCCAGAACCTTGTAGGCCATGCTCAGAATCAATTTATTCTCCCTTCATATATTAGCCTACTATTTGATTGCCCTATTTGCCAAGCTCACAACACATTAGAAGGGACAAGTTACAAGAAACAGGCAAGAATACTGAAAAAAATTGTAAGCAGCATTTGGCAGTAAAGAGCTCTCTACAGGAGGTCTCTTATCTTGTTGCTAATTTTAGACGAGGCACCCTGATGCTCTACTCATTTCCAGCCCCAGCACAACTTTCAAATCTTTTGATCACAAAATATCTTGCCTAATATATCAGCTCTTTCCTATAGATCAAAGAAATAGAAATGAAGATTAAGTAATTAGCAGATGACCAGATCTCTTCCCTAGCTTCCCATCTCGCAAACAAACTATGTCACCAAGAGAGCACCTAAAGAAAAATCACAAGAAGTCGACCAGGCTGCACACCATGGGGGATGGTGAGGACTCTGACCTCCTGTCTCCATGATTAACTGAGATTACTTCCCTTTTTCCCTTTAAAATTTTTTATGGCTGAGCACAGTCTTCGGAGATGGTGTGGGGGGACTCTTGAGTACACCGTCTCCCCAGGTTGCTGGCATTCTGATTAAAAGAAACTCCTTTCTACCAACATTTTCAAGTACTGATTATTGAGCAGTGAGCATCTGGACCTGATTTGGTCCCATAATATGTGAAAGCCCAAAGAAGAAAACAGAAAACTTCAAGAGAGCAGGATGTTATCTGGCCCATTCCTTATACCTAGCATCAAGCACATAGAATACGCACAATAATGTTGATTTAATTAATGAGAGCAATACTTACAAAAGACAAATACAGTTTTTTTTAACAATAGTGGTCAAGGAACACTTAGTACAGGTACAAATGAGCGTACACAATTTCTCCAAAGACTGTCTCACACACTGCAATTTATATCCTTCCACGTAGCAAAGACAGCAAGGAAAATTAAAGTGTACTCTATAAGCTCTCAAGTGCCTCAGCTGGTAAAGACTCTGGGAGAAGAGAGAGAGGACTGAGGGAGACCTGAGTTCAGCCCCTGTGTTGGGAAGATCTCCTGGAGAAGGGAACGGCTACCCACTCCAGTATTCTGTCCTGGAGAATTCCATGGACTATGTCCATGGGATCACAAAGAGTGATTGAGCTACTTTCACTTTTTCTTTCTATTAGCACTCCTTAAGATGGTTAAATGTGGTAGATTGAGTACATGTGTTTATCTTGGCTCCTTCCTAATATCCTGCTTAAAATGTGCGTAATGTGATCTCCAAAAGGAAAGAGGGGAAAGGATCCACGGTGAAAAAGAGATGTCAGCCAATATTTGCAGGCGAAAAAGCATCAAATGAAATGATCAGAGCTGATAAAGTGGGACAGCAAGGGCCTGCAGAAGGGAAATAAGAAGCCAGCCAGGTCAGCCCTCAGGTCCCTGGAAAGACTCAGAAATCAAAGGCGCCAAAACAAGGGGCCAAAGGACCCAAGCTGAAGACAGGATTCATTTAAAGTCTGTTAAGAAAGTGGTTAAATTCTCAAGTTCCTTCTCCTACCTTGGCAGGAAACTAGAGGCTTATTTCACAAATAAAAAGAATCTGGAGACAGCCCTGCTCCAGGATCAAAGCGGGTGGTAGGAAAAGGCACACATCAGAAAACAGGGGCGTGAATGAAAGTCCACATAAAGAAGAGTAAGGTCTAGGTGCCCTCATCTCTCTGGCCTCTAAGAACACTGGCAACTCAGGGAGACACCCCTCCCAGCACCACCCACCCAAGCAGGAAACTGGAGAGTCCCTATCTGGGGAAACAGAATACATTCAAAGAAAAGAGCTCTAAATACTGACATTCAGTATTTACAGATACTAAGTGATATTGACACTTAGAAACTACACTTGCATATGGATTTTCCTGCATCATATTTTACAAGCACTGCCTCTCCCTGCAGAGAAGGCAATGACACCCCACTCCAGTACTCTTGCCTGGAAAATCCCATGGATGGAGGAGCCTGGTAGGCTGCGGTCCATGGGGTTGCTAAGAGTTGGACACGACTGAGCGACTTCCCTTTCACTTTTCACTTTCATGCATTGGAGAAGGAAATGGCAACCCACTCCAGTGTTCTTGCTTGGAGAATCCCAGGGACAGAGGAGCCTGGTGGCTGCTGTCTATGGGGTCGCACAGAGTCAGACATGACTGAAGCAACTTAGCAGCAGCAGCCTCTCCCTGAAAAAAAAAACAACCAATTTGCTTCAGGTAGTGCTAGCAGTAAAGAACCCATCTGCCAATGCAAGAGGCATAAGAGCCGTGGGTTTGATCCCTTGGTTGAGAAGATCCCCTGGATTAGGAAATGGCAACCCACTCCAGTATTCTTGCCTAGAGAATCCTGTGGACAAAGGAGCCTGACAGGCTATGGTCCATAGGATCACAAAGGGTTGGACATTACTGAAGTGACTTAGCATGCATGCATGCAATATTCTCAAGTATAAACAGACAAAAACAAAAACAAAAAAAAACTCTGGAAGTAAGACTCCAAAAAGAAAAGAAGTGAAGTGAAATGAAGTTGCTCAGTCATACCCAACTCTTTGGGACCCCGTGGACAGTAGCCTGCACCAAGCTCCTCCGTTCATGGGATTTTCTAGGCAAGAGTACTGGAGTGGGTTGCTGTTTCCTTCTCCAGGTAATCTTCCTGACCCAGGGATCAAACCCAGGTCTCCGGCATTGTAGACAGACGCTTTACTGTCTGAGCCCAGGGAAATCCAAGAAAAAACAACACCAAATCAACTAACAAAAGAACCTCAGAGGAAATCAAGAGTGAAGGGAGAAGAAAACATTGATTGTATGTAACTGGTATCCTTAGAAGTAAGAAAAAATATTCCTCCACAGCAAAAGAACAGGATGCCATATTTTTAACAAAGAGAAAACAAATTAGAACTGTTGAAATTTGAAAATATAAAATTTGAAATAAGAGTCAACAGAAAAAAAATATGTCATGGAAAGATTCGAATGCAAAGTCAATATGTTTGAGATAAAGATGGCAGAATAGGAAGATGCTGAGCTCACCTCCTCCCATGGATGCCCCCGAACTACAACTAGAATAGTCTCTGAGAACAAACTGAAGTAGAACAGATTTTCTGCTACTACGGATATAAAGAAAAGGCTACATCAAGACACATGGATAGACCCCACACCCACACTTCAGACCCCACACCTCCAGTGCAGTGAACCCAAAAGCAGAAGGAACATCGTAACTGCAGAGGTCCCAACTGAGGAGTGAGGAGTACAAGCCCCACATCCAGCTCCCCAGCCTGGACACTTGCACGAGGAAGATGAGCTGCTGTAACATCTGGTTTGAAAACCAGCACAACTTAGATCTGGAAGAGCTGGAGTACAGTGGGAAACTGAGACTGTTCTTCAAGAGTTCATACACAAATTCACCTGACCCAAGTCCCAGAGCAGAAGAAGCTGCTTAAAAAGTACCTGGGTCATATGAGAAGACAGATTGACTAATTTTAGAGTATGTGTCAGAGGACAGAAATCTGGTAGAATTTCTGTGGGGATAGAAGCACTGGAGGGTGCAAAGTTAGTAGAAGGAAGCAAAAATAAAGATCCGAATGTAAATAAATGAGACAGAGACAAACAAAACAAAAGATCAATGAAGCTAAGAGCTGGTTCTTTGAAAGAACAGGCAAAATAATAAAAATTAGAAATGAAACAAGAGAAATCACGAATGACACCAATGAAATAAAAAGGATTTTAAAACATTCTAGAACAATTACAAGCCAACAAATTCGACAACCAAGAAGAAATGGATAAATTCCTAGAAAAGTACCATCTTGTAAGACTGAATCAGGAAGAAATAAAAAATCTGAACAGATTGATCTCTAGCAATTAAATTGAACCAATAGTTTAAAAACTTCCAACAAACACAAGTCCAGGATGAGATAGCTTCATAGGTGAATTCTCCCAAATATTTAATTAAGAATTAATACCAGTCCCTCTCAAGCTATTACCAAAAAGAGGATTGAAAGCTGCAAAACTTATTCTATGAAGCCAGCATTATCCTGATACCAAAACCAGATAAAGACACTAATAAAAAGCTAAAGGAACTACAGAAGAGGTTAATGTCTCTGATGAACATAGATTCAAAATCCTCAACAAATATTGACAAACTGAACACTACAATATCCTGAAAAAGATCATATACCATAATCAAGTGGGATTGATCCCAGGAATGCAAAAATGATTCAATAGCTGCAAATCTATCATTGTTACATATCACATTAGCAAACTGAAAAATAGAAATGCTATGATCTTCTCAAAAAATTCAGAAAAAAGCTTTTGACAAAATTCCACATTCATTTATGATAAAAAAAAAAATCTCAACAAAGTGGATATAGAGGGAACATGTGCTCAGTCACTCAGTCATGTCCAACTGTAACCACATGGACTGCAGTCCATCAGGCATCTCTCTCCATGGGATTATCCCAGTAAGAATACTGGAACAGTAGCCATTCCCTTCTCCAAGATATCTTCACCACCTGGGGATCAAACCCAGGTTTCCTGCACTGCAGGGAGATTCTTTCCCATCTGAGCCACCAGGGAAGCCCAAAATGACTTGAGCTACACCAAAGTCCAAGAGATCATGTCCAAAGGGGCAGGGCAAGGAGCACTGAAAATACTCTAGGGTCTGTGCTTGGCATCAGGTGAGCATGCATGTTTTTAATTAAGGTGCTCACAAATATAAAGTTCTGTCTTAGGAAAAATGGCCATGGGGAGGATGGGTTAAGCCTCCAGTTCTGCTGCATAGCAATCAGCACTCCCAATTCAGTCTTTGGTGGGCAACTGAGCACATGCTCATTAAAAAGCTCAATAACGTCTGCTTTTCCAGGCATGTATTGGTGTAAGACTAGATAGTGGCATTGTAGTGATCATGAAGATACTCAGGGGCTTAATTTTTTTTTTAATCTTAATTTGGCAGAGTCATGCAGTTTAAAAGATGCTTACTCCTTGGAAGAAAAGTCATGACCAACCTACATAGCATATTCAAAAGCAGAGACATTACTTTGCCAAATAAGGTCCATCTAGTCAAGGCTATGGTTTTTCCTGTGGTCACGTATGGATGTGAGAGTTGGACTGTGAAGAAGGCTGAGCACCGAAGAATTGATGCTTTTGAACTGTGGTGTTGGAGAAGACTCTTGAGAGTCCCTTGGACTGCAAGGAGATCCAACCAGTCCATTCTGAAGGAGATCAGCCCTGGGATTTCTTTGGAAGGAATGATGCTAAAGCTGAAACTTCAATACTTTGGCCACCTCATGCGAAGAGTTGACTCATTGGAAAAGACTTTGATGCTGGAAAGGATTGGGGGCAGGAGGAGAAGGGGACGACAGAGGATGGGATGGCTGGATGGCATCACTGACTTGATGGACATGAGTCTGAGTGAACTCCGGGAGTTGGTGATGGACAGGGAGGCCTGGCGTGCTGCGATTCATGGGGTCGCAAAGAGTCAGACACGACCGAGCGACTGAACTGAACTGATGCAGTTTAGTTCCCCGACTAGGGATAAAACCCATGCCCCCTGCAGTAGAAGTGTGAAATCTTAACCTCTGGACTGTCAGAGAATTTCCCTTAGGGGCATAAATCTATCCTTATTTAAATAAGCAAGTGGAGCCCCAAACACAGGTTCCAATTTCCTCCGAGGAAGGAACAACCCACTCATACGTTTCCCCATGGTTTCCTTGGCCCCAAGCCTGGGTAGGGTCATTTCTGCATATGGCAGACAATAATGGGGACAGAGAAAATAGGGCTGGCACAGAAGTGACAGACAGAACAAAACTATCTAACCCAAGTCAGAAAGATTCCCTTCAAAATGGTTAAGTTTTATGCTAAGCTTTAGTGCTTAAAGCTTCCATTACATGATATATTCACTTACGTAGAAGAGCTCATTCCCCAGTAATATGAGATTAATGAGGCATCATTGTACATAAAAACTACTGAACTGGTTCAGATCAATGGTCTGTCCTGTCCAGTACTCTGCCTTTTAGAGGGCATAAAAGAACAGGAAATTCAGAGACAAAAGAACCTGAATTTAGGGCCTGCTGTCACCACTTTGCATTGCGTGACTCTGGGCAGTTTTTTACCTGCTCCCAGCCTCAGTTTACTCATCTATAAAATAGTTCTAATAATACCTTCTTGGTGATATGAAAATTCAATGAGATGATATTTTTAAAAGTATCTTTCAGACTGTAATACAGTCTAAATATGCTCATTAATTTAGCTGAATGACATCTAAATCACAGCTGTTGTCTAGCATGGGTTTCTTTTATGTCCTAAAGAGTGTTAGTTTCTTTTTTAAAAAAAAAACTTTCTATTTTATATTGGAGTATGGTTGATTAACAATGTTGTGTTAGTGTCAGTTGTACCCCAAAAGGGTTCAATTATACATATACATGTATCTGTTCTTTTTCAAATTCTTTTCCCGACTAGGTTATTACATAATATTAAGCAGAGTTCCCTGTGCTATAGAGTAGGTTCTTGTTGGTTACCCATTTTAAATATAGCAGTGTGTACATGTCAGTCCCAAATTCCCAATCTATCCCTTCTCCCTGCCCTTCCCCATGGATAACCATAAATTTATTCTCTAAGTCTGTGAGTCTGTAACTGTTTTGTTAAATTAATTCATTTGTATCATTTTTTTAGATTCCACATATGGGAAATACCATACAATATTTCTCTTTGTCTAAGTCACTTCACAAAATCTAATTACTGACTTTTCTATGAATCTGCCCTTTAAATTCCTAATCTGATCAGAATTTTGGGTCCCTGATATTCTGATGAAATATTAGTATGTGAGTGTGTGTGCATGCTCAGTCGCTTCAGGCATGTCTGACTCTTTGTGACCCCATGGACTGTAGCCCACCAGGTTCTTATTATCCATGAGACCTTCCAGGCAAGAATACTCGGGTGGGCTGCCATGTCCTCCTTCAGGGGATCTTCAGGGATCTTCCTGACCCAGGGATTGAACATGTGCTTCCTGCATTGCAGATGGATTCTTTACCCACTGAGCCAACTGGGAAGCCAAATATTAGTATATTCAACTACAAAAAAAAAAAAAAAAACCTGGATTGGGATGTTTACAGATTATTTTTTTTAAACCTAGGAAATCACATATCTTAATATTTTCCTTCTCACCTAGTACCTGAATCCCTCCACACCCATCCCCTGTTCAGTGGTACTCTTAGTGAAGATCTCCTAGAACAGGATGCTGTGGGTAAATCTGAACAGGTGCTAGAAGATAGAACTTGGCTAATTTACATGATTAAGGTTCAACAGACACTCAGTGAAATTCTTTCTGGAAGGCAGAAAGAAGCCCAGGACTTCTCACATGCCTTCAGAAGGTGATCTGCCCCAGAGGACTAAGCCAGTGGGTTTGATAGCTGGCTGAACTGCCTCTTCCAATTGGGACTCACCACAGGAAGGGGTGTCTGGATGTGTGAAGGACACACTGGACCACACAACCAGACACCTGGTGAAGGAAAGGGAAGCCTGTCATGCTGTAGGCCATGGTGTCACAAAGAGTTAGACACAACTGAACAACTGAACTGACTGAACTGACAGGAGACAGTGTCTGAATGTGTGGCATAAAAAAAGAGGGAACTCTCAGTGTGATTTTGGTTAACAGTCTCTTTATTTATACCTCTGATAAGAGACCATAGGGCTTCCCTGGTCGCTCAGATGGTAAAGCATCTGTCTGCAATGCAGGAGACCCGGGTTCATCCCTGGGTTGGGAAGATCCCCTGGAGAAGGAAACGACAGCCCACTCCAGTATTCTTGCCTGGAAAATCCCATGGATGGCAGGACCTGGTAGGGTACTGCCCATGGGGTTGCAAAGAGTCAGACACAACTGAGCGACTTCACTTTCCCTTTCACTTAAGAGACCATAGTAGAGAGGGACAGAAGCTAGGAGGGGTGTCAGATAATCAGCCAGTTCTAAATCTGCCTCTGCTACCAGCCAAGAGACTTTGAACAAGCTGCTTTTCCTTCATGGGTCTCAGCTTATACAAATATGGGATATGAAGTACATCATGAGTTTCCAAATACTCTGTGGATTCTGGCTCTCCAGGTACACACTGAGTCATTTCTAGAGAGGCAGAGAGAATGGCAAGGGTGTGGAGGCAAAGGCATGTCTGTGTCTCTCCCCCAGATCCCATGTAACAAGAACAGCTTAACCACCATGCGTCATCCATCTTATGTAAAGATTTTTGAAGACAGTGCTCCCCAGCTAAGAAAACATCTGAGGACCACTGGATCACATGTCCCTAACTTCTCTTCCAATTCCATATTTCCCCCATAAATGAACACCTTGCGGCACTGGATACATGAAACAGACGAATTCTGGTCTTGAAGATATAAATGGGTGAATTGTATCCAAATCAGCACACCCAGGGAAGCAATGCTGGCTGGAACCATCCCATATATCTTCAAGAAAATTAACCTGTACTCAGAGTTTATTGTTATGTAAACATCACAAAGTGTTCATAAAAGTAGGAAAAAACAATCTGCCTTTGTAGGACTTAACACTGTTGAGGAGAGAGACTGAAACACATAGGACAGTGACGACTCAACCTGTCACCTCCAACTACTCCTACCCCAAAGTGCATAGTTAAATGAGACATTCTAGATACAACCTCTGAACATGTATGCACGTAGCAGTAGGGGAAAGGAAAGGAGGAGATGGGTCCAAGCAGTGAGAAAAGGCATTATGAATGAGAAGAGTTTTGAGTTAAGACTTCAAGACAACAATTAAAGTCCAAGAACTAAAGGCTAAAATACCTTGCAATGTTTCAAATTTCATAAGCTTAAATTTAGAAATAAGATCAATGTCAACTAATCATGCTGACCTGAAAAATACTTTTTTAATAGCTGAAAGAGTTTCCTTCCCAATCCTCCACCCTCACCCTTGGCTTAACACCCTGCTTTCTTGAAACTTTATTCTAGGAAGATTTGAGAAAAGATCTTGGTAAAGAGACATAAACTGTGTTAGCCCAACAATTCAACAATCCATGGGAAATTATGCTATAAAAGGTGTAAATATTGGCTAAGGGAAAGGTGTATCTTGTATATTTTCGTACCACAGAATCTAAAAGAGCGGATTTGGGAGCAAAATGTTACTCTGATTTCAGACAGAACCTCACCTACCCCCCAAAACAACGTACAAGCCTTCAGTTCAGTTCAGTTAAGTTGCTCTGTCATGTCCGACTCTTAGTGACCCCATGAATCACAGCATGCCAGGCCTCCCTGTCCATCACCAACTCCCAGAGTTCACTCAAACTCATGTCCAATGAGTCGGTGATGCCATCCAGCCATCTCATCCTCTATCGTCCCCTTCTCCTCCTGCGCCTAATCCCTCCTAGCATCAAAGTCTTTTCCAACGAGTCAACTCTTCGCATGAGGTGGCCAAAATATTGGAGTTTCAGCTTCAGCATCAGTCCATACAATGAACAGCCAGAACTAATCTCCTTTAGGATGGACTGGTTGGATCTCCTTGCAGTCCAAGGGACTCTCAAGAGTCTTCTCCAACACCACAGTTCAAAAGCATCAATTCTTTGGCGCTCAGCTTTCTTCACAGTCCAACTCTCGCATCCATACATGACGACTGGGAAAACCATAGCCTTAACTAGCCAGACCTTTGTTGGCAAAGTAATATCTCTGCTTTTGAATATGCCATCTAGGTTGGTTATAACTTTCCTTCCAAGGAGTAAGCATCTTTTAATTTCATGGCTACAATCACCATCTGCTGTGATTTTGGAGCCCAAAAAAATAAAGTCTGACACTGTTTCCACTGTTTCCCTATCTATCTGTCACGAAGTGATGGGACCAGATGCCATGATCTTCGTTTTCTGAATGTTGAGCTTTAAGCCAATATTTTCACTCTCCTCTTTCACTTCATCAAGAGGCTTTTTAGTTCCTCTTCACTTTCTGCCATAAGAGTGGTGTCATCTGCATATCTGAGGTGATTGATATTTCTCCCGGCATCTTGATTCCAGCCTGTGCTTCTTTCAGCCCAGCGTTTCTCACGATGTACTCTGCATAGAAGCTAAATAAGAAGGGGGACAATACACAGCCTTGATGTACTCCTTTTCCTATTTGGAACCAGTCTGTTGTTCCATGTCCAGTTCTAACTGTTTCATCCTGACCTGCATATACGTTTCTCAAGAGGCAGGTCAGGTGGTCTGGTATTCCCTTCTCTGTATGAATTTTCCACAGTTTATTGTGGTCCACACAGTCAAAGGCTTTGGCATAGTCAATAAAGCAGAAATAGATGTTTTTCTGGAACTCTCTTGCTTTTTCCATGATCCAGTGGATGTTGGCAATTTGATCTCTGGTTCCTCTGTCTTTTCTAAAACCACCTTGAACATCTGAAAGTTCACAGTTCACGTACTGTTGAAGCCTGGCTTGGAGAATTTTGAGCATTACTTTACTAGCATGTAAGATGAGTGCAATTGTGCAGTAGTTTGAGCATTCTTTGGCATTGCCTTTCTTTGGGATTGGAATGAAAACTGACCTTTTCCAGTCCTGTGGCCACTGCTGAGTTTTACAAATTTGCTGGCATATTGAGTGCAGCACTTTCAGAGCATCATCTTTCAGGATTTGAAATAGCTCCACTGGAATTCCATCACCTCCACTAACTTTGTTCGTGTTGATGCTTTCTAAGGCCCACTTGATTTCACATTCCAGGATGTCTGGTTCTAGGTGAGTGATCACACCATCATAATTATCTGGGTCTTGAAGATCTTTTTTGTACAGTTCTTCTGTATATTCTTGCCACCTCTTCTTAATACCTTCTGCTTCTGTTAGGCCCATACTATTTCTGTCCTTTATCGAGCCCATCTTTGCATGAAATGCTCCCTTGGTATCTCTAATTTTCTTGAAGAGATATCTAGTCTTTCCCATTCTGTTCTTTTCCTCTATTTCTTTGCATTGATCGCTGAGGAAGGCTTTCTTATCTCTTCTTGCTCTTCTTTGGAACTCTGCATTCAGATGCTTATATCTTTCCTTTTCTCCTTTGCTTTTCACTTCTCTTCTTTCCACAACTATTTGTAAGGCTTCCTCAGACAGCCATTTTGCTTTTTTGCATTTCTTTCCCATGGGGATGGTCTTGATCCCTGTTTCTTGTACAATGTCACGAACCTCCATCCATAGTTCATCAGCACTCTCTCAGATCTAATCCCTTAAATCTATTTCTCACTTCCACTGTATAATCATAAGGGATTTGATTTAGGTCATACCTGAATGGTCTAGGGGTTTTCCCCACTTTCCTCAATTTAAGTCTGAATTTGTCAATAAGGCCCTAACCCCACTCAAAAAAAAAAAAAAAAATATATATATATATATATATATATATATATATATATATGAGTGGGGAACTATAAGCAGGGAACAGATGGGATAGGTGGAGAGGCAAGATTTAAAGAGTTATTGATGGCTTCTGCTTGAAGAAACTTCTCTGGTAGCTCAGACAGTAAAGCAACTGCCTCCAATGCAGGAGACCTGGGTTCAATCCCTGGGTTGGGAAGATCCCCTGGAGAAGGAAATGACAACCCACTCCAGTACTCTTGCCTGAAAAATCCCATGGATGGAGGAATCTGGTATGCTACAGTCCATGGGGTCTCAAAGAGTCGGACACGACTTCACTCTCTTTCTGCTTAAAGAAACCTCTCTCAAAACTCTACTAAAATGACCATGAATGGGTTACTAAAGGCACAATCTACTATGAAGAGGAAAAGCAACTGTAATACTTACATATGTACATACATATATAAAAAGCTAAGAAGCAGATTATTGTTGTTTAGTCATTAAGTCCTGTCTGACTTTCTGCAACCCCATGGACTATAGTTTTCCAGGTTCTCTGACCTTGGGATTCTCCAGGCAAGAATATTAGAGTGGGTTGCCATTTCCTTCTCTAGGGGATCTTCCTGACCCAGGGATCAGAACCCACATCTCCTGCGTTGCAGGTGCATTCTTTACCACTGAGCCACCAGGAAAGCTCTGAAAAGCAGACAGTTAGTAGAAACTGACACCCAACCCAAGAATGCTGAAACCTGGGGAAAAGTAAGAGGCAAATTCATTTAAACTGTAGAACTCCAAAAGGCTCACGAGTTTGTTGCAACAGGTAGCTCGGAAAAATTGGGTAAATGTGATGCTGAAAATAGTAAAAAAAAAAAAAAAAAAAAAGTCAGTGATTCAGTTATGTTCTATTCTTTGGAACCCCATGGACTGAAGCCTGCCAGGCTCCTCTGTCCATGGAATTCTCCAGGCAAAAATACTGGAGTAGGTAACCATTCCCTTCCCCAGGGGATCTTCCCAATTTAGGGATTGAAGCTGGGTCTCCTGCATTGAGGCAGATTCTTTACCCTCTGAGCCACCAGGGAAGCCTGTTGAGAACAGGAAGGTTAATAAGTTGAATATGAAGTCAGATGCAAGAAAAGCTGGAGGTCAGAGAGAGTAATGAATCAGAGGCCCAACCTAGGTAGAACCACTATTATGCCTTTTATACACTGGGCATCATGTAAAGTATTGTCTGAGGAAAGGTACTGTCACTGGGGAAAATGTCCCTAAACCATCAACTCACACTATTTCAGACTGAGGGTACTGGCTTCAACATTTGGCTAAAATATCTTATTGAGTAATCAGGCAAATACATGAGGGCTCTGGCCTTAATTAAAAACATCAGAAAGGACTTAAAGGAAGAGCACAAGTCTGGGAAATGCCATCCAAGAGTCTAAAGATGAAAACTCCCCATTTCATTTTTTGAGTCAAAAACAAGAGTTACTTTTGGAGACAAACCTAACAGGAGTTATTTTCATGGGACCCCATCCTCTGGCTCATTCTGTCACCTAATTATCTTGTTTTGGGAGTTTTTGATACAAAAGAGGAAGCTTTAAAATACCTAGAAAAAAAGGAGTGGATTTCAAGTTTAATTGTAAGCTTAACCTAACCTGAGTTTGTTGTATATTAAAAAAGGAATATTTCCTGCCATGTCAGTAAACAAGGATGTCACAATCACAGGCAATTAAAGCCTTCCAAAAGGAACTAGTGAGCCCTGAGGGCACTCAGGAAGAAAAGAATACCTTTCATCCAGCAGCCATCAGACTGCAGCCACTCCTTACGTTAAGCCTAGAGGAAACTCAGTCTGTAAACACCGGATACCTGCCCCAGGATAGCTGAGGAGCATATCAAAGGAATGATTTCAGTGAACCCAGACTCTTGCATCTTCCCATAAGTAGAAAAGCACTAAATTCCCTAACTAGAGTTATGCGGTTTTCTTTAATTTACAAAAGTCTTTGATGTTCAGACTACCTTCCTTTTGTCGTAAAACTTCTGTATAACCTGGCTCCTCCCCTAAGCAGTTCTCTCAGAATTACTTGAGATGCTCTCTCTCAGGCTGAAAGTCCTAAAAATTCCCACCAAATAAATCAATGCTCAACTTTCAGGTTGAGAATATTTAACTTCACACATATTAATCAGAGATTAAATTGCATGGAGTCAGACAGCAGAGTTGAGCCTCAGTGCTACCATTTATTAGCCAGGTAACACTGGCAATTTAATTATTCCCAGGGCCTTGGTTTTCTTGACTATAAAAAAATGAGAATATATATCAATACCTACATCAAAACACTGATGTTAGGATTTAATAAGATAATGAGTAATAAAAGTGTTTAATATGGTGCCTGGGATGTAGTAAAAAAATTAGTTACCTTTATATTGCTGAAAAAGCCACAAACTTTAGAAGAAACACAAGCTACTAGGGTTAAAGAACATCAGTGGTTAGTGTTCCTAACTGAATAGCAAGGGAAGAGTTGAACATTCAAGATATAGTTGATTTTTATCTGTGTTTTAAATGAAAATTTCCCCCAATATCTTCTGTTTTGTTTTAAGAAAATCTAAAAACCTGAATCTTACAGCTAAATCAATGTTGTTCAGTCCACATCAGATTTTTGTCTGAACCTATTTCTGCAAGAGGTTCTCCTTTCATATAGTGGCGAACTATGTAATTTCCTTGATTCTGTCTCGCTGCAGGAAAAATTTGAAGCAACGGGTGGACAAGTGTTGTATAGCTCAGTTTTATTGACAAGCAAAGGAAAATACATTCTCCCAGTGTGAGGGCAGGTCGACCCAAAAGACACAAAGAGAAGAGGTGCTCCCCACCTCACCTGGCTCAATTTTGGCTCCTCTTTTCATATGTTTTTCTCCTCCCCCTGAGCCTGTCCTGTGTAAATTGGGCTAGCCAGGAAGGCTGTTTGTTTTTCCTGAGGTCCTCACTTCGGTCCTTGGACCTTTCTTTGTTCTATTTTCATGGGTTTTCCCCTTCTTTGTCTTTTAGCCACTGCCATTTTGGATTCCTTTTTTCTATTCTAACTACCCAACACATAGGAGCAGATAGCTGCAGGTAGGTGGTTGATGCTCTGGAGAAGGTTGAACACCATATCTTTTCTGCTGGACTCAGCTCTTGGCAGGGTCAATATGGCCCTGTCACTAATCAATGGGCTTCCCAGGTGGCACACTGGTAAAGAATCTGCCAGCCAGTGCAAGGGACCCAAGAGACACAAATTCAATCCCTAGATTGGGAAGATCCCCTGGAGTAGGAAATGGCAACCCACTCCAGTATTTTTGCCTGGAAAATTCCATGGACAGTGGAGCTTGGTGGGCTATATAGTCCATGGGGTCACAAAGAGTCAGACATGACTGAGTGACTGAGCAGGCATGCATTAATCAACAAAAGCAATGCTAAATTGCACCACGGACTTGAAGTCCAGCTTGAGAGTTCTGTTTGCCTTGTCCCTGGTATTGTCACAAAGCCCCCAGGGAATCCAAATGTCACCACTGCTACTCTTATGGTTTTTCTTCCTAAATGGTCCCCAATATTCCTTCCCTTCATAGTATTAAAATAACATTTTCCTGTAAGACTGAAACCAGACCCAACATCAACTAATGAGAATATAAAGACTGGTATTAAAAGATGAGGATGAACCAGAACAAGTGAAACATGGGTTCTCAAAAAATGGTCCTTGGGATCTTGTTAGAAATGGGAATTACAGCATGAGGACCACCTGGGAATCTGTCAGAAATGCAAATTCTTAGTTCCCACCCAAAACCTCCTGAGTCAAAATCTCTGAAAGTAGAGCCTAGCACTCTGATTTAATAGCCCTACTGATGATTTTGATGCATGCTTACATTTGAAAGCCACTTATGTAAAACAAAGGTTTTTAGTGCCAACTGAGTTGGACTGTGAAGAAAGCTGAGCACCAAAGAATTGATGCTTTTGAACTGTGATGTTGGAGAAGACTCTTGAGAGTCCCTTGGACTGCAAGGAGATCCAACCAGTCCATTCTGAAGGAGATCAGCCCTGGGTGTTCTTTGGAAGGAATGATGCTAAAGCTGAAACTCCATTATTTTGGCCACCTCATGTGAAGAGTTGATTCATTGGAAAAGACTCTGATGCTGGGAGGGATTGGGGGCAGGAGGAAAAGGGGCAGGATGACAGAGGATGAGATGGCTGGATGGCATCACAGACTCACTGGACGTGAGTTTGAGTGAACTCCGGGAGTTGGTGATGGACAGGGAGGCCTGGCGTGCTGCAATTCATGGGGTCACAAAGAGTCGGACACGACTGAGCGACTGAACTGGCTGAACTGAACTGAAGGGACTTTGGTTAGGCAAAGGAAGGTTTTTGTCAGAGAACTAATAGCAATTAACAGTATTCAAGACTGAGTTGTGAGGACAAAAACAAGAGCTGCCATAGTCATAAAAGACTTACATACTTTCCAGTGTTTATCTTTCTCACTCAGCCATGCTGTTGTTTTGTGGTCGCTAAGTCATGCCCAACTCTTTGTGACCTCATGTTGAACTTCCAGGCTCCTCCATCCATGGGATTTCCCAGGCAAGAATACTGGAATGGGTTGCCATTTCCTCCTGCAGGGTGTCTTCCTGACCCAGGGATTGAACCTGAGTCTCCAGTGTCTCCTGCATTGGCAGGCAGATTCTTTACCACTGTGCCACCTGCAAAGCCCTCCCACTTAGCTATAAGCCCCAAGAAATCAAGAACAGCCTTGTTCTCAGTGTAGGGGTGTAACAGTCAATGCAAGCTCTGTTACACTTCAGTAATAAAACAGCCCTAAATCTTAGTGACTTTCAACAACAAAGGCTTCCACTAACATTAAACATTCATCAAGGATTGGTGGTGCTATGCCCCATGTCATTCCTATTCTAGAGTGACAGAGACATCACCAGTGGGAATTATTGTGACAGAAACAAGGAGATTGTGGCTTTTGAAGGTTCTTTCCAGTAAGGGCACTTACCACTTCTGCACACATTTCACTAATCAAAGCAAGTCAAATGGTCAATTTGAGTTCAATGGGGCAGCCCTTTGAAGAGAGAACTAAATATGTGTAAACAGCTAATAACTCTATAAGGAGTACCAGTCCCTCTGGGGGTGGTGTCCTTATTTCACAGGAAAGAAAAAAGAGATGAGAGAAGTTATCTAATTTGCTTCCAAATTCCCAGGTGGCACTAGTGGTAAAGAACCTGGCCTGCCAATGCAGGAAATGAGACATGGGTTCAATCCTTAGGTTAGGAAGATTTGCGGGAGGAAGGAATATCAACACACTCCAGTATTCTTGCCTGGAAAATTCCATTGACAGAGGAACCTGGTGGGCTATGGTCCATTGGGTCTCAAAGAGTCAGACATGATTGAAGTGATTTAGCACACCTTTAACAGGTAGGTAGCAGAGTTAGAGTTCTGTTTTTAGACTCCAAAGTTCATGCTGTGAAACACTGCCACATAGCTAGATGTGGAGACAATAGGAAGGGGGAATGGTTTTGTAAGAGATTAATTGAGCTGTAGATAGTTGTTGGACTTAAATTGGAAATCCCCACAGCAACTCAGAATGTGGAACTAGAGGAGAAGAGAGATAAGAGAGCTCGACACATAGAGACAGGGAACTTTCATGCCCAGTTCAGTTCAGTTGTTCAGTCAAGTCTGACTCTTTGCGATCCCATGGACTGCAGCATGGCAGGCCTCCCTGTCCATCACCAACTCCCAGAGTTTACTCAAACTTATGTCCATTGAGTCAGCGATGCCATCCAACCATCTCATCCCCTGTTGTCCCCTTCTCCTTCTGCCTTCAATCTTTCCCAGCAACAGAGTCTTTTCAAATGAGTCAGTTCTTCACATCAGGTGGCCAAAGTATTTCAGCTTCAGCATCAGTCCTTCCAATGGATGCTCAGGACTGATTTCCTTTAGGATGGACTGGTTGGGAGTCCAAGGGAGTCTCAAGACTCTTCTCCAACACCACAGTACAAGAGCATCAATTCTTTGGCATTCAGCTTTCTTTATAGTCCAATTCTCACATCCATACATGACTACCAGAAAAACCATAGCTTTGACTAGATGGACATTTGTTGGCAAAGTAATGTCTCTGCTTTTAATATGCTGTCTAGGTTGGTCATAACTTTTCTTCCAAGAAGAAAGCATTTTTTAATTTCATGGATGCAGTCACCATATGCAGTGATTTTGTAGCCAAAAAAAGTAAAGTCTCTCTTACTGTTTCCACTGTTTCCCCACCTATTTGCCATGAAATGATGGGACCAGATGCCATGAGCTTAGTTTTCTGAACGTTGAGTTTTAAGCCAACTTTTTCATTCTCCTCTTTCACTTTCATCAAGAAGCTCTTTAGTTCTTCACTTTCTGCCATCTGCATATCTGAGGTTATTGATATTTCTCCCAGCAATCTTGATTCCAGCCGTGCTTCATCTAACCCAGCATTTCTCATGATGTACTCTGCATATAAGTTAAGTAAGAAGGGGGACAATATATAGCCTTGGTGCACTCCTTTCCCAATTTTTAACCAGTTCATCATTCCACGTCCATTTCTAACTGTTGCTTCTTGACCTGCATATAGATTTCTCAGGAGGGAGGTCAGGTGGTCTGGTATTCCCTTCTCTGTATGAATTTTCCAGTTTGTTGTGATCCACATAGTCCAAGGCTTTGGCATAGTAAATAGAGTAGAAGTAGATATTTTTTGGGAACTCTCTTGCTTTTTTGATGATCCTATGGATGTTGGCAATTTGATCTCTGGTTCCTCTGCCTTTTCTAAATCCACCTTGAACATCTGGAAGTTCACAGTTCACATACTGTTGAAGCCTTGCTTGGAGAATTTTGAGCATTACTTTGCTAGCATGTGATATGTGTGCAATTGTGTGGTTGTTTGAGCATTCTTTGGCATTGCCTTTCTTTGGGATTGGAATGAAAACTGACCTTTTCCAGTCCTGTGGCCACTGCTGAGTTTTCCAAATTTGCTGGCATATTGAGTGCAGCACTTTCAGAGCATCATCTTTTAGGATTTGAAATAGCTCAACTCGAATTTCATCATCTCCACTAGCTTTGTTTGTAGTGATGCTTCCTAAGGCCCACTTGGAATGCCAGGATGTCTGACTCTAGGTGAGTGATCACACCATCGTGATTATCTTGATCATGAAGATCTTTTTCATACAGTTCTTCTGTGTATTCTCACCACCTCTTCTTAATATCTTCTGCTTTAAGTCCATACCCTTTCTGTCCTCTATTGTGCCCATCTTTGCATGAAATGTTCCCTTGATATCGCTAATTTTCTTGAAGAGATCACTAGTCTTTCCCATTCTATTGAAAACCCAAGAGAAACGGCCTTCAAGAAGAGCACAAGGTGAAGACTACTTGTTCCAACAGGAAGTTGGAAAGTGATAATAAATGTTTTTAATTCATTAAATTTGGATAGGAAGAAATCTAAAGTATCCACAGAAGAGTAGATTTAATAAAGTAGTGGAAAGGGAGTCTTCAAATTTCTGGCACCAGAAAGAGAAAAGAAACTGTGGATGTGAGCCACAAAATTGAAGCATTTAGAAACAGAAACGATACTAGAACAAATATATGGGTCAGTTGAGAGGCAAGCCTGGGGTTTCATATTTTACCAAGGGAAATGGACAAACGTAGGAAAGATGGGGCATTGAAGTGAATGAGACAGAAGCACACAGACAGACTACAAGGATGCAGTGGGGGTGGAAGTGATTTGATCCACACGGCAGCCTGCAAGGGTGACTTCAATAGGCAGCAGTTCTTTTCTTCCTCTGAAATAGGGGAAGTGTGAGAGGATAAAGGGAGCGAAATTGCTGATAGTAGATAAAGTCAAGGGCTCTGAGGGTGCACAATTGATGACTAAATCTAGCCACAGGCCAACCCAAAATCACAAAAGATTTCATCTTCCTTCATTCAAATACTCTATCTGCCCAGTCCCTACCTGGGTATCTCCAGGGACTTTTTTCACTCAGTATAACCATTTTTCTTTTCTTTCTCCCAATCACAAGATTATACTGGTTTAGAAAATTGATCACTCCTGTGGCCAATACTGCTATTTGTCACCCAATATCCATTATTCTTATCTTCCTTATTAAATGGCCCAAGTTTTCTTGGAGAAGCAATAACTCACTTAAATTCTTGCTTTCCTAGCCTCCCTTACATTTCTAGCCAAAGAGACATTAAATGGTAGCAGTTTTGTCCCTCAGTTGGCAAGTAGAGATATCTGCTGGGAACACGTGTTGGGACTGGGGATTTCAGGGCACTGCAGTGTATGACTTCTGTATGTTAAAAAGCCATAATGGGGCAGAGGAAATCCTTACTGACTCGGTAGATGCAGACATGTATTCTTCCACGGAAGACTCAGGGCAGCATCTTTCTGGTCACTCTCCTCTGTTCTTCCTGCTTGATCCCGGGGGTATCATTTGGTGACCAATAGGGAATAACCAAGAGAAACAAATGTCATCTTCTCTAACCTATTTATGGCCAAGACCATAGAATCACAAGGTTCTCAGGAGATGCAGGTGACGGGCTGCTCTCAGAGAAGAACATTGTTCTGGAAACATCTGAAAAGACAATGAATGGATGCTCTTCAAACCTTGCATTTCAGTTCTCTCGTTAACTCTGCTGTGTTAGTGGACTCTTTGATGTCTTAGAAAACCCTGGACATAAAGAAGAAGTTTCACTGCTATTACTAATATCTCATTTGTTAATTGTTTAACTTCAGTTAAAAACTAACATTCTTTTCAAGCAGTAAGCAGTCACTAGTCTAAATTTTCACATGTAATTTTTGTAACTAATATCTGGATTTGGAATCTAACAAATTAGATTTTCCCAAACTTAATTGGTTACAAACTAATATAATAAAATGTTAGAAATAATTTAACTAAAATTGTGATTTTAATATTTCATATTTTCTGAAAATTCTAACAAAATGAAAAATAATAAAACAAATTTAAATAATTTTTATGATTCTTTAAACTGGTTACAAAGATGCTGGAGTCAAGATAAATTTTAATTTTACCATATATTCTTATGTTTCTTCCTTCCTAGAATTTTTATTTTTTATGTCTTACAAAGTTTTCTCAGGGCTGACATAGTTTACCAGTCACAAAAGAAAAAGATTGCCATCTTAGTGCAGTTGAGATGCAAGGTTCTGAAATTTTGTAACTAATAGATTTTGGTTAGCCATGAGTCCTGACTGGGTAGACCACTGTGATTCAAAACCAAGCCTTGGGACATTAGTCTGAGTCTCTTTTTATAATAATAGAGAAGGACAGGGAAGGCTGGTTTTGTGACTCCATGGAGTTGCAAAGAGTCAGACACAACTTAGCTACAGTTACACTATGAGACTTCTAAGTCTCTACCTGAGGCAGTGATAGATGAGCTCCAGACTAGATATTTGCAACAAGCGTCTTATTTATACTTCAAGATAGAAGTAACAACAAGAAAGGGGTAAATAGCTGGACTTTTTCTCTTGGGTACACGTTAAGATAACAGTAACAGCAGGGATGCAGAGGAACTAAAGCCTGCTGGGGTAAAAGATCAAGAGGTGACCTATTCTCATTCTTGGAGTCAGGGAGACCTTGACTACATACATCAGAAAGGCTCCTCGGATATCAAAAGGCAGAGAACACCAGGCCATAATAAGTTTTGCTGACTTCCCAGGGACCCTTGCACTGAAATCCATCTTAGTTAAAGGATGCATGCACACAAAGGGGAGGCCCCTGAGTCAAACCACAAAGCAAGATGATTGGCCAAAGGAAAACAAAGACCCGGAAGAACTCATCATCTAAGTGACTTAACCCACCCCAAAGGTGGACTAAAATGCATTGCGCACACTCTCTTACTAAGCCTGTCCATGTGTCTATCCACACATATTCATCTCTTAATAAACATTCTACCTACTTTATTATTTCCTCTTTGTTGAAATTCCTTTCCAAAGGGGACAAGAGCCAGAGCAGCTCTGTAGTTCCAGGTTCAACCCCTTGGTTGGGGAACTGAGATCTTGCTTCATGTCTCCACAAGCCATGGTCACCCCACAGCACCCCTGATGGTGGTGGCTTAGTTGTTAAGTCGTGTCTGACTCTTGTGACACTATGGACTGTAGCCCACCAGGCTACTCTGTCCATGGGATCCTCCAGGCAAGAATACTGCAGTGGATTGCCATGTCCACCTCCAACAGCACCTCTGAAAGCATACCTTTCAGATAGGTTTTAAAGTTTTGAAACGTGTTGCTTTTCCAGAAATAATGTAACTTAATTTTTGGATGACTTGGGCTCAATAAAGGACAGAAATCGTATGGACCTATCAGAAGCAGAAGATATTAAGAAGAGGTGGCAAGAACACACAGAAGAACTGTACAAAAAAGATCTTCACGACCCAGATGATCACAATGGTGTGAAAACTCATCTGGAGCCAGACATCCTGGAATGTGAAGTCAAGTGGGCCTTAGAAAGCATCACTATGAACAAAGCTAGTGGAGGTGATGGGATTCCAGTGGAGCTATTTCAAATCCTGAAAGATGATGCTCTGAAAGTGCTGCACTCAATATGCCAGCTAATTTGCAAAACTCAGCAGTGGCCACAGGACTGGAAACGGTCAGTTTTCATTCCAATCCCAAAGAAAGACAATGCCAAAGAATGCTCAAACTACTGCACAATTGCACTCATCTCACACACTAATAAAGTAATGTTCAAAATTCTCCAAGTGAGACTTCAGCAATATGTGAACCGTGAACTTCCTGATGTTCAAGCTGGTTTTAGAAAAGGCAGAGGAACCAGAGATCAAATTGCCAACATCCACTGGATCATGGAAAAAGCAAGAGAGTTCCAAAAAAACATCTATTTCTGCTTTATTGACTATGCCAAAGCCTTTGACTGTGTGGATCACCATAAACTGTGGAAAATTCATAGAGAGAAGGGAATACCAGACCACCTGACCTTCCTCTTGAGAAACCTGTATGCAGGTCAGGAAGCAACAGTTAGAACTGGACATGGAACAACAGACTGGTTCCAAACAGGGAAAGGAGTACATCAAGGCTGTATATTGTCCCCCTTCTTATTTAACTTATATGCAGAGTACATCATGAGAAATGCTGGGCTAGAAGAAGCACAAGCTGGAATCAAGATTGCTGGGAGAAATATCAATCACCTCAGATATGCAGATGACACCACCCTTATGCCAGAAAGTGAAGAGGAACTAAAAAGCCTCTTGATGAAAGTGAAAGAGGAGAATGAAAAAGTTGGCTTAAAGCTCAACATTCAGAAAACAAAGATCATGGCATCCGGTCCCATCACTTCATGGGAAATAGATGGGGAAACAGTGTCAGACTTTATTTTTTGGGGCTCCAAAATCACTGCAGATGATGACTGCAGCCATGAAACTAAAAGACGCTTCCTCCTTGGAAGAAAAGTTATGACCAACCTAGAGAGCATATTCAAAAGCAGAGACATTACTTTGTCGACTAAGGTCCATCTAGTCAAGGCTATGGTTTTTCCAGTAGTCATGTATGGATGCGAGAGCTGGACTGTGAAGAAGGCTGAGCACCAAAGAATTGATGCTTTTGAACTGTGGTGTTGGAGAAGACTCTTGAGAGTCCCTTGGACTGCAAGGAGATCCAATCAGTCCATTCTGAAGGAGATCAGCCCTGGGATTTCTTTGGAAGGAATGATGCTAAAGCTGAAACTCCAGTACTTTGGCCACCTCATGTGAAGAGTTGACTCACTGGAAAAAACTCTGGTGCTGGGAGGGATTGGGGGCAGGAGGAGAAGGGGACAACAGAGGATGAGATGGCTGGATGGCATCACTGACTTGTTGGACTTGAGTATGAGTGAACTCCGGGAGTTGGTGATTGACAGGGAGGCCTGGCGTGCTGTGATTCATGGGGTCACAAAGAGTCGGACACGACTGAGTGACTGAACTGAACTGAAGTGAACATTTCTTAACATGAAGGTAATAAATGTCTGTCTGTGGGTATTAATTGAAAACATATAACCAATAAGAATTAAATATTCATGCTCACTAATAGCTTCAGTCATGTCTGACTCTTTGAAACCCCATGGACTATAGCCCACCAGATTGCTCTGTCCATGGGATTCTCCAGGAAAGAATACTAGAGTGGGTTACCATGCCCTCCTCCAGGGATCCCAACCTTCCCAAATCAGGTATCAAACCTGCATCTCTTATGTCTTCTGCATTTTCAGGTGGGTTCTTTACAACTAGGACCACCTGGGAAGCCCAGGAATTACATATATTCTATCATATTTATCTTCTTATTATAGCTACCTTTGTGTACCTTATATTAATTTTCATTTTGAATATTTTAATGACCTCATAGCCTTAATGATCATAATTATCAGTGTTTTTTGATGCTCGAGTTGTCTGAGCTTAACCAGTAGGAGTCCTTTTAAGCTAGTTCCTTTATTCTTTAAGTGCTACCTGGAATATTTTTAGCAAACATCCTCTTCCAACAAGAGAAGAATCTACACATGGACATCACCAGATGGTCATTGTAATAGAATGTAATTTTATTATAATATAATATCATCATTATAATATTATAATATTATATATAATGTTACAATATAATATTATAATATAATCAGATTGATTATATTCTTTGCAGCCAAAGATGTAAAAGCTCTATATAGTCAGCAAAAACAAGCCTGGCAGCTGACTGTGGCTGAACTTAACTGAACTTAACTGAACTGAATATTTTTGTAAAAGTGAAAATCATTCCTGCTGGCTGTCAAGCTATGACAGACAATTTCTAACAAACACGGTCAAGTGGATAGAGCAGAAAAGCTCTCTGTAATTTTTGCTTTCTTACCAATGACATCCGCAGTCTAGCTTCAATTCTCTTGTCTTCTGAAAAAGGATTACTGAGATACTCAGTTGCTGAACTTCTAGCTACTTGACATTATTCAGTTCAGGGTTGGTGCTTGCTTCCTCAACCTCTCCATAAAACCATTCAGCATAAGCACAAATCATATAATAGCCTCTCTCATCTCCTTTTTACCTACACACCCAAGATTCTCTTTGTGTGTTCTTTCCTGCTCAGCCAAATAAATACATCTAAATATATTCTTGATGTTCTTTGACTAGGGAATTGACACTTTGATCACGTTCTTGCTTTCTAGAAACAAGATGTTCTAGACCCATCCTTAATTTTCCTGCAAAAACATGGGAACTAGCTACTGTTTAAAGAAGATGTAGATCTTTTAGTGGATAAAAGCAAAACAGATGAAGCTCTGTCACTAGAGGCACATATGAGATTTAGTGATAAACAAAATTGCTGCTGTTGAAATTATTATTGCCATGGGCCACTTTTTTTCAACTAGAATATCTATTTCATTATACAGTTAAGAGGTCACATCAAGTTTTCCAATCCAGCATGTTTCCTTGCTGTATCTAACATTTTTAGGCTACAATTTTATTAATTGATAAAATTTTCTTCAACATGGACTTTTGAATATTTGATTGTTGTCATCTACTGTCTTCCACCTTCAGTCCTCACCAACTGAGAAAAACAGGAGGACAAAATAGAGTCTTTCTTAACAACAACAACAAAGCTACCTTACAGAACATATTCTGTGGACAAGAGAGTTTTCCTCTCCCCTACCATCCCTCGAAATGAATCCAATCATATATGTTAAATGAAAGGAAGACTGCCTGCTAGACAGGGTTCCTATCATATAGGAAGAGAAAGGGGAGGAGAAGGAGAGAAGGAGCCAAATGAGGAGTGAGATGGAAGAAAGAGGAGAGAAAGCAGAGAAAAAGAGGAAAAAGAAAAAGAGAGAGCCATTTCCTTGTATGTAAAAGGGGGTCTATGATATCTTCTCAGCAGAGGATAAGATGGTTGGATGGCCTCACTAATGCGATGGACATGTGTTTGAGTAGGCTGCAGGAGCTGATGATGGACAGGGAAGCCTGGCGTGCTGCAGCCCATGGGGTCACTCAGACACAACTGAGCGACTGAACCGACTGATGATATCTAAATAATTGTGTTGTCATTTGGGTTAAATTAGATGCCATTTATAAGTGCCAGGTATACATAAATGCTCAAAAATGGCAGGTGGCATGGATATTATCACAGAAAAGGTTTGACTGTACATTCAAATAAAGTAACACTGAACTCTTTGGGGGTCAATTTCTAGAACCAGAGGTTCTGAGCACAAGAGCATATAGCATAAAGTTTTCATATGTAGTTTCAAACATCCCTTTGGAAAAATCATCAATATATTAAAGCTTTTCCAATCAGATAGAAGAAAAAAACTTATTCTTTTATTATCACTTCTTTTCAGAATTTAATCTAATTTTGTCAGTTACTAATAGACATAATTTAGAAAGTTGAATAGCTCTACAAGTTTGTTTTGTTTTATAAAAACAGCCTTTTGACCTGTCTCACCAACCTCCCCCTGTAGCCCCCCACCTACCATTCCCTGCTCCTTATAAGCAATAACTTTGAGTGCAAAATATTCAGATGAGTATTTTGGTATTTTCTTCCATTTTACTAAGTAATGATTATGTTAGGAATTTTTGAGGTTTCCTTTTTCATCATTGTTTATTAATTTCCTATATTAGATTTATTTTATATTATTGCCTCTTTTCCCAACTAAAGGCATGTCCATTTCCCCACCTGCCTAATACATATCTCATAATTTGCATTATATAAATATTCAGTGTTAACATAAATAACAGTAAACAAGCTTAGTTCCCGGTGAATTTGAGGTTCTTGTTCATCACAAAAGGATTCAGAGAATGAAGTGGTAGATAAGAAGTAGATTTATTTAGAGACAAACACACTCCAGAGACAAGAGTGTGGGCCATCTCAGAAAATGAGAGAGCCTTGAAATATGGTGTGGTTAGTTTTTGATGGCTGGGTAATTTCATAGGCTAATGAGTGGGAGGATTATTCCAATTACTTTGGGGGAGGGATGGAGATCTCCAGGAATGGGGCCACCACCCACTTTTTGGCCTTTTATGGTTAATCTCATAACTGTCGTGGCACTGGTGTTTGTGTCATTTGGTATGCTAATATGTTACAGTGAGCATACAATGAGGCTCAAGAATCATATAATGATGCTACTGGAAGTTGAATCTTTCCCCATCTTGGATCTAGTTGGTTCTAACCATGTCCTCAGTTCAGTTCAGTTCAGTTCAGTCACTCAGTCGTGTCTGACTCTTTGCGTCCCCATGAATCGCAGCACGCCAGGCCTCCTTGTCCATCACAAACTCCCGGAGTTCACTCAGATTCATGTCCAACCATGTCCTATTGCCATATTATTAATTGAAAAGTTTTGGCTGGCCCTCTTCCCTCCTGTTTCACTAGTAGACTAATATAGACCCAACACCTGAATGTTTTACTTGTTTGGAGAAGCAAACCCTCTTCACTCTGTAATGGCTATTTTTTTCAAATCTCCTTCACCTTCTTTACTAGATCATACTAGACCAAGCAAGAAAATGATGCCAAAACTAACCACCACCAGAGCAATTTCTTACTGGTATGCATAGGTGCGGAGAAGGCAATGGCACCCCACTCCAGTACTCTTGCCTGGAAAATCCCATGGACGTAGGAGCCTGGTGGGCTGCAGTCCACGGGGTCGCTAAGAGTCGGACACGACTGAGCGTCTTCACTTTCACTTTTCACTTTCATGCATTGGAGAAGGGAATGGCAACCCACTCCAGTGTTCTTGCCTGGAGAATCCCAGGGACGGGGGAGCCTGGTGGGCTGCCGTCTATGGGGTCACACAGAGTCGGACACGACTGAAGTGACTTAGCAGCAGCAGCATGCACAGGTGACTTCAACAGCGGCCATTAGAGGAGACCATTCTTTCTTAACAGGGAGGTGCCAATAAGATCAGTCTGGATTATGTCCCTGGAGTAGCATCTTCGTGCCATGAGATTATGGATTCCATAAGAAGAATGTGGCCCTTTATGGTAGCATAGGTAGCAATGACATCTCTGAAGATGAGGAGTCTGGGAGAACAGGAAGTATCCAAGAGAATTATTACAAAAGTGGGGAGAGAAACAAAGGCATGTCCTGGGAAGGGCAAATGGTTGCTGGTTTTGATGCAACATCAGCCAAAGCATTAGCCAGGGGAGCTAAGTCTCAATAAAAAATTAACTTCTCATCTATTAAAAGGAAAACTCCTACAATTATGGGGAGGATCTACATGGTTAACACCAGGCTATGATCATTTAAGTTTAAAGGCTCCTCTATGTTGGGAACAGTTAAATCATACTAAAAAATGATCAACCTGGTAATTATGAGACAAGGCTGGGTGCTTTATGAACTATCCCTGTAATTACTCTTAGAGAGAATGATTGGTATGGAACTCAGTGGATTTGTGGCACTAATTTATGGCCTTGACATCTACAGGGATGATATGAAGGTGTAGCCTGGGATTCCCATGAATTTAAGGTCATACATGTTAACAAATTACAGGTAACCCCAACCAATCTACCATTGATATGATCCCAATGATCAAAGATCTGTATTCTACTGGTATGACCATTTAGGAGCTTGTGTGTGTGTGTGTGTGTGTGTGTGTGTGTGTGTGTGTGTGTGTGTGTGCCTTCAATGGGACTGAAGGATGTAATTGACCATATCTAAGCCTTGACAACTTTCATAAGCTTTAAATGATAGTAACCGGGCTATTCTTTGGAAGGAATGATGCTAAAGCTGAAACCAGTACTTTGGCCACCTCATGCAAAGAGTTGACTCATTGGAAAAGACCCTGATGCTGGGAGGGATTGGGGGCAGAAGGAGATGGGGACGATAGAGGATGAGATGGCTGAATGGCATCACCAACTTGATGGACGAGAGTTTGAGTGAACTCCTGGAGTGGTGATGGACAGGGAGGCCTGGTGTGCTGCAATTCAGGGGGTCGCAAAGAGTCGGACATAACTGAGCAACTGAACTGAATTGAACTGAACTGAACCGGGCTATTAGCCTATTGAATTCCGACATCTCTATGATGAGAAAGGCAGTGCTGCACGACTGCAAGACTCTTGACACCTTTCAGAATCTCAGGGAGATATCTGTGCTATAATTCAAACTGAATGCTGTATTTTTGTACCTGATAGATCCCTTAATGTAACACATTTGAACCACATGAAAAATCAGATTTCTGCTCTAAGTGACCCATTCTCTAGTCTTGGCAATCTTTAAAAAAAAACTGGTGTGGGAGGTGCATGGCTAAAATATTTACTTTTAATTCCACTAATGTTATTAACTATACCATACTATTAACTATAGTATATATAACATAGTATTAACTATACTATACTGTATTTTGCTTGTGTCACAAGATTATTATTTCTTGTATTACCAAGTATATGACTGAGCCTTCAACAGAAATGATGACTAGACTTGAAGCAGTTGATCAAATGTATAGTTCGATATATGATCAATGATTGTAATAGTGTAACTTTAGAAGACAATGGCAACCCACTCCAGTACTCTTGCCTGGAAAATCCCACGGATGGAGGAGCCTGGTAGGCTGCAGTCCATGGAGTTGCTAAGAGTCGAACACGACTGAGTGTCTTCACCTTCACTTTTCACTTGCATGCATTGGAGAAGGAAATGGCAACCCACTCCAGTGTTCTTGCCTGGAGAATTCCAGGGACAGGGGAGCTTTATGGTGTTTCGTCTATGGGGTCGCACAGAGTCAGACACGATTGAAGTGACTTATCAGCAGCAGCATGTGTAACCTCATCAAAGGCTCCTGGGTGGACAATAGACTTCATGTCAGTTTCAGTAGAGATATAAAAGACAAAGTACCATTCAAGATTGCTGTTTTCCAAAGGGAGAATCCATATTGATTCCACAACTGTGCATAATCAGCAATGCCAAAACAAAGACTTATAAAAAGAAAACCTACCTCCCTAGGTTGGGGGTGTAGGAGAGAGAATTTGGTCCCCTGAGCAAAGCATAGGAAGGCAAAAAGAAACTTCTTCCTGCCTCATTTGGGGACAATCTTTCCCTGGTAGTCTTGGATAAGATCCATGCATCTACACAAAAGGTGAGGTCTTTTGTGTAGATGGGGTGTCTTTGAGCCCTCATGAGATTTAATCATATATGGCTTCCCTGGTGGCTCAAACAGTAAAGAATCTGCCTGCAATGCTGGAGACCTGGATTCGATGCCTGGGTCAGGAATATCCTGTGGAGAAGGGAATAGCAACCCACTCCAGTATTCTTGCCTGGGAAATCCCAAGGACAGAGGAGCCTGGCAAGCTACAGTCTGCGGGGTCACAAAGAGTCAGACACAACTGAGCGACTAACACTTTCAGTTAACTTGAAGATAATCATAAGGCTCTGGATCTTTTGAACCATAAAAATGAATAAACTAGGTTTAATGTGAGACAATGAGTGAGAGGTCTATGACCAGGAGAGAGAAACCAAACATTCCAAAATGAATTACATTTTGATCAAAGTGAAAGGGAGTGTTGCTTGAAAATGTTATGAATCATCTGTTTTAGTTGGATGTGATAGAAACATTGTCACTGAAGCACATTACTGCATCCACTCCCCACCAGACTCTGTACATAAAAAGTTGTATGGAGTATACACCATAAGGTTACACAGGCACGGATAGCTTCCAAACTGGAGGAGGAGAAATGTTTTTATTCTGCTGAGCTGCCATCTTTTAAATTACAACTCAGCGCAACCTTGACCTAACTACAGTTGTTCATCAGAGGTTTCTATAGCCTTGTGTGCTGGAGAAGAAAGCAATACGAAGGTATCTTATTTGCAGGCTTCTAGGAAGGAAAGTTATAACCAACTTAGATAGCATATTAAAAAGCAGAGATATTACTTTGCCAACAAAGGTCTGTCTAGTCAAGGCTATGGTTTTTCCAGTGGTCATGTATGGATGCGAGAGTTGGACTGTGAAGAAAGCTGAGCGCTGAAGAATTGATGCTTTTGAACTGTGGTGTTGGAGAAGACTCTTGAGAGCCCCTTGGACTGCAAGGAGATCCAACTAGTCCATCCCAAAGGAGATCAGTCCTGGGTGTTCATTGGAAGGACTCATGCTGAAGCTGAAACTCCAATACTTTGACCACCTCATGCGAAGAGTTGACTCACTGGAAAAGACACTGATGCTGGGAGGGATTGGGGGCAGGAGGAGAAGGGGATGACAGAGGATGAGATGCCTGGAGGGCATCACTGACTCGATGGGCATGAGTTTGAGTGAACTTCAGGAGTTGGTGATGGACAGGGAGGCCTGGCGTGCTGTGATTCATGGGGTCACAAAGAGTCGGACACGACTGAGCAACTGAACTGAAGCCGAACTGAACTGAGGAGTATGTGTTCAGTTGCTGTCATAGCCGACTTTTTGGGACTCCCAGACTATAGCCCTCCAGAATCCTCTGTCCATGGGATTTCCCAGGCAAGAATACTGGAGTGGGTTGCCACTTCCTGCTCTAGGGGATCTTCCTGACCCAAGAATCGAACCCAAGTCTCCTGTATCTCCTGCACTGGCAGGTGGGTTCTTTACCATTGAGCCACCTGGGAAGCCCAGGCTTCTAGGCAGGGAGAGGTTACACTAAGTCGCAAATTTATTGGACAAAAACAGAGTTTCCAGGAAACCTATTATAATCTAGATCACTTTTGAGATTGGAAAAGAAAATGGCAACCCACTCCAGTATTCTTGCCTGGAGAATCTCATGGACAGAGAAGCTTGGTGGGCTACAGTCCGTGGGGTTGCAAGACTCAGACATGACTGAGCAACTAAACCACCACCATGTTTAAGATTATGGATTTTAGCCTTGGGGAATTCTGGTAAAATGGGAGTCATAATGGGAAGAAAGCAAATAGAAATTGCCTGTCAAGATCCATTATTATAAAAAAGTAAGTAGGACCAAGATGCATCACCAGAGCATCTGGTCTGTACTTTGGGTTATGGTAGGAAAAGAAGACAAGCCTGCATACACACCATTGGGAGATCTTATAGGAACGTATGTCTTCAACATATTTTAGGTTTTTAGCTGGAAGAACAGGGTAGGAAAAATGATTGACTCTAGCTGCAAGCAATTTGAGGCAATGTGGGAGGGGCTTGGTAGGATTTTTGTTGGTATTCATTGCTGGATAGAATGAATGAGTCTGGTCTCATTTATGTTTTGACCCAAAAGGGTGAGTGGGAAGATGCAGATGCAAATATTTCTTAATGAGCAGAGGTTATTAGAAAGAAGGTTCTGGATAGGGAAATTAAGTAAGCCTGTACAAAGAATTCCCTCACAAAGGAGGGGCTTCCCATTTTACAGATCTAATAAGTAACATGGGAGAAAATGGTCTTAAGAGAAAAATATAGTGGTCAGAAAAAGACTGGAGAGAAATGTCCATAGTATAAGATGACGTGATGAGAAATTTACTACTGCATTAAATATTTCAGAAGCTAACGGAATATAAGGGAAATCTTGAGTTCTTAGGTCTAAAGAGATCTAAGACTGGTCCCCAAGTCAACAGGGGACTAAATTTCAGTATCACTGAAATAACAGAAAATAAAAGATAATGTTACTCTTTCCTGAGCGGGTCTGCTGTGAAGGAGAAAACCCAAAGAGTGAAGATTTGTGGCACAAAGATCATGTGATTCATCTTTTAACCACTGTTCAAATAACCTTCCCCTTGTTTGCCAGATATTTGGGAGCCCCTCTACCTCCACCCCATCACCATTTCCATCCTTCCTTCAGTTGTCCTACTCCTCTCCTAGAGTTTGAAAAGTTTTGGTTGGTAACATTAACTATCAACAGTGATTTCTGTTCTCATAATATGGAAAACCAAGCAATATTCAGCTATGTAGCAAGTTCACTTAGTGATTTTTGACTGTCAAAGAATGCCAATGGATTTATGTTGGGAGTTAAGCTAATCACAGCTTAGCTGTGGAAGCAGCAGTGAGCACAGCATGAAAGTCTATGTTTGTTCCATGTTTCATAGTCAGCTGCCCTTCACCTTCCCTTTGCTCATGGTGGGGCAGTAAGCTGTCGAAAGTGGGGGCAGGACAAAGACACTGGCCTCCAGGCTCAGTAATTTCTAATGCATCATTGCACGCACAAGTTGGTCATATCAGAGCACATTTAAGTCTCTAACTCTTGAAACTTCTGATACTTTTTTGCTGGTTGTAGGTGAATACTAAATTTCTAAGTAAATTTTTTGCAGTCCAGGTGGCATAGAACCTGTTGTGACTCTAGACAGGAGTGTCATTTAGATGTCAATATATCTAAAGTAAAAGGAAGTAGCTTGGCATAAGTTTTAGGTGCTGCCTGAGACATGGAGTTTTCAAACAAATGGTTGTTTGGCCCTAAAAACAGCATAACGATGCTCTGCGTAGAAGTGTAAGACATCCTTTTGGGGGACAATGGTGGTGGGGTGGAGACTGTTAGTGCTTGAAGCAGAAGATAATAACTCATCACCCCCAGAGATCATTTGGCCAAGTTGGGTGCTATAGGAAGGCCATTTTAACCATATCCACATATCCTTGGAATCTTAATATTACTCTTACTTTTGGGTGGAGCCTGGAATTTATATACTACTTTTAGTGTTAGTGAAAGTATTAGTTGCTCAGCCATGTCCTACTCTTTGTGACCCCATGAGCTGCAGCCCACCAGGCTCCTTTGTCCGTGGAATTCTGCTGGCAAGAATATTGGAGTGGGTTGCCATTCCTTTCTCTGGGGAATCTTCCTGACCCAGGAACTGAACCCAGGTCTCCTGGAGTGCAGGTAGATTCTTCACTGTCTGAGCTACCAGGGAAGTCCACTTTGACTGTTCGCTTATTTTTTCATTATCAATCCAAGTAAGAGTTCGACTAAGTTTCAAGAACTAGAGATATCGCCTGCTACATCATTCAAAGGAGCGGTGGCTGCGTGGGCCCAGGAGGGCCTAGAGGAGCTATCCCACATTGAAGGTCAGGAAGGGTGGCGGTGAGGAGATACCCCTTGTCCAAGGTAAGAGAAACCCTAGTAAGATGGTAGGTGTTGCAAGAGGGCATCAGAGGGCAGACACACTGAAACCATACTCACAGAAAACTACTCAATCTAATCAAACTAGGACCACAGCCTTATCTAACTCAATGAAGCTAAGCCATGCCCGCGGGGCAACCCAAGATGGGCAGGTCATGGTGGAGAGGTCTGACAGAATGTGGTCCACTGGAGAAGGGAATGGCAAACCACTTCAGTATTCTTGCCTTGAGAACCCCATGAACAGTATGAAAAAGCAAAATGATAGGATACTGAAAGAGGAACTCCCCAGGTCAGTAGGTGCCCAATATGCTACTGGAGATCAGTGGAGAAATAACTCCAGAAAGAATGAAGGGATGGAGCCAAAGCAAAAGCAATACCCAGCTGTGGATGTGACTGGTGATAGAAGCAAGGTCCACTGCTGTAAAGAGCAATATTGCATAAGAACCTGGAATGTCAGGTCCATGAATCAAGGCAGATTGGAAGTGGTCAAACAGGAGATGGCAAGGGTGAACGTCGACATTTTAGGAATCAGCGAACTAAAATGGACTGAAATGGGTGAATTTAATTCAGATGACCGTTATGTCTACTACTGTGGGCAGGAATCCCTCAGAAGAAATGGAGTAGCCATCATGGTCAACAAAAGAGTCCGAAATGCAGTACTTGGATACAATCTCAAAAATGACAGAATGATCTCTGTTCATCTCCAAGGCGAACCATTCAATATCACAGTAATCCAAGTCTATGCCCCAATCAGTAACGCTGAAGAAGCTGAAGTTGAACGGTTCTATGAAGACCTACAAGACCTTTTAGAACTAACACCTAAAAAAGATGTCCTTTTCATTATAGGGGACTAGAATGCAAAAGTAGGAAGTCAAGAAACACCTGGAGTAACAGGCAAATTTGGCCTTGGAATGCAGAATGAAGCAAGGCAAAGACTAATAGAGTTTTGCGAGGAAAATGCACTGGTCATAGCAAACACCCTCTTCCAACAGCACAAGAGAAGACTCTACACAGGGACATCACCAGATGGTCAACACCAAAATCAGATTGATTCTATTCTCTGCAGCCAAAGATGGAGAAGCTCTATACAGTCAACAAAAACAAGACCAGGAGCTGACTGTGGCTCAGATCATGAACTCCTTGTTACCAAATTCATACTTAAATTGAAGAAAGTAGGGCAAACCACTAGACCATTCAGGTATGACCTAAATCAAATCCCTTGTGATTATACAGTGGAAGTGAGATATAGATTTAAGGGCCTAGATCTGATAGATAGAGTGCCTGATGAACTATGGAATGAGGTTCATGACATTGTACAGGAGACAGGGATCAGGATCATCCCCATGGAAAAGAAATGCAAGAAAGCAAAATGGCTGTCTGAAGAAGCCTTACAAATAGCTGTGAAAAGAAGAGAAGTGAAAAGCAAAGGAGAAAAGGAAAGATATAAGCATCTGAATGCAGAGTTCCAGAGAATAGCAAGAAGAGATAAGAAAGCCTTCTTCAATGATCAATGCAAAGAAATAGAGGAAAAGAAAATGGGAAAATGGGGAAAATGGGAAAGACTAGAGATCTCTTCCGGAGAAGGCAATGGCACCCCACTCCAGTACTCTTGCCTGGAAAATCCCATGGGTGGAGGAGCCTGGTAGGCTGCAGTCCATAGGGTCGCTGAGGGTCAGACACGACTGAGCGACTTCATTTTCACTTTTCACTTTCATGCATTGGAGAAGGAAATGGCAACCCACTCAAGTGTTCTTGCCTGGAGAATCCCAGGGACAGGGGAGCCTGGTGGGCTGCCGTCTATGGGGTGGCACAGAGTCGGACATGACTGAAGCGACTTAGCAGCAGCAGCAGCAGTAGCAGCAGCAGAGATCTCTTCAAGAAAATTAGAGATACCAAGGGAATATTTCATGCAAAGATGGGCTCGATAAAGGACAGAAATGATATGGACCTAACAGAAGAAGAAGATATTAAGAAGAGGTGGCAAGAATACACAGAAGAACTGTACAAAAAAGATCTTCAAGACCCAGCTAATCACAATGGTGTAATCACTCACCTAAAGCCAGACATCCTGGAATGTGAAGTCAAGTGGGCCTTAGAAAGCATCACTACAAACAAAGCTAGTGGAGGTGATGGAATTCCAGTGGAGCTATTTCAAATCCTAACAAATGATGCTGTGAAAGTGCTGCACTCAATATGCCAGCTAATTTGCAAAACTCAGCAGTGGCCACAGGACTGGAAAAGGTCAGTTTTCATTCCAGTCCCAAAGAAAGGGAATGCCAAAGAATGCTCAAACTACCGCACAATTGCACTCATCTCACACACTAGTAAAGTAATGCTCAAAATTCTCCAAGCCAGGCTTCAGCAATACGTGAACCGTGAACTTCCTGATGTTCAAGCTGGTTTTAGAAAAGGCAGAGGAACCAGAGATCAAATTGCCAACATCCACTGGATCATGGAAAAAGCAAGAGAGTTCCAAAAAAACATCTATTTCTGCTTTATTGACTATGCCAAAGCCTGTGACTGTGTGGATCACAATCAACTGTGGAAAATTCATAGAGAGAAGGGAATACCAGACCACCTGACCGGCCTCTTGAGAAATCTGTATGCAGATCAGGAAGCAACAGTTAGTACTGGACATGGAACAACAGACTGGTTTCAAATAGGAAAAGGAGAACGTCAAGGCTGTATATTGTCACCCTGCTTATTTAACTTCTATGCAGAGTACATCATGAGAAACACTGGGCTGGAAGAAGCACAAGCTGGAATCAAGATTGCCAGGAGAAATATCAATAACCTCAGATATGCAGATGACACCATCCTTATGGTAGAAAGTGAAGAGGAACTAAAAAGCCTCTTGATGAAAGTGAAAGAGGAGAATGAAAAAGTCGGCTTAAAGCTCAACATTCAGAAAACGAAGATCATGGCATCTGGTCCCATCACTTCATGGGAAATAGATGGGGAAACAATGGAAACAGTGTCAGACTTTATTTTTGGGGGCTCCAGAATCACTGCAGATGGTGATTGCAGCCATGAAATTAAAAGACGCTTACTCCTTGGAAGAAAATTTATGACCAACCTAGATAGTATATTCAAAAGCAGAGACATTACTTTGCCAACAAAGGTCTGTCTAGTCAAGGCTATGGTTTTTCCAGTGGTCATGTATGGATGTGAGAGTTGGACTGTGAAGAAAGCTGAGCACCAAAGAACTGATGGTTGGAGAATTGTGGTGTTGGAGAAGACTCTTGAGAGTCCCTTGGACTGCAAGGAGATCCAACCAGTCCATTCTGAAGGAGATCAGCCCTGGGATTTCTTTGGAAAGAATGATGCTAAAGCTGAAACTCCAGTACTTTGGCCACCTCATGTGAAGAGTTGACTCATTGGAAAAGACTCTGTTGCTGGGAGGGACTGGGGCAGGAGGAGAAGGGGACGACAGAGGATGAGATGGCTGGATGGCATCACTGACTTGATGGACGTGAGTCTGAGTGAACTCCGGGAGTTGGTGATGGACAGGGTGGCCTGGCATGCTGCGATCATGGGGTTGCAAAGAGTCGGACACGACTGAGTGACTGAAGTGAACATCATTCAAAAGATCCTCATGGAGGTACCACTTATCATTTGTTAAAGAACTGACATGATGTGGCCACAGTGAATACGTAAAATATTGTGGTTCCTTTTGGAGAAGCAAGCACTTCCATCAGTCCTTTACCCACGTACTCCAAAATAGAAAAAGAATTCAAATGTCCATAGAAATGGAGAACAAACTCCTTGACCCCAGAGGTCCCCAACAACCTTAGTACTTGGTCCACTTCAGAGGTTATAAGACTCTGAGCACTCAGTAAGTCTAGTTTTAAAACACTCTTGGCTATAGAGTACATGATGTAGTGAGTTCATTCCAGGGACAAGAGATTACCCTCAACATGGGAACTGGCCAAGGCTTATCTCTCAAATCCATAATGATCCTCCCAAAATTAAGCATCCATAATGATCCCACATCTGCCCTGGGGTGGGGCCACCTAATATGATTTATGTAGAATTCAATTAGATCTGTTAGGGAGGGAGCAATGTCTGCCAGGTACCCAAGATAAGACAATGGTCAGCATCTTCCTGTCTTTAGACTAGTTAATGAAGCTGTCATTTGAAGTGGTTCATAAAACGGAAAGTACATTCCAACTGGGCAGCGATGAGGGTACCAGCACTCACAGACATAACCTCCTTCACGTTTATGAGCTCTGGAGCAGTTATTCTCAAGACTGTCTCTACAATGAAATAATGCAATCAACTGAGAACTTTTTAAAACATTTGAAGACACCAATTACAAAATAAAGTGTAACACAAGGACTTCCCTGGTGGTCCAGAGGTTAAGAATCCTCCTGCCAACTCAGGGGACACAAGTTCCATCCTCGGTCAAGGAAGATACCACATGCTGAGGAGCAACTAAGCCAGTATGATACAACTACTGAAGCCCACACACTCTAGAGACTGTGCTCTACAACAGCAGCTCCTGCTCACTGCAACTAGAGAAAGCCCACATGCAACAATGAAGACCCAGCACAGCCAAAAATGAATAAATAATATATTTCTTTCAAAAAGCATATCCGTGGTAATGGGTCCTAATGGAGAAAACTGAAGATCACACCCAACATCAATTAAATAAGGATTCCTAAGGTCAGTTCAGTCGTTCAGTCGTGTCCGACTCTGCGACCCCATGAATCTCAGCATGCCGGGCCTCCCTGTCCATCACCAACTCCCAGAGTTCACTCAGACTCAAGTCCATCGAGTCCGTGATGCCACCCAGCCATCTCATCCTCTGTCGTCCCCTTCTCCTCCTGCTCCCAATCCCTCCCAGCATCAGAGTCTTTTCCAATGAGTCAACTCTTCGCATGAGGTGGCCAAAGTACTGGAGTTTCAGCTTTAGCATCATTTCTTCCAAAGAAATCCCAGGGCTGATCTCCTTCAGAATGGACTGGTTGGATCTCCTTGCAGTCCAAGGGACTCTCAAGAGTCTTCTCCAACACCACACTTCAAAACCATCAATTCTTTGGTGCTCAGCCTTTTTCACAGTCCAACTCTCACATCCATACATGACCACTAGAAAAACCAGAGCCTTGACTAGACGGACCTTAGTCGACGAAGTAATGCCTCTGCTTTTGAATATACTATCTAGGTTGGTCATAACTTTCCTTCCAAGGAGTAAGCGTCTTTTAATTTCATGGCTGCAATCACCATCTGCAGTGATTTTGGAGCCCAAAAAAATAAAGTCTGACACTGTTTCCACTGTTTCCCCATCTATTTCCCATGAAGTGATGGGACCAGATGCCATAAAGGTGAGCTAATTATAATATGCAATCAAGGTTCACAATTCATGTCTCTGGGCTACTTTTCAATCCTGACATTACTTGAGAACTATCCTGGCATTGATAAAAATGTACATATGGACCCTACATATCCAAGGATTTAAGGTTGAGACACAGGCATTTTTTTAAATTCCTTAGATGATTATTATAAGCAGCAGGATTGACAGTCATTGACTAGTGAAAATTCCAAGAAGGGTAAGTGGCCACGGTTGGTGATGGGTGTATTCAAGGAGGCCTTCAGGACACTGCACAAGTCTACAGACAGTCTTGGACTCTAAAACCTCAGCTCAGAAAGAACATAAGAAAATCAAGTTCCCTTCACTCTGCACAAACCAACTCACACCTGACCTTTACCTGCCAGAACCTAATCCTCCTTAGGTAGAGTGGTTAGGAGGCTGAAGCAAACTCAGCCATTCTGCCTTGGCCTAGGTGTAATTAGAAGTTCAGTCTTGGCCTGAACGTTTATTTCAATTAAAATAATAAGGGGCTTATATACTGATATTACATTTAATTTTGTTGTTTTTCAGTCGCTAAGTCATATCCAACTCTTTGTGACCGCATGGACTGCAGCATGCCAGGCTTCCCTGTCCTTCACTCTCTCCCGGAATTTTCTCAGACTCTATCTATTGAGTCGTGATGCTATCTAACCATCTCATCCTCTGCATTTAACTACCTTTTTTAAAATTTTTTATTTATTTATTCATTGCTGTGCTGGGTCTTTGATGTTGTATACGGGCTTTCTCTAGTTGTGGTGTGAGGGCTTCTCATTGTGGTGGCTTCTCTTATTGCAGAGCATGGGTTCTAGGTACTCAAGCTTCCATAGTTGTAGCACTCTGTCTCAGCAGCTGCAGCATTGCACTCTAGAGTGCAGGCTCAGTAGTTGTGTCACACGGATTTAGCTCCCTGAGGTATGTGGGATATTTCTGGGCCAGGAATCAAACCTGTGTCCCCTACATTGGCAGGTGAATTCTTAACCACTGAGTCATCAGAGAACTCATTAACTACCTTTCTTATTAAAAGTGTGAGTCTAGCCTCTAGACTCTAGCACAGAGTCTGGCCATGATTTTTTGCATGATAGAATCACAGACAAAAAAATTGACAGATACACATGGCTTCTCATCAAAAGCCCCCAGTAGAGGTTTCTGAATGTCTCTTACCTTATTATTTGGTTCCAGGTATTCAGTGAAGAATGATCTGTCCTTCTGCTGCTGGCTGGTGCACCCCTACCAGCCTCAACCACAGCTGTAAAAGAAAATGGAGCGTGGCATTGCATTTGGCTTGGCTTTGCCAGAGACACATTATTGTGTTAAGTACAAGCATCTGCAATGAGAGATCCCTCCCGACATGAAAAACCGCTGAATTCAGAGAATTTCACTTGACAAACAAAACATAGACTTACAGGTAACCAAGGTGGAAAGTACCATTCCTTTGAGTTCATGGGTCCTACAGGCACCCATGAATATATCTGGAGGGGATTACCAAGGGAAGAGCACCAAGACCACTGTCAAATGTACATGAGACATGCTTAAGAGAGGGATTTCTTTTAAGAATAGGAGATCCTTTATTACGTAGGTGAGGAGAGAGTGAAATTTGACCATTGGTATAATCTCATTTTATCCTCAAAAGTGAATGAAGTCTGGGGAAGCTTGGGTTTCACATATTGAGGTAGTAATAGAATGGAATGCCTAATGAGGGCTCCAGAATCCAAGCATGATAGTCTAATTCCTGAACCATGAGCCAACATCACCTGTAGATGTTATAGCTTAGCCTTCATCCTCAGAAAGAAATTAATGATTCACCTTCTGGGTTCTAAAGAATCACTTATGCATTCTAACTAGATAAGATGGCCCAGGTTATAGCAACTGGAAGCCCAGAGAAATAGAAATTATTCTGTAATACACCAGAAAATCACCCCAGAATAAATTTCTTATTCATCATCAGAGATTCATCCTGAGGAGAAATAAAAACACATGAACATAAGGATATGGAAGCACATACATCTTGTTGTTGTTGTTCAGCTGTTAAGTTGTGTCTGACTCTGCAAACCCATGGACCGCAGCATGCCAGGCTTCCCTGTCCTTCACTATCTCATGGAATTTGCTCAAACTCAGGTCCATCGAGTCAGTGATGCTATCTAACCATCTCATTCTCTGCCGACCCCTACTTCTTTTGCCTTTATTTTTTCCCATCATCTGGGTCTTTTCCAATGGGTCAGCTGTTTGCATCAGGTGGCCAAAGTATTGGAGCTTCAGCTTCAGCAACAATCCTTCCAATGTATATTCAGGGTTGATTTCCTATCAAGTAGGAACGGTAAGTCTGTGTGTATCTATAGGTACACACATACGCATTAGGGACCATTTGCTAATGTTACCACAGTAAAGATTTTTTAAGTTAATATATTACTTTAATAATCTCATTTGACATTCCAATTAAATTTTTAGAAAAAAATAAATTTTAAAAGGGTATGATTTTTTTTTAACTTGGATTTCCACTCTTATTTTATTATGATGTACTTGTCTTAGTTTTTCTGTGGGGAGTATGATAAGATAGTGTAGTGAATCAGATGACAATGTCAATGACTATAATGATATCTGACCACACCAGGATGTTCTACAGTACATAAATGCATGCTGTATACCTTGCTTAAGCAAAATCCTAGTAACTCAGTACATAACTGGAAATCTGTTTCTGTGTAGTTTTCAAATTCATCACATGTGCTGTTCTTCTGTTTCACTAAAAGGGTTTTTAAAACCCAGTCAAAATTTTTCCATTTTGTTTGAGTGCTGTCATTTGATTTTGAGCTTGAGAGTTGTGAATATTTTATTTAATCTTGGCTTCTTGAATGACTTTCTTGCCACTCTCAAATTCTTTTAACAGGAACTAAAATAAACTTCATTTGATTTCTTGAAAATTACACCACTGTCCAGTTGAATTTTAAAGTTGAGTAGGTAAAAAAGAAGAGAAGGAAGATATACATGATTGAAATATTGTGAATTGCAGACTGATATTTTGCAGAAATAAATTGTCAAGTATTGTATGCTTTAAATCAACTCATTGTATACTATTTTCTATAAAAAGATATTTTATTTTATCACTGTTATATTACTTTTTAATATTTGCTTAGCTTTTAGACAGTTAATTATTAAAGCAATATTTTTATTTTTAAACATTTGTAAATAACTGAAATTTTCTTAGTTTCTCCTGCTAATTTTTCACTTAAAGTAAAAACAAATACAAGTCTTTGTATTAAACATACTGTATATATAACATTTGATTTTTAAAGTTACTGCATAATTAATATTTTCTTTCTTATTCCTGAAGCAGAAGAATAAAGTTTTGTGTTTTGGTGACAAGGTGATTCACCAATTTGTACAGTTTACATTTTCTATCACTTGTATATATGTTTTTTGTTCAATGTAAATATTTTATTGAGGTATAGTTGATGTACAATATTATATAAATTTATACATCTTTATATAAGGTGTACAGAGGAGTGATTCACAATTTTTAAAGGTTATACTGCACTTATAGATATTATAAAATAGTCACTATATCCTCCTGGTTGTACAATATACCTTTTTAGCTTATTTTATACCAAATAGTTTGCACCTCTTAATCCCCTATCCCTATATTGCCCATCCCCACTACCATCTCCCCACTGGTAACCACTAGCTCATTCTCTATATCAGTGAGTCTGATTCTTTTTTGTTACATTCACTAGCCTGTTGTAATTTTTAGATTCCACATATAAGTGATATCATACAGTATTTATCTTTCTCTGTCTGACATTTCACTTAGCATAATACCCTCTGAGTCCATCCATGTTGTTGCAAATGGCAAAATGTAATTATTTTATGACCAGGTAGTTCCATTGTACATATATATCACACCTTATTCATCTGTTGATGGACTCCGGCTGCTTCCATGTCTTGACAAATTGTAAATAATGCTGCTATGAACATTGGGGTGCAGGTATACGTTTGAATTAGTGTTTTTGTTTTGTTCAGCTATATACCCAGGAGTAGAACTGCTGGGTCATATGGAAGTTCTACTTTTAGTTTTTTGAGAAACCGCAATATTATTTTCCACAGTGGTTCCACCAATTTTCATTCCCATCAGGAGTGTATGGGTGTTACCTTTTCTCCACATCCTCAACCAACATTTGTTATTTGTATTCTTTTTGATGACTACCAGTAATTCATGCAATTCACTGTATATTATTTTCTACAAAAATACATGTTAAAGCATATGTCTATCAGCAAGGGAAATATAAATGAACATGAGAAGTTATTTCCCAATATTTAAAATACATAAAACAAATTTTTTTTAATTTATAAGCAGTTCAAATTATAGAGATTTGCTTTATATCTTTATCTTTATATCTTTATAAAGATGACACTCCTGATGGGAATGAAAACTGGTGCAACCACTGTGGAAAATAATATTGAGGTTTCTCAAAAAACTAAAAGTAGAACTTCCATATGACCCAGCAGTTCTACTCCTGGGTATATAGCTGAACAAAACAAAATAATCATGTAATCTCCACAAAGACTTGACCTTGATGGTTCTCATCACCTGTGTATACTCAGTATTTAACACAGAGTCATATAGTAGATGCCTAATAAATATTTGTCAACTTCAAAGATTAACCATTTTTGAAAGGTGAATTTTGAAAGCTGTAAATTCTATTTTTTCAAGTTTTGAAAAGTAAAGACCAAAATAACTTTTACATACATTCATGAATTTAAACTGAGCTAAAATGCAGTTAAAAAACAAAATTTGAACTACCAGGATGTTACCAGTCACTGCAGAGTGACAGCAACACAGGTACTTGCTGTATTATCTGAAAGTTGAGGTTGTGTTATCTGTATATTCCAAAATTATAACATAACATTTTCCATGACTTTTAAAGAATTTAATTTTGTATTTGATTCTTCTTTCCAGTAACTAATTTTTCTTGATGTCTTTTCTCCACTACAAATTGTATCTAGTCAGAAATAACTTTTACTTTGCTCCCAAAGGACCAGAATAGCTTTACATCATAAAACAAATTTAAAATGATATCATCAATACTGATCAGACCTTTGTATTATTTTATTAGAATCAGTGACGAAAATGTACTTCTATTAAATCTTTTCTAGTAAATCATATTGATTTATTATTTTTCTACCCATGGAAAGTGACATTGTTAATGAAGACTGTTTTTTTAGTTTGGCAAGCAACATGAAACCATTTGCCATCTTTGATTAGGAAATTAGTACAGGAAAAATCCTGTGTGTGTGATGGATGTGGGAAGACTTGCCAGACAACCTTTGCCACTTTATTTCACTTGGTTTATAGAACATTTTATACATTCAAAAATTAACATCAAGAAAGAGGTTTGAAATCTAGGGACTGTGATAACATTTCTGACCAGAAAATTTCTTGAAAATCTGTTCTACATCCCCTAGAATACATAAAAGGCATTTCAAATACCACATCTAAAACCAAGTTTTGATTTACCACCAAATCTGCTCCTTCTGTCTTTCTGTTAGTAAATTACATCTGCATTTGACAAATTGCTCAGGTCCCAAAACAGAGGGTAACCTCTTAACCACTACATCCAATCCAATCACAAATTTTATTTGCTCTACCTTCTAAATAGAACCAGAATTGGCCATTTCTTATCTCCTCTACAGCCAACCCACTCCAATATTCTTGCCTAGAAAATCCCAGGGACAGAAGAGCCTGGGTGCGGCTGCTGTCCATGGGGTCGCACAGAGTCAGACATGACGGAAATGTCTTAGCAGCTGCAGCTACAACCAAAGTCTAATCCTCTCTCATTTCTCACCTGCCATCACTCACCTGCCCTATTGCAATAGCCTCTTGACTCCAATCCACACTGATTCTTTTACTCAATTGAAAACTTTTTCTTCTTCCAGCTTTGGTCTGGCTCAGATTCAGTTAAAAAAGAATCCTCGGTATGGGCACCTTCATTCATTTCCAACTTGTTGGTCTATTTCTCCTCCCACACTTTCTCTGTTCTCTCTGTCACCTCCAGAATCACTACTAGTGATAGTGTTACTGAGTCCAAGCTCATACTGCTCACTACACAGGCCCATAAATCACAAGACTAGTTGTTGGAGCAAGGAATAGCAACTCTATTTGGAAAGCCAGCAGACTGAGAGAATGGTGGCCTAGTGGCCCAAGGGACCATCTTATCTACATTAGAATTCAGACTTCCTTTATACTGAAATGGGAGGGGGTGTGGCAGCTTGTGGCAAACTTCTTGGTGCAGGAATCCTTTGTGCTTGCAGCTGTCCATATAAGTCTGGTCACAATGCTTCTATAAGCCTCAAACAATATAAATATAATTTTCCATTTTGCAACTTTTTAATCTCTCTATGAAGGGAGAAGCATTATACCTTTAAAGATCAGAGCCTTGAGAATGAGCTATCATGTATATTTCAGGCTATAGGCAACATTATTTTACAAAAGGTACAGAGTCAGCATGACTAAGCATAGGCAACAGAACTCATGACTTAGAGCTAAAGGAACAGATCCAGCTACGGGCCAAGTGGCTAAGACTCTGCACTTCCAATGCAAGGGGACATGGGCTCTATCCCTAGTCAGATAACTAGATCCCACACACTGCAACTAAGAGTCCATGTGCAACAGCTAAAAGATCTCACATGAAACAACGAAGATGGAAGATCCCTCGTGCCAAAACTAAGACCCACTCCAGCCAAATAAATACATTTTTTAAAAGGAATAGATCACATATGGAGTCAGGTTTCTTCTGTGTTACAATAGGAAAAACATGCAAAGAGGCTCTCACATTACTCTTCAAAGATCAAAAAGATTTGATCCTTACTGTAAAGCAGTTATCATTCAATTAAAAATAAATACATAAAAAGATTTGATCCAAATTCTATTCATTTTCCAGATGTAAACACAGAAGCAGCTGGATTACTTTGTCTTCTAACCTCCCAGTGTTCCTCTTATAGAAATAATGTCCAGAGAGATGGACAAGCTGAAGAAAGAAAATGATCAATGTCAGACAGAAAAGAGAAATAAATATAAAATATAGTTTTGAGTAGTGGTCATTTCTCAAAATAAAATAAAACATAATGTGATAAAGAGTTACTCAAGTTATTCAGGGAGAGGAGGTGATTGGATCAAACAAAGAAGGTACAAGTTAGAAAGAAAGCCCGGGACTGTGTGATTTGAGTCAGGACAACAGGTGCCATCAGAAGTCTGATACAGGTGGATAAGGGTAAGAAATGAAGATAAAAGAGGTTGCTATTCTTGCAAGGGAAGGAAATTTGGAGAGATTGCCAAGATTTGCTTCCATACTGTGCTTGGACAGCAAAGATTAGAAGCCAGACGGCAGGAGTTAACAAAAAGTATTAATTAAGTCTAGTTACAGACTAGATGCATATAGGATTTCAGTATGATTTGACAGAGAAAGGAATGAGCACAAATAGGCAGATTTTTTAAAAGTAGCAGAATCAAGCACTTCCCTATTTTTAATGGTCTCGTAAATTTCTGTATAGGTAAGAAACTAACCATATAAACATGGGGACCTGGGGATAGTATGGAGTGAATTAGGATTCAGGATGTGAAGGTTTTATGAGGTACAGAGGAAAGGGATTCAGAGCCCCAGTGAAAAGAAGAACATAAATAAAAAGAGAAATTCCTTTCCCTGATAACAGAGGGAAGTGGAGAAAATAGACTTGGGGAGAGTGTTCTGGGAGAGAATGACAGCTGGCTTGAGTCTCGTGCAAAAGGAGAGATTTTTAAGAGGATTAACCCCATCCCCCATGCCTGAGTTTCCTCCTGTCTACAATGAAGCCTAAATGGCACCCACTTCATACTGTAGTTGTGATGATTAAATCTGTTCATGTGTAAAGAGGATAAGAACTGTAACTGATGCAAAGTAACCTCTCAATGCATGTTAGCTATTATTATTCAGTTCTGTAGCTTTCCACATCTGCAAAATAATTATTTCTGCCTAACAATTAATGTCCAGATAGAAGAGTCTTACCATTGACAAATTATTTTAGTGAAAACTATCCCACTTGTTTTTCTGCACAATTCAATTTAGATGCCAAGCAACATCATTTTCATATTGTACAGATGAGGAAACTAAGCTTTCAAACCAACTTGTCACGTTTCATGCAGCTGATATATAGCACAGTCACAGTCCAAACTCAAGTGTTCTGAACCTCAAGTTCTATTGTCTGGACACTAAACTCCCTTTCTGAATATAGGAGAACTCCTGAACAGATCTTCACACTCCCCACAAAACTTTTGTTAGAGGCAGAAGGGTGATTTTCTCAGTTCTAGCCCTTCTTGAGGGAAAGAATTCAGTCAAGAGGTATAGAGCAGTTTTAAGTAGCAAGAGTTTTATTAACAAAAGCAGACGTATGTTCCTAATAAAAAATGAGAGTGGGCTGCCTGGAAACTAGAAGTAGCCCTGCAATGCGATAGGGTTGTGTTTTTTAGAGTGGTGGTCCCTCCCTCTGTCATGCATTACTTGACAGACAAATTGATATCTTTAGGTCATATAACTTTTCTCCTAATGCTCAGGCACTTACCCATAAGCACCCAAGCAAAATCCATAGGTTAGGGGGTGGGGAGAGGAGGGCATCACAATGCTAATTTATTACAAATACAGCATAATGAAACTTGGGTTACCTTGAGTCGCCTTTTAGGTCTTAGTACACCTGTACCAACCAGGGCTGGTGGTTTTATCTTGCTTGGTCCTGATAAGGCTGGAAACTTAGTGGTGGTTCTTGACCACAAAAGGGAGGAACTCTGGATGTGTTCTGATCATCCAGTGTGGGAGGGAAAGACTAACCATCCAGGATGGAGCAGGACCCATTCATGTCTAACTAGCTACCTAACACTGACTAATTGTGGTCACCATCAGACCAAAGATTTTTAAGCAACTCAACTTCAGTAAATATGTCCTTCATGTCCCTTGCCTGTTTCTAAAAGAATGTAAAAAGAGAGCCCTTCATATGATCAAAATATGGTAGTCCAAACTCTGAAGTATCATGCCCACCTTCAAGGGAAGAATAAGGGAGGAAATGATCGAAGCGCCATCTGTGTTTTAAACAGTAAAACAAAAGCTTCCCTGAAGTTCTCACAGCATCTTTATTTACATCAGAACGAGGTCAAACGACCTAATCTGCATGACCTAGGGCTGGGCACATGGTCATCCCAAGCAGTCATATCATCCCACACTGGTGGTAAGAAGAGGGGATGAATATTGGGCAAACAGTTAACAGTGCCAGCAGCAAGGTTATAGGATTCCCCAAAGTGGCAGAAGAAGAGCCAAGTTGAAGAGAAGCAACCTGTAAGAGAACAAGAAATGAGAGCGATAATACACTGACAAAGGTCTTATCAAGAACCGAGGTTGTTCTAAGAACTTAGAGAGATGGCAGGGTTGTCCCATTAATATTTAATTTCTTGCTAACACAAGTTTGAAGCTATACTTAATTTTATTTGTGAAATAGAAGAGCATGAGATTTTCATAGGATACCAGATAACTGAGAGAACTGAACATCACCAAAGAACATGACGTGTGGGCTGCATACCCTACTGTCTTTATATGGACATCAGTGTGATCCTGGGAAATCACCTTATGACTGGTATCCTTACGAAAAGAGGAAATTTGGACTCAGAGACATACACAGGGAAATCACCATGTGAAGACAAAGACAGAGATTTCGGTGGTGCATTTAAAAGCCACAGATTGCCAGCAAACCCCCAGAAGTGGGACTTCCCTGGTTGTCCAATGGCTAAGACTCCAAGCTCCCAAAGCAGGGGACCCGGGTTCAATCCCTGGTCAGGGAACTAGATCCCACATGCTGCACCTAAGAATTCATATGCTGCAACAAAGATCAAAGATCCCGTGTGCCATAACTGAGATCTAACACAGCCAAATACATAAACAAAAATACTTCAAGTAATCATTAAAAACAAATGAACTAACAAAAACAAAAGCTGAGGAGACATTCTCCCTGGAATAGAATCTTCCTCTTAACCCTCAGTGGCTTCCCTGGTGGCTCAGTGGTAAAAAATCTACGTGTCAATTCAGGAGACGTGGGATCAATCCCTGGGTCAGGAAGATCTCTTGGACAAGGAAATGGCAATCCACTCCAGTATTCTAGACTGGAAAATCCCATGGACAGAGAAGCCCAGTGGGCTACAGCCCATTGGGTCACAAAGAGTCGGACACGGCTGACCACACACATTCAACCCTCAGTAGCAACCAACCCTGCTGACCCCTCGTGCTTGGGCTTCTCGCCTCCAGAACTGGTTTTTAAGCCAGACAATCTGTGATGCTTTGATATAGCAGCCCCAAGAAACAAATCCGCCTATATTTGAAGCTTTGGTACCAACAAAAAAGCTGTAATTTCACTCAGTTCAAGCTACATACTGGAGACAGAAATGGCAACCCACTCCTATTCTTGCCTAGAGAATCCTGTGGATGGAGGAGCCTGGTGAGCTGCTGTCCATAGGGTTGCACAGAGTCGGACACAACTGAAGCGACTTATCGGCAGCAGCAGCAACCTACATACAAGAGAAGAGACTGTTGGATTCTCCCTCTCCTCAGCCCCAGCAGAGCCAGGTTTTAGTCTCTGGAGAAAGACAGGAGGTACTTCCAAACTCTTGTATGTTTGAGTTACAAACATACAATCTGAACTCAAGCAGATTAAAGATAAACAACTGCTATTTTAGCTGGTGGAGATTCATTTCATGATTCCGTGAATCTCAGCAGCGGCTGTGTGGCAGGGAGAGGCTGGAGGAGGTGTAGGCTTCTGAGAGAAAGACCAATTTGAGTCAAGATTGACAAGCCCAGAATGTTTGGTGAGTATAAATAACTGTGGGGGAGAGGAGATGATGCCTGAGGATGCTACAGAGTCTCCAAATTGTAATTCTGAACAGCACTCCTCTGTTTCACATGCCTCGACTGCACTGGCGAAGTTTAAATGGTAAACTTAAGAATCAGAGTCTATGAAAAGAGAAGCCACAAACTGTGAGAAAATATTTTCAAACCACATATCGAATAAATGACTCTATCCAAAAATACATAAAGAACTTTCAACACACTACAATAAGAAAACAAACAATTCAGCTTTTTAAAACATTGGCAAAAAATTTGAACAGGCATCTCACCAAAGATATATGAATTTCAAATAAATGAAAAGATGCTCTGCATCATTAGTCATTAGGGAAATGCAAAGCAAAACCATAATAATATATCACTTCACAACAACTAGAGTGACTAAACTGGTGTTTTGTCTTTTCTTTGTGATTGAAGTGTAGTTGATTTACAATGCTGTGTTAGTTTCAGGTGTAAAGGAAAGTGATTCAGTTATACATATACATGTATATATAAATCCATTCTTTTTCATATGCTTTTCCATTATCAGTTATTACAAAATAGAGTGTAGTTCCCTGAGCAATACAGTAAGCCTTTGTTGTTTATCTATTTTATATATAGTATTGTGTATATATTAATCTCAAACTCCTAATTTATCTCTCCCCCCTTTCCCTTTGGTAACCATAAATTTATTTTCTATGTTTGTGGATCTACTTCTGTTTTATAAATAAGTTCATTTGTATCTTTTTTTGAGATTCTACATATAAGCAATATCATATGATATTTGTCTTTGTCTGACTTACTTCAGTTAGTATGATAATCTCTAGGTTCATCCATGTTACAACAAATGACCTTACTTCATTCTTTTTATGGTTGAGTGATATTCAATTGTGTGTACGCACCACATCGTCTTTGTCCATTTATCTGGCAGTGGACATTTAGGTTGCTTCCATGTCTTGGCTATTGTAAATAGTACTGCTATGAACACTGGGGTACATGTGTCTTCTCAAATTATAGTTTTCCCCAGATATATGCCCAGGAGTGGCAAGGGTAAAATTTAAAAGACCAATCATACCAAGTTTTGGGTAAGATACAAAGCAATTAGAACTCTCATACACTGCTGGTAGGAATGTTCAAATGGTGCAACTCCTTTGCAAAATAAATTCAGCAGTTTCTTAAAAAGCTAAATATGTTCTGGCCTAACAATGCAGCATTCCACTCCTAGGTATATCCTCGAGATGAAAGAAAGCATATGTCCACACAAAGACTTGTTCATGAATGTTCACTGAAGCTTTTATTCATAATAACGAAAACCTGAAAGCAACCCAAATGTCCATCAACAGCTGACCATATAAACAATTTGTTACATAGCTAATCAATGGATACAACTTATAAATAAACCATTAATACATAATTAATACATTAAGCAATAAACCATTAATACATGCAACTAGATGGATAAAGCTCAAAATGATTATGCTGAGTGAAAGAAGTCCAACAAAAAAGGGAACATACTGTATTAATCAACTTGAATAAGACTCTAAAAAATGCAAACTTGTCTGTAGTAACAGAAAGCAGATCCATAGTTGCCTAGGGGTGAGAAGAGACTGGGGAGGGGTAAGAGGAAGTGATTATAAAGGGACATAAAGAAACTTTTGCCAGTGATAAATAATGTTCATCATCTAAACCATGGTGATGGTTTCAGGGGTATTTATTATATCAAAACTTATCAAATGTTACCTTTTAACTATATACAGCTTATTGTAGAATATAGCTTCCCAGGTTGTGCCAGTGGTAAAAAAATCCACCTGCCAATGCAGGAGACTCAAGAGACATGAGTTCAAACCCTGGATCAGGAAGATCCCTTGGAGGAGAAAATGGCAACCCGCTCCAGTATTCTTGCCTGGAAAATGCCGTGAATAGAAGAGACTGGTGAGCTACAATCCATGGGTCACAGAGTCAGACATGACAGCAGGTATGCCTAATGCCTACTACATGTTATTCCACAATAAAGCTGTTAAAAAAAAAAAAAAAAGCTAAGAAAAAAGAATTATATTAAATTGAGATTTTTATGTTCTCCCTTTGCTTCTTTAAAACAAAATATTTTGGAGTGCTTTAAAACAAAAGACACATAGAAAAATTATTAGATCACAGCTAAGCCATTATAGGAAGGAACACATTACTAGTAATGCTGGTAACCACCCGAGGTTATATTTATTGCAAATAAGCATTATTGTATTTGGTTTTGAGGAGGACAGGAGGACAGGCAATGTAATGGGGTGCTCAGTACTCATTAGCTCACAAATGGAAGCATACCAATTATTCAAGAGAGATTCACTCTTGTATTCTGAAAGAAATTTATCCCATGGAGCTTTGGGATGGTCATTGAACAATTGAATGAGCAATTCCTCTAACAGCAATTCCATATTAACAGCCAAAATCATCCTATGTAGCTATTTCCTCAGTTCAGACAAAGAACATATCATTAGACTAAACCAATATGGAACTAAACCAATATGGTCAGAAAGTATTCTTATCTTCTAGGGCTTCACTGGCAGCTCAGATGGTAAAGAATCAGCCTGCAATTCAGGAGACCCAGGTTCAAGCCCTGGGTCAGGAAGATCCCCTGGAGGAGGGCATGGCAACCAGCTCCAGTATTCTTGCCTGGAAAATTCCATGGACAGAGGAGCCTGGCAGGTTGCAGTATATGGGGTCGCAAAGAGTCAAACACGACTGAGCAAGTAAATTTTTCTATGTATATAAGAGCACAGTTATGGCCTCACATAGTTAGTTGCACAGATAAACTATGCCCTGAGTCTCCAGCCCTCACCTGCTGCTAGATACAGAGTCCAAGAAAACTTTATCTTGTTACCTGCCAGTGTACATGATTTCAGCACTTTGACAAATCCACTGATCTCCCAGCCTGTCTACCAGAGAGGTGGGCCCTCATCCTGCAAAACCCACAGTGTAGACTTCAGCCAGAACCACTATTGTGGCGCAAGGCTCTGCAGGATGCTCATTAGGGCACTTACACTGCTGCCCCTCCAGCCTGCAAGAGGCCTCAGTATGTGACGAAAAGGGGCCTACCTCCCATTATGTCATATGTCACACTGTATTGCCAGTCCTGCTGGGACCGGATGCTTCACAGAGCTTTCACTGGAAAAACACTTCATTTTTGCTCACAGTCCTCTCTCTCCCAAGGTTTGAGACTTGCAACCATGCCACTAGGGAAGGGACAGAGTGAAGTGAGTACCTGGGTGTACCTGACTCCTTCCACTCTCAGAATGGGATCTAAGAGGCTACTTGCCATACCTCCAAGTGGACCTAGGTTAGGTTTATCTGAATCAGTCTCTGTGAATGGCTGTGCTATGTGCTCAGTCATGTCTGGCTCTTTGCGACCCCATGGACTATAGCCACCAGCCTCCTCTGTTCATGGACTTCTCCAGGCAAGAATACTGGAGCAGGTTGCCATTCCCTTCTCCAGGGGATCTTCCTGACCCAGAATTCAAACCTGAGTCTCCTGCATTGCAGGCAGATTCTTTATTGTCTGAGCCACCAGGGAAGCTGTGAATGGCTGGCCATCTTTAAATCCATGTAGTTGACACAATGAGCATCAGTTCTCAAACTTTCCCATATGTTACAATCACCTGGGAATGTTTGAAAAATCACAATGTCCAAAATACATAACAATCTCCAAGTGATTCCAGTGTACAGCCAAGTTTAAGGACTTGTGTGGTCCAGAAAGAAACTGAAGTTGCTACAAACGCATCAAAAATTCTATCTCCCAAGATAAATGGAATTAAGAGTTCACTTACTTTGGATGGCTGTCTCCTCATCCTTGGTCTTCTGCCTTTGCTACAAATTCATCATCTAGAAGTAAGGAAGCAGAGGAATATTTAATAGAAAGAGAAATACAAATTTGAAAGTTAAAATCAGGAACTGTGAAAAGTCCCAGTACAATCAGAAGAACAAATCTTATGCTCAGGTAAAACACATGCCAGGAGTCATCTACTCCCTCCTTTGCTCTCTGCTGTTTGTTTTGTACTAAAATAATAAGTTCTATAAAGAAAGCATATTTCAGACTAAGCCTTTCCAGGCAGCCTTCTACATTTTCTGTTTAAATGACAGCACTTAGGATGATGTATGAATTTCAAAGAGGCAAAGTCCAAGCTCATCTCAGTTTTACTTAGGCATTATTATTCAAGAAGCCCTTTCTGAGCTCTATTCAAGGGTATCTGTAAGCTGTTTTCAAAGACCAGGGACCCCTACTGTAATAAACAAGTCATTTACACTGGGGAAATGAAAAATCTGCCATGTCTGCCAAATGAAGGCAGACATACCTGAGCAAAGAAAGATTGATGAAGCGAGATTACAGAAAGCTGAAAGCTGGGTTAAGATGCATCAGATTTGCCAAATGATGGAGAATATACCAACAACCACCGGGGATGGATATTAGGCCCTAGATCATGTAGAACTGATCTAAAAAAAAAAAAAAAGAAAAGAAAAGAAAGCAGAACATACGAAAACTTTAAGATTTGGGCAAATTATGGCCTGGGGATCTCAAACACCTGCTACATCCTGGTGAAGGATGATGCATGGAATTTCTTGTACCTCCTTTCCAGGAATCTGAATAGCACAGGTGTCAATTCTGCCTAAATATATACAGGTGTCCTGTACACTGCAGGCATTGGCAGCCCAGTTCTTTCCTCGTCATCGGGGAGAACATCCCTGTCTGTCCTGATACACAAACAGTGGTCACCAGCAGGCACTAGCAAAGCCTCTTGTCAAGGGCTGTGACAACCCAGCTGTTCTGTGACCTTCTCATAGGGGCCTATCCCAGATCATGGAACTTTCGGCTTCAAGTTCATTTATTTTATTTAACAATCACTTGCAGAGCACTTATTCTGTGCCAGAAGCTATTTCAAGCCCCTATCAGTATGAATTAATTCAGTGCTTCAAACAACTTACCCTCTAAGATCATAATATTCCCATGATCACAATGCCACAGAGGCCGAGAAGCTGAGTAATGTGTTCATGACTCGAGGAGAAATGGTGAGGGCAGGATGTGAGCATAAACCAACTACTGGTTTCAGACTCTTTTCCAAAGAGTGTTCAATGCTGTCTTTTTTACTAACTCTGTGACCTGATCATGTCTTGTTCTATCACTGTTGTTCCACTGCTTATGAACAGGTCTGTGCTGCTTAAAGGTCTTTAAAAATAAACAGAAACCTAGATAGCCTATTAAAAAGAAGAGACATAACTTTGCCAGCAAAGATCCATGTAGTCAAACTATGGATTTTCCAGTAATCATGTACAGATGTGAGAGTTGGACCATAAAGAGGGATAAGTGCCTAAGAACTGATGCTTTTGGACTGTGGTGCTGGAGAAGACTCTTGAGAGTCCCTTGGACTGCAAGGAGATCCAACCAATCATTCCTAAAGGAAACCAACCCTGAATATTCATTAGACAGACTGGTGCTGAAGCTGAAGCTCCAACTTTGGCCACCTGACACAAAGAGCTGACTCATTGGAAAAGAACTTGATGCTGGAAAAGACTGCACCAAGAGGAGAAGAGGAAGGCAGAGGATAAGGTGGTTGGATAGCATCACTGACTCAGTGGACATGAGTCTGAGCAAACTCCAGGAGAGAGTGAAGGGGAGCCTGGTGTGCCTCAGTTCAAGGGGTCACAAAGAGTCAGACATGACTTAGCAACTAAACAAAAGCAACAAAATGAACACAAAGGATAAATGGGGGAGGGTGGTATTATTCCTTTTAGACCTTTAGCCAAATGTTGAAAACTGTGGTTCCCAAAATTTGCCATATGTCAGAATCCCCTGGAGAGTTTGTTTAAACACAAGTTGTTCCACCCCTTGAGTTTCTGAGTCAGTTGGTCTGAGTAGGGCACAAGAATGTACATCAAGCTCCTGGGTGATGTTGAAGCTGACCTTCAAAGACCACACCTTGAGAACCACTGGTCTAGAGACTATAGCTGTAGAGAAACATTAGATTATTAAACTTTGGCTATTAAAGAAATTCATCCAAAGTCATTTTCATGCCATTGGGAAGAAGGGCCCTCTCTGTTGAAGACGGGAAGAAGGGCCCTCTATCTTGAAGAGAAAAAGAAGAACCAAACAGTATACTTGTGATTGTGTGAAGACTGAGAGGGAAGATACATGGTCTTAGATTTTATGTCTCTAAGAAGAAAAAAAAAAAGACTAAAATTAGTAAGTACAAATTGGAAGAGCAGGATTGACATAAATACACACCTTTTGTAAAATAGCTAGCTAGCGGGAACCTGGCAGCACGGGGAGCTCAGTTCACTGCTCTGTGGTGGCATAGAGGGATGGGATAGTGGCAGGGGTAATGGGGGAAGGAGGTCCCCAAGGGAGGGTATATATGTATACATATAACTGATTCACTTCTTTGTACAGCAGAAACTAACACAACATTGTAAGGCAATTATAATATATCACAGAGGCTGAAATCTAGTATTTTGTCTCTTCCTATGATAAACATCTTTTATTATCAAATCTGTGTGAAACACAATAAATCATCTTGGTAAAACAAACAAAAAACACAGAGCATCCTTGCTATGGATATAGGCAAAGGTATGACTAACAAAAATTTCCTAACAGGGGTCATTGAACACTGAGGTGGACTGATTCTAGGAACTATAGTAATTGTCTTCTCATGAAGTCAAATTAATCGATACACTTAAAGTATTAAAACCAAATATGGCACAATATGACTCAAGGTTTATAAGCAGAGTAACAATAATCTAGAAAACATATAATTAAGATATTCTGCTGAACATGGAACTGTATCACATTGATGTCTTAATCACCTTTGGTAATACTCAGAATTATTATAGCATAAAAGATACTGCAAACTTTAAAATCAGGAATTTATATTAAATTAACTACATTTATAAAAATGAAGACTTGAAGCTATAGTGAGCAAGTATTTTAAATATATATATTTTATGTATGTGTGTGCATGCTGAGTTGCTTCAGTCATGTCTGACTCTTTGTGACCTTATGGACTATTAGCCCTCCAGGCTCCTCTGTCCATGAGATTCTCCAGGCAAGAACACTGGAGTGGATTGTCATTCCCTCTTCCAGGGGATTTTCCCAATTCAGGGATCAAACCCATGTCTCATGCCTGCTGCACTGGCAGATGAGTTCTTTACCACTAGTGCCATCTGGGAAGCCCATTATATATATATACCCACACATACATACATATATCTACATTTAAATCATATAACATTTAAATATATAGTATAAGCTAAAATATAGAATTTAAACTATATAATTGAAACATGTAAGTATATATTTAAGTACTTATTAAATATTTCATAACTATTAAATAGATTAAACATGTAGAATACATAAACATGAATAGTAAATATATGTACAAATTAAAATTTACATTATTATGTTACAACATGTCTCTAATTTTGACTCTTGTTAGAGAATATGTTCTCATATCAGGAAAGTTTTGGGTGGTACCTGCAGGGGTTGAGTTTTTATAGACCGCAAAATTTCTTGTGACAGATAATGACCAATTATCTAACTCACAGTAAAATAGAGCTTTCTTAATTTAGCTACAAGATAGAGTTAATATGGGTATTTGTGACAATACAAGGAGTAATAGTGACAGAGAAATATAAGTATGCATGTAAGGTAATAGATATAACTTCATTTTTTATTTAAAAAGGGTTTTAGGAGTACGTCAGGGCTGTATATTGTCACCCTGCTTATTTAACTTCTATGCAGAGTACATCATGAGAAACGCTGGACTGGAAGAAACACAAACTGGAATCAAGATTGCCGGGAGAAATATCAATCACCTCAGATATGCAGATGACACCACCCTTATGCCAGAAAGTGAAGAGGAACTAAAAAGCCTCTTGATGAAAGTGAAAGAGGAGAGTGAAAAAGTTGGCTTAAAGCTCAACATTCAGAAAACTAAGATCATGGCATCCGGTCCCATCACTTCCTGGGAAATAGATGGGGAAACAGTGGAAACAGTGTCAGACTTTATTTTGGGGGCTCCAAAATCACTGCAGCTGGTGACTGCAGCCATGAAATTAAAAGACGCTTACTCCTTGGAAGAAAAGCTATGATCAACCTAGAGAGCATATTCAAAAGCAGAGACATTACTTTGCCGACTAAGGTCCGTCTACTCAAGGCTCTGGTTTTTCCAGTAGTCATGTATGGATGTGAGAGTTGGACTGTGAAGAAGGCTGAGCGCTGAAGAATTGATGCTTTTGAACTGTGGTGTTGGAGAAGACTCTTGTCCCTTGGACTGCAAGGAGATCCAACCAGTCCATTCTAAAGGAGATCAGCCCTGGGATTTCTTTGGAAGGAATGATGCTAAAGCTGAAACTCCAGTACTTTGGCCACCTCATGCAAAGAGTTGACTCATTGGAAAAGACTCTGATGCTGGGAGGGACTGGGGGCAGGAGAAGTAGGGGACGACCGAGGATGAGATGGCTGGATGGCATCACTGACTCGATGGACGTGAATCTGAGTGAACTCCGGGAGTTGATGATGGACAGGGAGGCCTGGCGTGATGCGATTCGTGGGGTCGCAAAGAGTCGGACACGACTGAGTGACTGAACTGAACTGAAACCTGAAAGAAGTTTCAAGATCCTCTGCGATTGGCAGGCTGGGCTGCTCTAGGAGCATGGGGGTTGCTGGAAAAAGGTGAGAACTGACCACAGCACCTGGTGCCCTCATTATATTGACTCCACTGAAAGGAGAGTGAAGTTTTGCTGAGGCATTTGAATCTTTTTACATGGCATTCGCATATGTCACCTTGTTCAAGTAACTAGTACATTATAACGATTAGCTGTCAATCCTTATTTTAATAAAAAGATGTATTGAGCTTCCCTGTGGCTCAGACGGTAAAGCGTCTGCCTGCAATGTGGGAGACCCAGGTTCGATCCCTGGGTTGGGAAGATCTCCTGGAGAAGGAAATGGCAACCCACTCTAGGACTCTTGCCTGGAGAATCCTACGGACGGATGAGCCTGGTAGGCTACAGTCCATGGGCTCTCAGAGTCGGACACAACTGAGCGACTTCACTACTTCACTACTTCACTATATTGTATAGATAAATTGCATGTTTTTATATATACAATATAAATGACAAGAATGTATGTTACATTTAGTCTCTCATCAATTAAAAGTGTTTTCTGGGATTGTGCTATATGCTTATCACTGTGCTAAGGACCGAAGTGACACCTGCCGCTGCCTGCTGCTGCTGCTGCTGCTGCTGCTGCTGTGTCGCTTCAGTCATGCCCGACTCTGTGCGACCCCATAGACGGCAGCCCACCAGGCTCCTTCATCCCTGGGATTCTCCAGGCAAGAACACTGGAGTGGGTTGCCATTTCCTTCTCCAGTGCATGAAAGTGAAAAGTGAAAGTGAAGTCACTCAGTTGTGTCCGACTCTCAGCGACGCCATGGACTGCAGCCTACCAGGCTCCTCCGTTCATGGGATTTTCCAGGCAAGAGTACTGGAGTGGGGTGCCATTGCCTTCTCCGAAAGTGACACCAGCCAAGTATAAAACACAGGCTTTGTCCCATGTAAAATTCACAGTTCAGCTGGGAAGGTGAGTCACTCTCACTGAGACAGAAAAAAAGGCAAAAGGATATCAGATGTGACAGTGATGTTATTTATGATTTATAAAACAATACCTTGACTTCCCTAATGGCTCAGTGGGTGAAGAATTCACCTGCAATGCAGGAGACACAGGAGACGTGGGTTCGATCCCTGGGTCGGAAATATCCCTTGGAGGAGGAAATGGCAACCTACTCCAGTATTTTTCCCTGGGAAATCCCATGAACACAAGAGTCTGGAGGGCTGCAGCCCATAGGATCACAAGAGTCAGGCACAACTGAGCAATTAAGTACAGGACACGCACTTTTTCTTTATAGTAATATGTATAATTATTTTATCCATTTATTCAACACATATGAGTTGGGACAAGTACTCTGTTGATCCATGGAATAGTAAAACATGCTTCTTGCCATTAAGAAGCTCAAAGTCTACAGAAGAAAGACACTTCATCATGTATTTACCAAACAAATATGATCAAACCATAACCAGGAACAGAAACATGTGCAGAATATTATTAAAACTGAAAGGAAGATGATGTGGCTCAGCTTCCTAGGCTCAGAGAGTCTTTAAAGTTTCATAGAGAAGGTAATCCTGAACTGAAGCATGAAAGGTGAGTGTGAAATTGTCAAGTATACAAGTTGTACACTAGAAAGAATTCCACAGTTCACAGACACATGGAGGTCCCACGAGCAAGGCAGATTTCACAACTGCTACAGAGACCGTGTGGCCAGGGCACGTGCCATATGAGGGAGCTGCAAGAGAGGAAGTCACCTGTCAGCATGATGGCACTAGCATGCCACAGGAAGATTTAGACTTTTACCCAAAACAAAACGGAAGCCACTGAAGAGCTCTAAGCAAATGTCATATTTTAGAGTACTCTCAAAGAGAACGGGCTTCCCTGGTGGCTCAGATGGTAAAGAATCTGCCTGCAATGTAGGAGACCCAAGTTCGATCCCTGGGTTGGGCAGAGTCCTTGGAGAAGGGAATGCTTACCCACTCCAGTATTCTTGCCTGGAGAATTTCATGAACAGAGGAACCCAGTGGGCTACAGTTCATGGGTTCACAAAGAGTCAGACACAACTGAGTGACTAACACACACACAAAGAGAATAGGGGCAGCAGAGGATGAGATGTTTGGATAGCATCACCAACTCAATGAACATGAGCTTGAATAAACTCAAGGAGATAGGGAAGGACAGATAAGCCTGGCATGCCGCAGTCCATGGGCATGCAAAGAGTCACACATGACTTAGCAACTGAACAACAACAACAAAGAGAATCGAGAGTGGCGATGAAGAGAGAGAATACTGCAATAATTGATGTGTAAAATGATGAAGACCTGAATTCAGAGAGGAGGAGGGGGAAAGAGACAAATTATAGTGCTAATTAAGAATATAGACTTGGCACTCAAACATAGCTCAAGAAGGGGAGTAAAAAATAACAACATTGAGAGAAAACCGTTGATACATGTAAAGAAAAAAAATATTTGAATAAGGAAAATTTAATCCAAAAGAAAACAGAAGAAAAAATGTGACAAATAAAAAGCAAAAGTTATGATTTGCAAAATGAATCAAAATATGTTAACAATTATGATAAATATAACTAAACTAAAGTCTGAATTTGAAAAACAAATATTTTCAGATTGGATTTTAAAAATCCAACTAAATGTCATTCACCAAGAAATGCTTAAAAATACGAGTACTCAGGGAGAACAAGATGGCAGAGGTGTAGGTGGACGTGAAGTACATCTCTCTCTACGGATACATCAGAAATACACCTTCAGACACAGAAGTGCATGCAGAACACCAGCTGAGAGCGGACGGGAGTACCTGACCAGTGGAAAAGAATATATAGAACAATGCAAAACTCAGTAGGATGAAGGAACTAGGGGGAGAAACAGGAGTGTTAGTAGGAATGGACCTGCCCTTGGCAGGTGGGGGAACTGAAGCAGGGGTCTGATCCCCACATCGGGGCAATTCTCTGAGGCAGAGGAGAAACATTTAAGGCTGAGAGTGAAACAGCTGACCTGTTGTAGCCTAAGTGGAATGAAAATCAGACAGTCCTTGCCACAGCCATACATACCCCAGACAGGGATAAAGGTCCCCAGGAAGGTGCAGCGGCTGGGAGCTGGAGTTTGGGGAGTGTGGAGTGATCCCAGGATGAGGGCTACTGTTGACTGTGGAGGAACAGATGGCAGGGATGTGAGGGAGGAGATTGTGTTGGGAAATGCCTTTGGAGGAAAGCTGGGCAGCCATGGAAGCAAGGTGATACTACTGAGTCACGTAGGGGATGGAGCCATCACCACAGCCTCCCTCTCCCCACAGGGCAGCTGAACAATAGAGAGGCTGGTCCATCAAATGCATGAGGCACTGAAATACAGAGCCGGACCCCACCCAGGATGCTCCTTTAAGTGACTGATGCACTGATCTCCAGAGTAGGACCCCAGCCAGGGGGCCCCTTTATGTGCCTGAGGCACCCGAATAACAGAGGACTCCAGAAAAGGGAGCCCTCTAAGTCCCTGAATGGGCAGAGCTATGGAGAAAGACCGGCCAAAGAGGCCTTCTGATTGCCAGCTACAACAGGCTCGAAAAAAGACTCTGATAGGGCCATAGCTCCCGTGGTGGAGGCAGTCCATGTCATTGCACACTTGTCCTCGCCACGGTCCCCGCAAGCCAAGCAGCTGTGCCACCTTCACGCTCAACTCTCACTGGGGCAGAGCTGCCACAGGCCAAAAAAGTCTTGCATCTATGCATGCAGTGTTGCTTTGCTACTGTCCAACTTTGTGTGATCCTGTAGACTGTGGCCTGCCAGGCTTCTCTGTCAGGGAGGGGCGTTCTCCAGACAAGAATATTGGAGTATTCTTGGCCAATGCTGGAGTCTATTGGCTAATACTGGTTGCCATGATGTTAGGTAGTTAGAATAGGGAAACGGAGTCCAGAATGGCCGTGGCTAAAAAATAAGAAAGAGAAAAGCCCACGAAAATAGAACAAAGGAAGGTCTGAGGACCGGAGTGAGGACCTCAGGTAGAACAAACAATACTCCTGGCCAACCCAGTTTACATAGGACAGGCCCAGTTCAGGTCAGGTCAGTTCAGTTCAGTCGCTCGGTCGTGTCCGACTCTTTGCGACCCCATGAATCGCAGCACGCCAGGCCTCCCTGTCCATCACCAACTACCGGAGTTCACTCAGACTCACGTCCATCGAGTCCGTGATGCCATCCAGCCGACTCATCCTCTGTCGTCCCCTTCTCCTCCTGCCCCCAATCCCTTCCAGCAACAGAGTCTTTTCCAGTGAGTCAACCCTTCGCATGAGGTGGCCAAAGTATTGGAGTTTCAGCTTCAACATCAGTTCTTACAATGAACACCCAGGACTGATCTCCTTCAGAATGGACTGGTTGGATCTCCTTGCAGTCCAAGGGACTCTCAAGAGTCTTCTCCAACACCACAGTTCAAAAGCATCAATTCTTCAGCGCTCAGCTTTCTTCACAGTCCAACTCTCACATCCATACATGACTACTGGAAAAACCATAGCCTTGACTAGACAGACCTTTGTTGGCAAAGTAATGTCTCTGCTTTTGAATATGCCATCTAGGTTGGTCATAACTTTCCTTCCAAGGAGTAAACGTCTTTTAATTTCATGGCTGCAATCACCATCTGCAGTGATTTTGGACCCCCAAAAAATAAAGTCTGACACTTCCACTCTTTCCCCATCTATCTCCCATGAAGTGATGGGACCAGATGCCATGATCTTTGTTTTCTGAATGTTGAGCTTTAAATCAACTTTTTCATTCTCCTCTTTCACTTTCATCAAGAGGCTTATTGATATTTCTCCCGGTAATCTTGATTCCAGCTTGTGCTTCTTCCAGCCCAGCGTTTCTCATGACGTACTCTGCATAGAAGTTAAATAAGCAGGGTGACAATATACAGCCTTGGCGTACTCCTTTTCCTATTTGGAACTTGTCTGTTGTTCCATGTCCATTTCTAACTGTTGCTTCCTGACCTGCATACAGGTATCTCAAGAGGCAAGTCAGGTGGTCTGGTATTCCCATCTCTTTCAGAATTTTCCACAGTTTATTGGGGAGGGGGGCACATAAAAAGAGGAGCCAAAGGGCTCTCTCTCTCCCCAACCCCCCCCCCACCCTCCACCCCCCCAACGCGCACTGGGGCGCTCTTCTCTCCATGTCTTTGGGTCGACATGACCTCACGCCTTGAAGATGGATTTTCCTGTTATTATATAAATAAAATAGAGCTGTAACACTGATTTGTCTAAGAGCTATATCAGTCCATTTGAGACCTGAGAGTTATAACACGGTCTGTCCAAGACCCGAGAGCTGTGACACGCTGAAGGCTTTAATGTCCGTCACTCCAAATCTTTGTTGTGACGAGACAGAACCAAAGAGTATACACTCCCCTGACATCTATGGTGCTGTGACTCAGGTTTAACCTGGCTGTAACAACCTCAGCGGGGCCCCCGCAAGGAGGGGGGCCAAGCACAGCAGGAGCCCAACTCAGCGAAGCTCCTGTGGTAGAAGCGGAATGGAAAGAAAACCCAGCGAAGGGGACGTGACAAGAGGCCCATCGCGCTGGAAACCAGGACAGTGAAAAACGAACTCAGCAGAAAGCTCACGCGGCTCAGTCTCAGATTCCAGAAGACCTCTGGTTAAGGTACGAGATCCTCGCTCCTATGGCTGGAGGGACATATGCCTAACGAAATCTTAATTCCTTTACAATCTCTCGTTTCTTGTCTCCCCGAACCTCCTGTGAACAGGCAGGCAGCAGTGGGCACCACTGAGGGACTCTGGAGAGGCTACTCCTCAGCATGTCCCAAAGGCGCTATCTGCTGAGCCCCAGTAGCTGTTACACAAGCCGGGGGGGGGGGGGGGGGGGCGGTTCTTCTGTCCTTATTCTTCTTTGTGCCAAGGGTCAGACCAATGAAAACTGTGAGCACCGGTCAGATATTTGGCAAATTTTCCGGCAGGCTATGAAGGGGATTCCTTGGCACGTTTTTCCCACTGCTTTTTCCTCCTGTCCTTCAGCTCTCTCTCCCAGAACCTGAGCCCAACCAAAACCCAGGATGCCCGACTTCAGGACCTAATGAAGCTCAGGCTCTGATGTCTCATTGCAAAAATTCAGTGAGAGACAAAGGGATAAGTGAGAAGTGAATTTGTTAGAATTCAGAGAGAAGCGCCCACTCTAGAGGGTAATGGCCATGGAATGTGGCCTGGCTAGGTTTTGCCAGCGGGGTGAATCCAAATGCTAATGAGTGGGAGGATTATCCCAGCCATTAGGGAACCACCGGCTCCTCTGTCTTTTGACAGTGCCTTAGAGCTGTTCTGCCACCTCTGGCTGTGTCTTTTGGCTTACAGATTGGGGATTAAGGTTTACTTGAATTTGACTTTTCATCTTGGACCCAATTGAGTTTAATTGGTTTATGTTATACCCTTGTGCTATGTCATTCTTTCAAATGTTGTGCTCTGCCCCCTTCCCTCCTGTTTCATGCTCTTTTCCTAAGCCCCATCCGGGCCCACAGTGTTGCCTCTACAATCTTATGGAGAGACAACCAGAAAGTAGCTGGCCCTTGGGAGAAAAATACTGTACAATATCCAACCCCTCTAGATATTCAGCCCTTCACCTTCCATATTTCCTACAACATGTCCAACATCAGCATCTCTCAGTGAACCTGCTAGGGTGGGCGACAGGGACACAATGCCTGCTAGAAGTTCATCAGTTGGCACCCCTTCAAAGGCAATTGGGCTTCCAGGGATAATGTTTGCCACTCTGGGAGTTAGCCCTGCAGGCCTTTTGGGCCCAAACCCTTACCACCCTTCTCCTAAAGTTACAAATATATCCCCGGATCAAATCTCCACTCCACTTTTATGGAACATTTGGTCTGTTGCCTCTTACTGATTTGTTCTTGAGCCAATTACTAACTCCTACAATCAGGACCCTGGCCCCTTGTAGGCAACATTGCTCCACCCAGCCTACTATTAAAATACCTTAATGTCCCTAACTGGGCCAGATAACCCACTCCTTTGTCACTACTTCTGTTGGTACCTAAAGTGGGTCTATGACAACAGAATGTTTACATTGGAGACACCCTAACCTGCCCTTATGGAGAACTAGGGAAAGAAATCAGTGCCTTACAATCTCTTAGAACAGCAAGAGGATAAGGCTTATGACTGTTATACTGTATCCCAGTCTCAGGGCACAGGCTTGGATTGCTTTACATCATGATATCTATTCCCATCCACGGTGGACAAACCAGCAATGAGTTAAGATTGCAACCCCTTAATCCTACCCAGCACTGGTCACACTGGAGATCATGGGGATGCCCAACTCCAGTCCTGGGGTCCCAAGAGGTCAACCTGCCTTGACCTGCCTAAGGATCTGGTCCTCGAAAGGTTGTCACACCTCAACCTGCTTGGGGATCCTCCAGTCCAGGGGTCCCAGGAGGTCATCACGCCTCAACCTGCCCAGGGACCCAATTCTCCGGAGGCCGTCATGCCTCTACCTGCCCAGGGATTCAGTCTCTAGGAGGCTGTCATGCCTCAGCCTGCCTGGGGATCTGCACCCTGAACCGGGGACATCTTGCTCTCAGGTTGCAACAGTACTGGGTAGGATAAGCTTCAGAAAGATTCACCCCTAAGGAAGTCTACCTATGGAAACAAAAGGAAGCCTATTACTTGTGGGACTGTGCCCAGTCTCACCAATAACTCATGAGCCCAATGAGAACCCCATTGCCTTTCTGGAAAGGCTAAAAGAGACCCTCCAAAAGTTTACCAATCTGGACTTAGACTCTTACGAGGGACAGGTGATTTTAAAGGAGAAATTCCTGTCCCAGTGTGCATCAGATATCAGAATTAAGTTACAGCAGCTACAGCAGCAGAATCCTGCTTCCTCTTTAAATGAGATGGTCCAGACAGCCACCAATACCTTTTATAACAGAGAACAGAAGGATGCCAAGGCCCAGGAGAGGGAGAGAAGGAAAGAGACAAGACATGCCCAGATGCTGCCCTCCAGAGAAGCCCTATGGCAAACCCCGAGTCCTTGAAGGACAAGGCACTAGGCAAATGCCTAATCTGTAGACAGGCAGGGCATTGGGCCAAAGAGTGTCCAAACCATGACAAGTCTCCTAAAACGGCTTGCTACAAATGCCATCAACTGGGACGTTGGGCGGCACTCTGCCCTTGGGACCCAAGAGCCTCAAGGTCAAGCTCCAAGCCTTCCCTCATGATGGTTCAAGAGGACTGAAGTGGCCCGCTCCAGCCAGCCCGCCTGTCACAGATAACTGTCTCGGGGCTGGAGCCAAGGGTGCAACTGGATGTAGCAGGTAGGTCCAAGAATGTCTTAGTTGACACAGGGGCTACCTACACTGTCTTGATCTCCTACCCCAGAGCCTTCTCCTCCCAAACCTGTACCATTTTGGGTGCTATAGGAAAAACAACTACTAAAAGATTCACCCAAGCACTTCTTTGTTGCTGGGATGGACAAATATTTTCCCACCAGTTTCTGGTGGTCCCTGAGTGTCCTACACCCTTAATGGGAAGAGACATACGCATTAAACTGGGACCACCCTTGTGATGGGAAGCTTTTCAGCCCCTAGAGCCCTACAGCTCCTGGTTACTACTGAAGAACCCATTACACCTTCTCCAATAGAGAGGAACCAAAAACTATGGGAAGACAAAATTAACCCCCAGGTGTGGGACCAGGGGATTCCTGGACAAGCCCACCAAGCTGAACCGGTCATCATTGTCCTCCAAGATCCCACTTGGTTTCCTAACCGGAAACAATATCCCCTCAAAAAAGAGGCTAAGGAGGGACTACAGCCTTTAATAAATAAATTCCTTGCTTGTGGGCTATTGGGGGTTCAAGATCTCCTGATAATAAATGAAGCTGTAGTCCCCCTTCATCCCACAGTACCCAATCCCTATGTAATTTTGGGAAAAATCCCACCCGGTGCCAAGAGGTTTACAGTCTTGGATCTCAACGATGAATTTTTTTGTATACCACTGGGTAAAAAATCCCAATATCTTTTTGCCTTTGAGTGGGAGGCCCCAGGAGAAAAACACCAACAGATGACTTGGATAGTATTACCTCAGGGCTTCAGAGATAGCCCCCACCTGTTTGGACAGGCCCTTTGTCAGGAAGGATTTAATAGGAGGCTTCCTGTGTGCTGTTTTGGATCTGTCAGGAATTCTCAGCTCCTTATTAATTCCTGAATACTCAGGAATTAAGAGGAGAGGCAAGCCTCTCCTGGGGGCTGAAGAATCCAGGCATTTCCTTCATTAGTTTTTCTATACAGTGATAAGTACCCTCTTCCTTCTTGTGAACCATACGGTAAAAGTGATTGTTTACAACTCTCTCTCTCTTTAATATGGGTGGCCTATGTTTTGTAAGTCTGGAATTTTAATCTTTATCTTTGCTGAGAATAACTACCTTGTAAGACAGTATATATGCCCACACCATGTTGATTAAAACAACAGCTTTGCTCCATCAGAGCTCTGGTCCCGTGTCTTTCTCTCTCTCTCTCTTTCTCTCTCTCTCCCCTTCTCTCTCTCTCTCCTTCTCTCTCTCTCTCTCTCCCTCTCTCTCCCTCTCCTTTTCAGGCTGATCCCCTGGAGTGCAGAGGCTATCTGAGTTCACTTTCCTGTCCGGGCTTCTAAGACCCTCTTAAGGAGGCGCCATGCGCCTTCACCCCATTGAGAGGGCACCTGAGGCCTTCGTGAACAGAGCAAGCCCCGTGCAGGGGCTTTATTGGCTTTCTGCGTAAACCAAGGAATATCAACCTCTTTCTCTCTCCTTTACTTTCTTATCAGTCAACTCCGGACCACCAGGTTCCAGTCCATTAAAGGACCTCAACAGCCCTTAGCTGGAATCTCCTAGATCTGGACCTGGGACCTAATGGGAAAATATTACAATACGTAGATGAGCTACTAATCTACTCTCCAAATGAAAAAAAAAGTGCCCAACAACATGCAATTCAGGTTCTAAACTTTTTGGCAGAAAGGGGATATAAAGTCTCCCATGCTAAGGCACAGATGGTCGAGACAAAGGTCACTTACCTGGGAGTTCAGATTACACATGTGTCCAGGAGGCTGTCCTCTGATCGGGTACAAGGAATCCTCCAGTTGCCCTCCCCCACGACTCAAAAACAATTGCAAGCTTTCCTGGGGCTAACTTGGTATTGTAGAATCTGAATACCCAACTATGGTCTAATTGCCCAGCCCTTATATGAAAGCTTAAAGGGACAGGATGATTCAATCCCACTGATGTGGGGAACTCCTCAAAAGAAGGCAGAGGCTACACTAAAACAGGCCTTAACTCAGGCACCTGCCTTGAGGTCGCCAGACCCAGAAAAAGCATTCCAACTTTATGTCCATGAAAGAGAGGGACTAGCCTTGGGAGTGTTAACTCAAAGGTTGGGATCTGAGCCCCAGCCTGTAGCTTACTTATCCAAGAGGCTCGATCCAACTGCCTGAGGCTGGCCCCCCTGTCTTTGAAATCTTGCAGCTATTGCAATCAGGATAGAAGATGCTTTAAAACTCTCCTTTGGGGACAAACTAACTATTTTTACCAGGCACCAAGTAAAACAACTCCTAAATGGGTGAGGCCATTTATGAATGTCTGATCAAAGAATCCTCAGATATCAAGTCATGCTGATGGGAAATCCAGGCCTCACTATATCCCCTTGTGAGGTTCTTAATCCAGCCACCCTCCTGCCTACCCCTGAGGGCCCTCTCCCCTTTCACTCTTGTCTAGAAACCTTGGACCACTGGACAAAACCCTGAGAGGGATTGTCAGAAGATCCTCTGATCAATCCTGAGGAAATCTGGTACACTGATGGAAGCAGCTTTGTCTTGGACAGAAAAAGAAGAGCCAGATATGCAGTAGTCTCCAATTTTGAGATCATAGAGGCTAAGCCTCTGCCACTAGGTACTTCAGCCCAATTCGCTGAGCTCATAGTTCTGACTCGAGCTTTAGAGCTGGCAAAAGAAAAAAAAAAAAAAAAAAGCCATTTACACTGACTCCAAGTATGCCTTTCTGGTGCTACATGCACATGCTGCTATTTGGAAAGAAAGGCCACTTGACCACCCGAGGGTCCCCAATCAAATACGGTGATCAAATTCTTAGATTCTTGGAGGCA